>NC_140447.1:27689229-28011729 GCF_963576455.1 Neolamprologus multifasciatus | reverse complement strand
TGCTCGCTAAGAGACGGGCCCCATCCTGGCTTGTCTAATCCATCAGCTGTGGGGAAAACGCTGTGCCAGCCATATTCACTAAATCCCTCACTGTCAGAGTCATCAGCCCGCCTGTCTGTCTGCTTGTCCTCACTTCGGGCCCCTCCAAAGATCTTAACACTGCTCCATAAATATTCTCGACTTGTTCCAGACTTTAAAGGGTTAGTTTGCTCAAACTTGCCTCCAAAAATCGCTCAGCCACAGTTGTGTCTGCTGGTATTTACTAGCATGCGTAAAGTAATTATCAGTGTTTCCCTTCAGACCAGTTTCATAGCAAAACCTCACACGTTTGCAGTTAATTTCAACAGGAATTATGTTTTGTTTCCTCTGAGGAGTGTCTGAGGTCAGCCTTAGAGAGAGGGCGAGGTGACTGGTCATTTGGACCACTGTTCCTCATCAAAAGGAGCCAGTCGAGGTGGTTCGGGCAGCTGACTAGCATCCCTCCTGGGCACTTCCTGGGTTAGTATTTCATGCAGGTTCAACTGGGAGGAGCCCCAGGGGCAGACCCAGGACATACTGGAAAGATTATGTACCTTAGCTCACTTGGGAACACATTGATGTGTCCCCAGAAGAGCTGGTGGCTGGCGAGAGGGAAGTCTGAGCATCTGCTGCTTAAAGGGACCAGGTCACAGATGAGTGTCCGAAAATGAATGAATATGGATGGATTGATGTATCTGCAGCACATCCATGTATTTTCTCCATACTAAGATCCTTGATTTAAACTTAAATAAGTATCTTTATAGATATTAATTCAAAATACATGTTAACTTTCACTAGAGATAATTTATCTGACATTTATCTGAATATGACAATCCTCTTCCACGTCTTCCCCCACTGCAGGCAGTTTATTCTCAGTTTCCTGCCCCAGCTTCCTTCCCTGTTTCACATTTCTCATATTTCTCATTTGTACGTGAGGATCTGCTCCGTGCACTTGCCCTCACCGCCCAAACACTCGCAGCAGAAAGCTGTCCCTCCCTGAGCCTGGTTATGCTGGAGTTCTTCCTCCCCGCCATCATCACTTGCTGCTCATTAGGGATCCACTGATTGTTGGGGTTCTTTCCGAAATGTATTGTAGGGTCTTTGCCTTACATTTGTAATTAAATAAATACATTCAGCATGAAAAGTTGCCAAACTTTAAGTGGTTTCAGCCAAGCCTATTCCTGCAGGTTTTATAACCCAGCAGTGTTGGGGAGTAACGGAATACATGTACCGCCGTTACGTATTTAAAATACAAAATACGAGTAACTGTATTCTGTTACAGTTACCGTTTAAAAAGGTGGTATTTAGAATACAGTTACTTTGTTGAAATAAATGGATTACACGGCGGTACTTTCCTGTTTCATATTGTGGCGGGTCAGGACTGTTTGGGTTTTGTTTGACAGCTACGTTCTGTTGTTCCAGGCGGCAGCGTTACGGTTGCCATGGTTACAGGGTGACGCTCTCGCTCTGCGTGTTTCCTGGGTGAGAGAGGCCTTTTGTTGTTGTTGTGCTAAGCTAATAGGCAGAATGCAAAATGTAGCATCATGGGCAGTGTAGTCCGTGTTGCAGGGAGAATGGACTGTCATACACGTTATGTGTCTGTGAGCGAGGGAGGGAGAAAAAGGAGAGTTGAAAAGTACGAGCTGTCATCGAGCAAAAACAGGAGCTGGAAGCATGTAAATATCATAATGTCATAATAATAACCACTGCAGCCAAGAAGAGAGCCTGACGAGCCCAGTTGTAAGTAAGCTATTAAGACTCGACTGTACACCGTGTTCGTGTTTTCCTCCAAAAACAATAAGTTCTGTTGGAGCAGCCTTTCAATGCCTCTCTCTGTCTCTCGCTAGCAAACTTGACCCAGACAACAAAGTAAAGCTAGTTTTCGGCTACGAGCCGACACAGAACCCACCGTATTAGCCAGAGGTCCCTTTACTACGGTTTGTAGGCGCGGACCTTCAGTAACAGTAATAAATCACAGCAATAGTACATTCATGTAGTTGTAAACAGCATGATAATATATTAAGTAATCCAAAGTATTCAGAATACGTTACTCTCATTGAGTAACGTAACGGAATACGTTACAGAATACATTTTGGGGCATGTATTCTGTATTCTGTAATGGAATACATTTTAAAAGTAACCTTCCCAACACTGTAACCCAGATATTGATTTCAGATGATGCTAAATTGCAAAAGATAAAACGACTTTTTAAAATTTAAGCACAATTATGATGTGAAACGTTCACCTTTATATTTAATCCATACACACCAAATAACTGCATCTGCCCATCCGTCCAGGTCTCTGCCTCATCGTTTTTTATACACACTCTAAAATCATTTTACTCCATACGTATGAGACCCCACAGCATTACAGTGTGGACACACTCTCCTCATACATTTCCTGAGAGACACAATCATACACAGATACTGTATTTTTAAAGACACACCTGCTCCCACAGTCAGCCCATGCAGTCAGCTCTGATCTAATCAGACCCGACTGCCTGAGAATGGGCCGCTCTGACATTTACACCACCTGACCACAGCGCTACCAGCTGTCAGTCTTCCTCTGTGTGTGTGTCCTTAAAAATGCAATTTATTGAAAGCTTCTATTCAAAATGGCGCCCAGTCTCGGGTGTGTGCATGTGTGTGTATGTCTCGCTTAAGTAGGTCCAGTGGGGAATCGAATACCTCGACTCTGACGTCACTATACCGCGGTCTGAAAATAACTTCCTGCCCATGTTTTAGATTTAGAGTCGAATCCAAAAGCACAAGTTGAAGGTAACCTCTTTCTGCAGGGCCCCTGCTGTTTGGATACAAGCTTCTTTAGTTGGCTTACATGTGGAAAAAGGACTGTGTAATAAGAAGGATTGTGTAAATTCAAGTAAATCTGCTATAAAACGTATGAATTTAGAAACTATTTTATATTCAATGTCTTACATTATTATGGACAAAAATAAACTGTGTGCTCATACATTAAATAGCAGGTGTCTAGTATAAGTGTTTAATGTAAGCCACTGACCTCAGTACTTTAACATTTATATGTTATGGAGCACAGATGTAGAAAATACATTGCAGATACATTTTAACTAGAATCTTCAGAACAAGATGTATACAACACCTAAAATGATAGATATTTATAAATACTTAAGATGGAAAAGTAAAACACAGAAAACCTGTAATCGGTGTTTGTGTTTCTCTCCTAATGGGGCAAAAATGAGCTGCTCTTTCCACTGGAATGCAGGAAATGTGCATTTACGAGTTTCCGCCTTTAAAAAGACACATCAGAGCACAGGCAAGAATTTCAAGACTGTGAAACAAGCCTGTAATTATCCTTAGATCTGATGGCGCAACAGGAGAGAGCAGATACAACTAATAGCGGGCATGCATTGCTTTAAAGATAAAGGACCAAGTGGTTCTGAAAATAACTGGCTCAGAAAAGCAAAAGCTTTAGTGCAGCTGGAAAAGGCATTGGAAAAATAACTGAAGCAAAAATGAAAAGTGCTAAAACACAGATGTTAAGTTAAATTAGCATACGGTATAGCAGATTAAAAAAAAAAGCTAAATTAGCTTGACGATATTAACACTATCACACACTTCAGCATGCTGAGTTCTGGGCTGCAAACTTTAAAGCAGCATTAGAAGGATTTAGGACCAGTAGAGCAAATACTATCCACATATATTGGTCCTGCTGAATGTGCTTAATATTCACCCTTAATCAGGTTTAGTTTCCATTGATTTAGCTGTCAGGTGTTCCACTTCCTCTACAAAGACACTCAACTTATTTAATCTGAAACATTTAGTTCAAGCCTGCCTACTGGGGCCTTAACACGGGGAAAAAACACTAGCTGTGAGATCAGAGGCCATGAAACATCAGAGATTCTTTGACTTGTAGCAATGGCATGCTAATTAACCAGTGACCGACTGATCTGTCCAGGGTGTACCCTGTCTCTCCAGCCCCTCCCCACAACACTTTGTTGGATGCGTATTTAATAAGACAGATGAATGGGAGATAAACAATCCAAGTTAACATTTGCACTAGTTAATGAAGGACCCTGGGCGATCGTGGCTCAAGAGTTGGGAGTTCGCCATGTAATTGGAAGGTTGCTGGTTCGAGCCCCGGCTTGGACAGTCTCGGTCGTTGTGTCCTTGGGCAAGACACTTCACCCGTTGCCTACTGGTGGTGGTCAGAGGGCCCGGTGGCGCCAGTGTCCGGCAGCCTTGCCTGTGTCAGTGCGAGGACAGAGGCGGCATTGTAGCATTGTGGCTACAATGTACAATTGTAGCTGTGGATACACAGCTACATAGCTGTGAATACACAGCTACATTTGTAGCCACAGCTATGGGTGGATGACTGGATGTGTAAAGCGCTTTGGGGTCCTTAGGGACTAGTAAAGCGCCATTACCATTTACCCTGAACTTAATATAAAGCGTCCTGAGGCATCTGTTGTTGTGATTTGGCACTATATAAATACAATTGAACTGAATTAAATATAAAAGGTGCATGAATGTTGAGGCAAGTTTAACATAGCCAGGTTTTGTTTTAGCTGGCTTGACAAACTGGTGTAATGATGGTGGTTCTTTCTTAACCACCGTTTACACATCATCAGATGAAAGGGTGATAGAGATTTATAAAGAATATCTTTAAAAAAATATATAACAATTTATCCAAAAAACGGTTTGCTTAAACTTTTAAAGCTATTAAGTGGAACAAAGTAGAGCAACAAACAGTGTTGGTTCTTTTTTAATATCAGGTTAAAAAATTTCTAATGTATACGCGTCATGAAACATATTAATGATGGATGTATTCGGTTTAGATCAGCCGAACCATTGTGTGTATAATATGGTTTGAAAAGTGAAACGGCATTCTTTTAAATGGCCACCAGGGGGCGATACCTGTAATTGCAAGATTGTAGTAAACTTGTCTGCCATTTTGGACATGTGACAATCATGAGGATAATGTAAGACCAGGTCAGTAATCATCTGACAGTCACCTATCACTAGGTAAAAATCTTATTCCCTCCTTGGTCTGGCCTCTAGCATATTTCTGGTTGCATTTTGTATGGAAGTGTTGGACTTGTTTGCTGCTCTCTAAGCTCTAGTAAAACTTGAAAAAGTATGAGACAAACTGGAAGTCAAGAAGGTTTGCCTTCAAAGTAAAAATTGCACATTTTGAAACAAACTTTAAAGGTGAACCTTCTGAATTTCTCTCTTGTGTCACATTTATTCATGTTTCACCAGAGCTGGATTAGAAGTTGACAAGTATTCGCAGGCAAACATGGAAAAACTACAGGCCCGCAAAGCAATCAAAGTAGTTGATGTAAAAACAACCCTTAGTCCTTACCTGTGTAAGTATTTGTTTATGGGCTCACTCACTTTGGTCATTGGATAAAACAGGAAGTCCATTGTATAAATTTAGTTTGTTGGCAGAAAGGAGGATTATGCAGGGAATTCTCTATTAGCTAATGATTTCTGATTTAATAAGTCATTAGTTCCACCCATCATATCAGCTTTCAAAACGCCAAGATAGCGACAGCAGAAAAAATCATCTTGAGACTTCATAAAAGGACTTCACAATGCCTATATCCATCTTTTATACCGTCTATGGTATACTGCCTAACCCTTTAAGACCTACCATAGAACCAAGTCCGCTAGAGCTTATATTATATTTTTACATGCTGTAGAGCCATTTTTGGGAGCATTTCAAGTTGCTATACATCAATACAACCATTATACCCAAATTTTAATAATATGTATGCATTAAGCGCATAGAAATTACATAAATTGATGAAAGTGCAATGAAGTACAAAAAAATCGAAAATCGTTTTTGTTTTTTTAACATATATTTCTAGTTAGAGAAATTTAAGAGGCTTATCCCTCAAAACTGTAAATACAAAAAAGTTGCGCAAAATAGTTTCCCACCACAGGAAATTTATTTTGAGTGTCTTCATAGTTTTATTTTTGAAATACACCAATTTTTATACACTGCAGGAAAAACGAAAAAAAATATTATAGTGCAAATTTGCAAAAAAGCAGCATATGCATCAAAATAAACTATTTAAAGCGGTGCAGTTTTAGTTCTAAGCATCCCAGAAACGACGCAGAAAGTCATAAAGTCAAACATAACTTTTAAAAACACCAGTATAAGCTCATGATGCCCTGATGGTAAAAAACTACATTTCTGCGAAAATGATGTCACTTCCGGTTTTGGGCAGGTAATGGCGGACATGCGATAGTTCACGCTGACATCTATTCTAACGTAGGAAGTGTTACGAACAGCTGATCGGATTGGCAAAGCGTGTTTCTGGAATATTATGTTTTTGTTGCTGCAAGTGCTTTTTATGCAGCTTTTGCAAAGCTATATGTGGAAGGAAACCGTGACCTAGGACAAGCTGATGGCATAAGATGAAAGTACAACTCCTCAGGTTTCATATGCAAAAAAAATTATTGTGCTAGCTTACGCGGTTGCAGTTCTACAAGGATTTAAAAGTAGTTGCGCAAAACGGAGCGTGCCCTCTGACCGTTTTTAAAGGGTTAAGAACCTGCTCAATTTTACATTTAATTTAATAATTCATATTTATCCTATATCTTATTTGGTCTGGATGATCCAGTTTCAGTTTTTGACATTTGTGATTATCTCCAGTGTAAATTACATGTGAGCAGTGACTGCATTTGACCCGATTTGAGGTTCCATTTCTACCTGTTCTTTAGCTATCGATCTGTTTACGCCTCTCAGCCTTAATGAATGCACCGGGGAGGCTGCAGAGGCGGCATGACGGATTAAAGGAGGTCATACTCAACTCAAAACAAATGTGTGCAATCCTGGGAATATGCATCATGCTGCTCTGTATGCACCGTGCCCTGACAAGATGCTTGCTCACGTTGCAGATTCCTATCCTCTTAAATCCACCTTCATCCTGACATCAGCTTGACACATACCAACCGGATAGAGACCTGCTTCAGACTGGACTTTTCAAAGTTATCCAGGCATATAAATCGCTGTGTTGCCCTTGAGCAAGATCCTTAATGGCAGCAGAGTTCAGTCTGTGTTATGACAAAAAATAAAGGTCAGAAATTGCTCCTTTGAAATGGAAAACTTCAGTGTAGTATTTGTAGAGAAGTCTGCACCAGCTCCTCTGTCCTCACATTTGTCTTTGGAGACTTAGCGTGGCTGCTCTTGGAGAGGTGTAGAGTCAGAGGCGAGGAAAGAAGCTTTACTTCATGTTTCTCACTGGGAGAAAGGAGTCTCAGAAGGTCAGTAAGAGGGCGAGAGTCTGTCTGTGTGACTGTAGTTACACTGAGGGAGACAGAAAGAGGGCACAAGCCAGTATGAAGGGTACTGTTAGAAAAAGGAAAGAGAAGATCTAAGAAAAAGCCATTCAGAGTACTTAACAATTTGGGCTAAATTTGTAAATTGACTCCACTGTATATAGCTTTTTTTTTTAGTTACCATAGCTGTCACAATGCACTTTACAGCGTTGTTGCTTTGTTTACCTCGCTCACATTCAGCCCAGGGGATCTGGAGATGTAATGCAAGACTCCAGCCTGCAATAAAGAGCAACTTTAGGTCCAGTGTGTTACACAGTCTCTCTCAGTGTGTGGTGGAGAAGGTAAAAACAATGTACAGTATACCCCCTAGAGCTACTTATCAGACCTTAATGTCTTTAATAATAATATGAAAAGAAAAGGTAAATATTTTTTTCCAGTGTAAAGGAAACCATTGACAAACTTTTATTGACACTGTTAAGTATTAGAAGATAATTGCCAAAACAAAAGTAAAATAGGTTAGATATTGAGCAGATTGAGGTCCATTTCTGCACTCTTACAACATATAATACCATTACCAGAAATTCAAGACTAGTCTCCATGAGGTATTATCCACGTGGGTATAAATAAGTACACAACAGCATTGCCCAAGTTACAATAAGTTACCTAATTTTCTGAGAGTGTATCCTTATCTATGAAATGAACAGCTGGTGGAATGTCATCGGCTGTTACGTGGACAGCTGGTTAGGCTACAATCCTGTTGAGTCACTGCAGCCAGCCTAGGTACAAGCAGCTCAGTACCTCACGTACAGGTGGTACACTTTCTGATCGCATCTGGGCAATTGGTTTAACTCTCAAGGCGCCATGATCCTTAAGCATGCAAAGCACTTTCTATTACAAGTCTTATTCACAAAATTACACATGAATGGATTGAAGGCAACTTGGGATTGCCCATCGATACTTTCACATGGTCCACCAACCTTAGTAGCATCCCTCCTGGGCACTTCCTGGGTCTGCAGTCTGCAGACTTGCAACTCTACCACCTGAGCCACAACCGCCCCTTGTCGGTTCTTCCTTGTCCCTCATTTTTCATCTTTTCTGGCTTTTTGTTTGGAATTCAATTTGCAGTTGTTGTTTTCGGGCTGAAGTAGGACTCTGGATTCAGACACAGGGTGCCAAAGTCTGTTTTAAAAGATTTGTTGAAAGGCAACCAGTTCTCAATATTGAGCAAGCGTGAAACTTGAGATCTAGGTTTCAAGGCAGGAAAATTAAAGGGTAGACATCAAGTATTTGTAAGTGTGAGTGACTGAGGATCAGGAGGGGTTTGTGGAGGACAGATGAGCTTCCGGAAAGGTGAGTGGTGCAACGACAGAGAATGGGTAGGCAAGGGTCAAGTAAGTCCTTCTCCTTACGGGTAGGAGATTCCTAAAGTGATGGTGGTAAACACAGGTTTCCTCAGTGCAGCAGGGTTGGAACAGAGCAGGTTAGCTTTGCAAAGGCTAAAAACTACGAGACTGATGGTGAAACAAAGTTAGTCAATGGAAACCCAAAACACAGCAGCAAACAAAGAGGGCTTGATAACCACGAGAACGTAAGAGCAAACTCCCAGAGCCTGCCCAAATCATGCATTTGGGTCCTCTCCATATTAACCTCCTAAGACCTGAACTCTTCCACTTGCATGCATTTTTAACCTCTCTTTGATATTTGGACATATTGGGACCCGATTAAAAGATTTTTTTTACCTGATTTTTGTTTCTAAGAAAAATGAGAGCCACATATGAGGGTATTCATTTAAAGTTTTGATAGAACAGTAGCAGTATAATGTCCTTGTAAGTGGATATCAGGCCCTTGTAGAGCAAAATTGAGTATTTTGGTCTAAATAACCCAAAATATGTGGACGCAGGGTCCTAGGAGGCTAAGCTAGAAATATGTTTTAAATAATGAAAAACTCTGATGACAAATGGTTGCATCTCTATTATTTAAGAAAAACTACATCTAAGAGCATTTTTCTTGTTTAATATCAGATATGAGATACGCCTTACAACATTTGATTTTTATTTAAAACATATCATTGTTGAGTCTGTGTGTTAGATCGAGATCCAGACTTGAATTCAACAGATGGTTTTCAGTAGATAAACTCGCCTGCAGGTGGGTGCAGACTGAGGCAGCTGCTCTTCACTCACGTGGCTGGAGCTCCATGAAAGTGTGTCAATGACTGACATACAGCTGGCAGCTCCTGTGATGTATCGAGTAATCCTGGACCAATGACAGCCCTCACGCTCCACCTGTCTCCTCTGAAGACGTAGCCCGAAGCGTGCCCTTCCCTGCCAGCTCCTCTCCGCACCTGAGAGTGTCAGCGCTCGTCATGACTGACCTCTGAAACTCTGCACCAAGGGGGAATGGCTGCTCAACTTCTTACCCTCAAGGTTCCTTGAAAAAGCCAGACCTGGCAAAAGTTAACCTTGCCTGTGTAATCCGTATGCGTGAAACAGCTGCTGGGCACTTCCTGACAAGATTCAATAATAGATTTTTCAAAATGCCAAGAATATATAGGATTCTTAGAAGAACTGTGCATCTGGCAATTGAGTTATTTTCTCATCAGGTCCCTGCTGAGCACTAATTGGACAGAAAGTATGAAATGTCATCCATGTGGTCATGAGTTCCAGTGTAGCGGATCTACATAGGCCACGTCTCTGCAGCATTGAAATGTACTCACCTACACACAGTGTTGGAGAGTAACGGAATACATGTACCGCCGTTATGTATTTAAAATACAAAATATGAGTAACTGTATTCCGTTACAGTTACCGTTTAAAAAGGTGGTATTTAGAATACAGTTACTTTGTTGAAATATATCGATTACACGGCGGTACTTCCCTGTTTCATATTGTGGCGGGTCAGGACTGTTTGGGTTTTGTTTGACAGCTACGTTCTGTTGTTCCAGGCGGCAGCGTTACGGTTGCCATGGTTACAGGGTGACGCTCTCTCTCTGCGTGTTTCCTGGGTGAGAGAGGCCTTTTTGTTGTTGTTGTGCTAAGCTAATAGGCAGAATGCTACAGGTATAGCTCTAAAGAATGTAGCATCATAGGCAGTGTAGTCCGTGCTGCAGGGAGAATGGACCGCCATACACGTTATGTGTCTGTGAGCGAGGGAGGGAGAAAAAGGAAAAGTACGAGCTGTCATCGAACAAAAACGGGAGCTGGAAGCATGTAAATATAATAATAACCACTGCAGCCAAGAAGAGAGCCTGATGAGCCCAGCTGTAAGTAAGCTATTAAGACTCGACTGTACACCGTGTTCGTGTTTTCCTCCAAAAACAATAAGTTCCGTTGGAGCAGCCTTTCAACGCCTCTCTCTGTCTCTCGCTAGCAAAGTTGACCCAGACAACAAAGTAAAGCTAGTTTTCGGCTACGAGCCCGACACGAACCCGACGTATTAGCCAGAGGTCCCTTTACTACGGTTCGGAGCCACGGACCTTCAGTAACAGTAATAAATCACAGCAATAGTACATTCACGTAGTTGTAAACAGCATGATAATATATTAAGTAATCCAAAGTATTCAGAATACATTACTCTCATTGAGTAACGTAACAGAATACGTTACAGAATACATTTTGGGGCATGTATTCGGTATTCTGTAATGGAATACATTTTAAAAGTAACCTTCCCAACACTGTCTACACATAATGTCAACTTTTTACACCTAATTTTATTTCAATCAGTAAATTTATTGTTCTTCTAAATCTGATCTAATAGTACAAATGTGTTTACGCAGGAAGCACGATGCTCCACAGAGAGAAGTTCACACTCCATAGAGTGGAGACTGAGACCAGAGGGTTTTTTAATTCACTTGGTTATCTCAGTTAAAAAAGAAGAAACCCAGACAGCATGAAGCCAAGAACCGGTTTCTCCCAGGATACGCTGTCTCCCCCCAGGATACAAGTGCTCAAAAAAAAAAAAAAAAATGTAGGCATGTACTTCACATTTTATGTAAAGTAAATTATTTAAGTTAAGTTAAGTTCTGATTTTCTTTCACTCTCATATATCGACTATATTAGCCTGTCAAAGCTCCAGAGATGTTGTAAAAGATAGCTAGGCTTCTATCATAGCACAGCCAGGCAGTACAAGGATTCAAGGTTTTTTTATTGTTATTTCTGGATATGTAGTTATATGAGGTGAAAAGATATTTTGTACTCAAAATATAAAAAAGAATAAGAATATTTTTAAGGAAAAAAAGAAAAGCCAAGTGAGTTTCTAAGAGTACAGAGTTGTGATGCAAAAACCCTCCTGAGAAGGTAAAGGTGCTGGTGTGCCATCTTAAAAAGGAAGTGCTGTGGCTCCTGGTAAGAGAGTGTACACCGAGATGCTTAAAGATGGAGACAACTTCAACGGCTGGAGGGGAGTTTTTGCTCCTCTTGAAATCCAAAATCATCTCCTTTGTTTTCTTGACATTAATGCAGAGACTCTTGTCCCTGCAACGGCTCTCCAGTCTTTCTACCTCCTGCCTGCAGTCACACTCATCATTGCTGATGATGCATCCCACCACCTCTGCAAACTTCACAATATGGCAGCTTTGATGTTTTGCTGAGCAGTCACGTGTCAGCAGGGTGAACAGGAGGAGACTCGGCACAGCCCCCTGGGGAGCTCCAGTGCTGAAGATGATGGGGGAGGAGGAGCTGGTCTTAATTTTGACAGGCTGTACCCTGTTGGTTAAGAAGACCAGGACCCAATAGCAGAGTGAGGAGTTCAGGCCAAGCATTGCTAGTTTTTGCACCAGTCTGTGCAATAATTGCATTGAAGGCAGAAATGAAATTTAGGAAGAGCAGGCATGCATACAAGTCCTTAGTCTCAAGGTGTGTGAGGGTATGTATCACTGATGACCTAGTGTGTGATGCAGTTAATGCCCATCCACATATGCCTTGATTTGTTGAAATGCCCCTTAGCATCTTATCTTTTGTTGGTTTTGCCATCTTCATGATTTATTATATATAATATTAATTCAGCAAAAATGGAATTATGATCATTTTACTTGAGAGCAACTAAAGCACCCAGAAAAATAACTTGTTTTTCATTTTGGTCTGTAGGTTTCCAGCGCGTCACCTCAGCAGGTGATTCCTCTGAAGAAGATTTCTAATTGAAGGTGTGCTAATCAGTGAAATCAGCAGTGGAGCCTTCGCCCTAAATTAAATCCTGCTGACACAACATGTGGAGCACAGTTGTTTTTTTGTTAATTCACTTGGTTATTTCAGTTAAAAAATAGAAGTCCAGACAGTATGAAGCCAAGAAGTTTTGTCTCCCAAGGTATGCCTTTATCCACACATGCTAACGGCTGCAGTCTGCAGAATGTGGCATCCCTGCCTTTCAGCAGAGACTTGACCTCTGCATGCAGCCAGAGTTTCTGGTTCTGGTAGATGGTTTCAGTCTTAGCGGTGGTGACATGGGTAATACATTTGGAGACGTGTCAGCTCCACCTCTCTCCACCTCTGTGAATTGAAAACTGTCCTGTAACACAGAGATAGAGTCACTCGGCCACATAATGATGGTCCTCTGTGTTAGTCAGTTTGTGGCGCTGTAACAGAGGACATTAAGCACAGACCAGCATGGCTGAGATGTGGTCAGAGGTGACTTTTTATGCACCGCGTATGTTTGTGCACACACGGCCCAATGTGTTGTTTTTCCATGTTGCTATGGTGCCATGCTGGTAAAATTTAGGCAGGATGTCCGTCACATTAGTGTGGTTGAAGTCTCCAACTAAAGACCTCCAGAGGGAGCTGATGTTGTCATCCTCCAGCATCAGCAGCTGGTGGGTTTTAAACAATCATGACAAACACAGCTGTGAACTCATGAGGTCTAAGGCGAAGGATTAATCACAGTGAAAACACATGAACACAGTGAAATGTTCATAAAAGGCCACACAATTCTGCTTTTTTACATAACTAAACCATGCTGAATTTGATTTCACCCACGTGTTTTCTTTTTTAAAGAATCATTCAAAATGTACATCATCTATAAAAGGCAAACATTGATCAAGAAAATGTATGCTTATAGCATCAGAGTAGATCTTGAATCAGAGTCATCGGCAATAAGAAGTCGGTGCACTGTCAATTAACATTCTTTTATTTCAAATAAATCTACAAGTAACACAACACAAAGAATTTGTTCGGATGTCTTTGTCTGCTGTGTTTAACATTGGAAATGTATGACCAGAGAATGTTTAGATAAATTATGTTTTGTGGCAGTGAAAGGTAACATTCAATTCAGTCATCATCAGGGGATTGTGGATGTAAGTAGACTGTACTCATGTTTTTCCACTCAACTTGAGCAAACAAAATGCCTTCTTACTACACAAATGCCCTTTTGTAGTAAAAAAGGTGCCTCATTCCAGAGGTGTGGACTCAAGTCACATGACTTGGACTCAAGTCATTAATTTTATGACTTTAGACTTGACTTGAAAAATGTTCTAAGACTGTGACTTGACTTGGACTTTTACACCAATGACCTGGGACTTGAATTGGACTTGAACCGGTTTACTTGAAAAGACTTGATATTTCACCCCAAATATAAAATTTAACACGCATATTATATAGAAAGTGTGCACCATTAATTCACTTCATTTATTCAAACCACACTCCGTACGTATGTGTGCGTGAGCTGTAGCACAGCCAATCAAATTAACCAGATTTTAAAAAAAAAAGAAAAACAAAACGCTCAAAAATGCTGCAAGTAGTCAACAAAAAACCAAAATGCAATATGCAAAACATGCAAGAAGAGAATCACAGACAGAGATGGAAGAACTTCCAACTTTCTCCGACAGTTGAAGTTGCATAAAGAACGGTAGGTGGTGCTTCTCTTTTGCTACGATGAGATAGCTGACTTCAAGAATTATTCTTGGAGCGAAGTTTAATTGAGATGCATTTTATAGAGGTGTAATTTCACAATTTGTGTATATTTTCTAAGTTCACTATTTCGTCATGTGTTGAGAAAAACACAGATTTAAAAATTACATGGTCTAATATTTACATTTAGCATATAACTGCAACATTCATCTTCTTTCTTTTTTTTTTAAAGACTCGAAAGGACTTGAAATTCAAAGTTTCAGACTTGTGACTTTACTCGGACTTTTACACCAGTGACTTGAGACTCGACTCTGACTTGCCTGACATGACTTGAGACTTGACTTGTGACTTGAGGATAAAGACTTGGTCCCACCTCTGCCTCATTCACAGATTTTTTTCTACATCTAAGCCTTTGCCTAACTTTCACACACATGTACAATATGATAGATCCATCTGGGAAGGTCTCGGTTCAGTATTTTGTCTAAGAATATGTGAACATGCAGACTATGGGGGCCGGACGTTGACCCATGAACCTCCTAAGTGATAGACTACCCACTCTAGCCCAGGAGCCCCTCCATCCAATGGAGTTTTCAAAATCCGCTCACCACATAAGGCACTGTAAATTAACTTCTACATCAACTGGATTAATAAGGAAAGTGCACAAAATTTCCAACATTTCTCTTCTCACAAAGCAGGATGAGGCCAAGAAGAACCTGCGAGCAACCTGCCAGTAGGTGCAGAGTTTCCCTCATCTCTGGCCTTTCACTAAACCTGTTTTCTGGAGCAGGGACCAGCTTTGAAGCCAACATCATTAGAAAACTGATCCGTTTGCGCTGCTTTTGAGGATGTCGCTCACAAACTTTGGAACAGCTTCCTCACCCCATCAGGTTGTTTGAATCTGTAGTTCATTTTAAAACAACTGTTTTACACAAGCTTCAATCTGTTTACGAATTGTTGAGTTCTTCGAGTATTGTCACGGTATTGGGTTTGCTCTCTGTTCTGTTCCTGGTGTCTTGTCTCTAGTGAAGGCTTAGTCCTGTTTCTTGTTCTCCTCCTTTAGTCTCCATGCGCTGTATGCTTGCCTGTCATGTTCCACGTCTCTGTCGTCTGTTTGTGTCGCATGCTTCCTGTTTTATTTTGACAGTCTTTGTCCTACGTCAGTGTATCTAGTTTTGCTTCCCTTGTCTCTTTATGTCTGATTAGTCCCAGCTGTGTTTCCACCTGTTCCCCATCCTCTCATTATCCTGCATGTGTATTTTTGTCCTCAGCTTTCCCCAGTTTGTTTTCGTGTCGTACCATCAACCTGCACAATACTGTGGTTTTCCCTCTGCGTTTCCAGCTATTTCCTGGTTACTGTTCCTGGTTTGGTTTCTAGTTGGAGTTTTGTATTTGTAGTTATTTACAGCCAAAATGAAGCTGTCTCTTTTAGTTTATGAGCGCTGCATTTGGGTCCTACATCCTGCCTGCCACACAGCTAATCCTTAACAAGTGTGGATCTTCATATTTCACTGTAGATCAAACTGGTACTTGAGATAAACTTTCATAAACCAGTATATGTCATGGTCCTGTTTACTGAAAACGTATTCTTCTGTTTCTAATCGTTCATGTTTTCTGTGTTTCTCTCTGTTTTATTTTAATATCCACTTCTCTTGTTTATGCATGCTTTCCCCCCTTCTTCGGGAATGTCTGCTCCACCCTCATTAGTCTCGCCTGTGTCCAGTCTTCCTTGTATGCATCTACAAATAAAACTCAACCCCTACACAACATGTTTCACATTTTAGATTCAATTCTCTTTTCCCACCGGAAGCACAACAATTCATATTCCTCTTTTTTCCCCCTTTGTACATCCTCTTTACAAAAGCTAGAGACAAGTGCTTTGAGATGAGCTGCTCAGCTTCTGAAAGTTAAATGGACGTGGCTGTCACCTCCATGGAAATTCAAAGGAGAGTTAAAAGTAAGATCTTTTAGCTCTCCGTGTAGAAAATGTGAGCTGGAAGAATATTAAAGGCAAGACAATGCACTCAACAAAAAAAATGTAGACTCAAATTTGGATGTCCGTGCCGCTTCACAGGGAGCTGAAACTTGGAGGTTACCCTTTGTTGAACTCTCACACGCAGCTGCTTAAAAATCAGTTCAGTGTTGGAGGAATTCAGCAAATATGGTTCTGTGTTTCGCTCTTGTTTGCAAACAAGATGTGATGAATATATGCAAGAACCCACAGTTCTTTTACAAAGTGAAAGCCACTTAAGATTACTGGCGCTTTAATATTACAAAGAAATGAAGATAAAGTGGAAGAAAAAGCTGCTTCTCAGATGCTGAGTTGAATATTTAAAAAGCCTTGTGTTTTCAGCTAGTTTACTATTTTAACAATGGTTTTGCTTGTGCTCTCCTAAGCGTAATGTGTTTGGATGTCGTCCAGCTCCTTCAGCGAATGCATGATGTGCTTTTACTGCAGCTCGTGCTTGCACAGCTGGAATTAGATCCATGCGTGACCAAAAGTACACAAGTTGCACGTCTTCCATCCTTCTTCAGCCAACTGATATCAAACCTGCTGTGCTCAGTGGCTTTGGCCTCTGGGGTGGACAGCCGTGCACCACTGAGAATCTGCAGGATTTAATTTAGGGCAAAGACTCCACTGCTGTTTTCACTGATTTGGATAATCAGATGATTTAGACATTTCTAAAGCTTAAATTTCAATATTCTGAAGTTAGAAGTTAGTGGCAGAGGTTTAAAATGCTCCAGAAGGAACCAAAGCAGTCCATCAATAAACCGTCCGGTTCAGTGATTTGAATTAATAGAAGCAAAAGCTTCTTATGTTCACACAGCTGTCTAGAAAAAGCTGTTGTGCCACTGGCTTTGAGCCTCAATAAAATACAGATTGAGTTATCACAAAAATTCATCCCATGTACAATAGAACAGAAACTTTGATCATGTTTATTTTACTGCTCAAACTAGGCACATTAACAATGGAGTTTATGAGGACTCACTTTGTCAAAGGTAGGGTAGTTACTTTGACATCACCCGCTGGTTTCTGCTGTCCCATTTTGAAGCTTCAAGTTGAGTGTTTACCCTGTCACCATGTTGGTTGCAAAACCCTCCCAAAGAAACAGAACCAAAAAAACGAAACCAAAGAAAACCCCTAAAAGCTTGTGATTGACAAGTCATTAGCCAATGAGCATCTGGTTATATACTACAGCTTCTCCTCCTCTTTTGTGAAGTCATGCACACATTTCTCACGACTTGTCTACCATATTGGATTTGATGCTACCACTGGATGCTTGGAAAATATGTGTGTTCTGACCGGTGATTACTGGACATTGCTGGCCATGATAAACTGGATTGCAAAGGAGGTACTGGACAACAAACTTTGCTTACAGATTTCCATAGTTGTCTGTAGTTTTTCCTTGTTTGTCTGCAAATACTTGCCAACTAACTGTGTTAGTTAAACTTCATTAAATGTGACTCAAAACAGTACCAGTTTAGTTTAGTGGGTGAGCAGGCAGCCATATGGGACATGGCCAGAAGGCAGCAGCCTGGATTTGAATCTTATCTGTGTCTTCATCTTCTTTCCCTGCTTTCCTGCCCTCCCCCCAAAAAAGAAAAGTGATGGCAGTAACGCAGAAATACTCTAGAGACCAAAGCAATTAAAACAGAGATTTTGTTTGGGGAATATACTTTTTTCCTAGCAACAGGTTGCATACACTTGCAATCAGTTTCCTGCAAGTGCCATCAACCTCCAGCAACCACGCCCAGTCAGCGAATACTGATTTTGTCATCACAGCTAGCGTTTGCCATTTCGTCGAGTACCACTCTCTAAAATATGAGTCACGTTGTTAGTGTCCACATCTGCAAAACTCCACAAGGCCAGAAGTCTTTTTCCTATCCGGTGGCCTTCAGAGGGAATGCAGGTTTTAGGCATTTCCTTATTGGCTTATTTTCTCCTTGACCTGGAAGTTAAGTCCGTGTTTTACACCATGAGCCACTTTCAAGTGGCCACTAGAGGAACTGCATTTTTTTGGCTCTTTTTCCTTAGATTCATTTTTAAGTTACAGCTTAACCCCCGTGATTGTAGGTGACACGTTTCCACTGATTTCTGTATTTACAAAAAAAGTTTGTTTTTTATTTATGTTAAGAGACCATAAAATACATATTAAGCAATTAAATCACAATAGAACAATTGATTAAATGTTTTCATTTAAAGAAGTAAAATTAAAGGTTGTTCTTTATATCCTGGCCTATTTTTGAGCCTATTGATGGAGATGGAGATCTCATCAAGACAGCTGTGAATCAGAAGACACAAAGAATGAAATACTTCATCTCAGGCTTATGTAATGTCACGGTTCTGGGTCCGTTGGACCCAGTATTTTGAGTTTATTATATTTTGGTTTTATTCTGCTTTATGGATTGTTTTCTTATTCTCTTGTAGTGATGATGATGATTATTAGTTTCTTGTTTCTGATTATCCGTGCTTAAGGATTTGTGGTTTCATGTATTGTTTGAGCTCCATGTTATTTTGTCTCTCAGTGTCGAGTCTGCGTTCTTGTTTAGTAATTCATGTTTCCTGTTTTATTGTGAAAGTCTTTGTCTTATGTTAGCATGTGCAGCTTGGTTTCCCCCCGGCTCGTTAGCCCTGATCTCTCCCAGCTGTGTCTCCCTTCTGTTGCCCATTCCCTCATTACTACCCTGTGCATTTAAGCCCTGTTTTTTCCCGTGCTCTGTGTTGCGCCGTACCCTCAGAATTATACCTGTGTGTTCAGTTCTTAGTGTCATTGTTCAGTTCATGTTTTCGTTTATCACCAGCAATAAAGCTAAGGTTCTCAGTTTCAATTCAGTCTCAGAGCCTCGCATTTGGATCCTCCTCTCCATCCGCCTGCACACAGAGCCCTGACATGTAATGCTTAGAGCTGTCATTAAAGTTTGGGTGGGTGGCAGATTGTCCCAGTGCAAGATAGGTTTGGTGATTTGCACATGCAGTATTTATTTAAGTCCTAATCTGAAACTACAGAGAAAGCAAATTATGATGGTGAGTTAGTGAAATGCTAAAAAAGAAGCTGCTTGTTTGTTAAACCAGCAATATTTTCTGAAGAAAGTCACATTCACAAATGGTTCATCTTCGCTATCAGACAGAAGGAAGCCGGCCGGTAAACAAATCAGCCCAAAAGATCATCATCTTTATCGTCTTGGGGCCAGCTTTATAAACACTCCATAGTCCTTCCAGTCCTCTTGCTGTTTTCCTCTTTGTACAAACAAGCATTCATTGTGAAGGTCCCAGATACTCAGCACACTGTGTACCAAGTCCAATTTGTCAGATCCTGTTTGTGGATCCACAGGGATGATGGAAGCAAACAAACTGGACACTGCGAGGCAAAATGAAAAGAGGAAGTATCGCTTCTTCTAATCATTGCCTTTGATAGCTACTCCTCCTGGGTCATGGCTCGCCTCCCACGACTCTCAAAGATGAAAGGTGTCTGTCAGCACCATTAATAGCAAAACGTGCAAAGCAGGCGTGGGCGAATGCAGCGAACACTCTTACAGGATCAAAACAGTTTGAAGTGCAGAGTGAAATTCTTGTTTCTGTCATGAATTTTTTTAGAGTTTATCTTATAAAGGAAAAAACAACACGCATGACTTCCTCTGTCATGTTTCTGTCATCTCTACCTGGAGGATAGCCGCCATCCATGACATCTTTCCTATACATTCTTGTGTGTGAGGACTTTGCTGCTGTCTCTCCTTTTTTATTCAAGAAGCGGGACGGATGCTTTGATGCTGCTTTGCAGTTTTGGCTCCTCTGTATGTATGTTTAAGAGTTTTTATCTAAATACAGTGACATTCAAGTGACCTAATGCAGAGTTTAAGCTTCGAGCTTGTTTGACATTACTCATTTGTCCTCATTCCAAAGTCATCAAAAGTGCTTTTTCTTAAAAGCAGCTCTGCACAAGTTGTCCTCTGGTAGTGGATGAGGCATCGGGCACGAGTCTCACTCCAAACTCAGCATTTTTACTGTCATGAAGGAAGGTCATTTATATCAGTTTTGTTGAGTTTTCTCTCCGTGATAACCATTAACCATCCTACCTGATTAGTCTCGTCTGTGTTTTCTTTTCTATCTGCTAATGACTCACCTGTCCACTCAGTACAGCTTCCCTTTTTTCTCCTGCAAGACTGTCTTTTTCTTTAATCAAATGTTCAAGCATTTACTCAATAATACTCCTCAGGTTTCCATTTTCAAATGGTTTTGGATTTGTGGCTGTCTCGTTTTCTTTTTCTTTGTTCTGTTCTCCTCCCTTGTGATGCACATAGCTAAACAGGCTTGATTTGGCAGTTTTACACAACCAGATGTTTGACACGTCACCTTTGGGCTTATGTCTCAGTCGGAAAACAAACCATCAGTCTTGCCAGGCAAAACGTGTTATGCACTAGACTATGGAGCTATGCACATTCTCATTTCCCAGTCACGTAATTAGTGTCAAAAAGAACAGTAAATTAGATTTTGGTGGTTGATTTCTCACAGGCTCTTTGAAATGACAAAGACCACACAAGGATGCTCCAGAAAATACATGTCATTTTCCAAAAATCTAAAATATTAACTTTTCTACCTGCGTGACACCAGCAATTAAATCATTAACTAAATTATTAACAAAAAAAATATTTTCTAGCATAACCAGAGGAGTCTGATTCTTTTGTGCCAATGCCAGTTAACAAACAGGAAGGCTAAAACAAAGTGCATAATACAATGGTGTGACTGCCACCCCTCAAATGTCCCAGTGAGGTCCTCACGGGTCTAAAACTTTATTGTCACAGTTCTTGATTTTTTTTTGTAGTTTTATTGTGTCTTAACATGTAAGGTGTAGCCAAAGCTGTGAATGTGGTCTGTCTCACTGGCCACGCCCACACTAAAACTGCGCGTCCACACTAGCGTTTTCAGTCGTTTTCACAGAGTTGTGTGTCCACATTAAAACAGCCGAAAATGCTTACGTTCCAGTTCTGTGCATGCATGAAACGCAAGACGATTCGGGCTATGTCCACACGTACACGGGTATTTTTGAAAACTGAGATTTTCCGTTTTTGTTTTAAAAAATAATCCCGTCCACACGTAAAGGCAGAAATGAAGGAAAACGCTGCTAGGAACATGCCAAAGCAACAGGTGGCGATATATTCCTAACCGTGTAGAAATGTTGGCCAATCAGAAGTCTAGAAGCCTCGGTGGGAAAAAGTAAACAAAGCTGGGGCATAGAAGCAGAACAGAGTCGTATGTGTGGAGGGACAGTAACTGTGTGTGTATATGTAAGCATTTAAACACTGCAGAGACAAGTAACAGTAACAGTATTGTAGAAATTCATTTCACCGAAACAATAACGTGGCGCACAGTGTGACGTCAAAAAATGCGCACACCTTTGACGCTGCGTTTTCTCAGTTTTTCTCGTCCACGCGTAAATGCAAAAACGAAGTTTTCAAAAATATCCACCCTGGCCGGAGTTTTTAAAAATCTCAGTTTTCAGTGACCGAAAACGCCGTTTACGTGCGGACGAAAGGTGCAAACAAATCTCCGTTTTCAAAAATACCCGGGTACGTGTGGACGTAGCCTCAGTGTGGATGGGAGGCCAAAACGGAGAGAAAACTATGCGTTTTCAAACAAAAACGCATTAGTGTGGACGTAGCCTCTGTCTTAGCCCTGTGATTGACTGATGACCTTTCCAGAGTGTATCTTGCCTCTTTCACAGCTGGGATAAACTTCGGCCCCATGACTAAATAGATGGATGGCTGGTTGGTTCTTTTGCATCTTTGGTTTTACATACTGTTTGTTTCCATTCTCTGCGATGATCTGACCCTTCTTGGCTTTTGTTACTTCACCTGCCTCTGTGTCCTGCATTTTGCTCCCACTGACCTTTGTTTGACGCTGCTGGTCAAAAGACACCCTCCCCATGACTTCTGATAAATTTGCATTATGTAACGCCGTTCTTGCAACTTCATGATTACGTCCAATGAAAAGTAAAACCTAGGTCTGTGCATACCAACATTTCCCTCAATATAAATCACAATGGTGACTTGAAGAGATTCTTTGTTTGGCTGGATGACGTGAACTATCATTAAGAAAACAGTTTAGCACCAAATTTGCTTCATACTGTCCAAAAACACCTTGATGTGCATGTGGAGCATGGAGAGAACGTCCAGTTTTATGATTCTGGCTCATGCTCACCCACTTCACCGAATGTGAAGGCTGTCTTCATTGTGACTAACTCTGGACTGCATGCAGACATGGGCACTTAAGAAAGCTGACGTCACATTGACAAAGATAGAAAATATGAATTGGCCATAAGTGTCTGAGATGACTATAATTTAGTACCACTTTTATTCTTATTCGGTAGCGTAAAGGGTCATGAATTTTCTCCAGTGGTTTCACTTTTAGTCCAGGAACTTTTTGCAGGATGTCAAAGTGCAGATGATGTTCTTACAGATATCAACAGAAAAAAAATGTTGTGAAATATTTTTACAGTGATTAAAATATTAATATTGTTTTTGTTTTAAATTTAGACAACAATAAATGTCAGTACGTTTCCAGCATAGCAGCTGATAGAGTCTTAAATCTATTTAATATTCACTTCAATGTTCTATGCAGAAATAATTTAGCGATGGGTCTATTAGATCAGCACAACCAGTCATGACCCATGTCCTAAACTGTCATAGAGAGATTTTCTTCTAAGCTGAGAATGGATCCTGTACACTGAGTTTTTGTGAGAGCAGCACTTTCTTCTGATCATTAAAAGTAATAAATGTAGGAGAAATTGGCCTTGAGCAGCAAACTGAAACTAATGTGAACTGAAGTTCGCTGATGTGAACTGCAGATTAATCCAATATGCACTTTGATATCGACTGCAATTTTCAGGCACACCAAGAGGCCTCAGATTCTTTTATTTCCGCAACAACAAAGCCCAGAAAGTCTCAAGTTTCGTTTTCTTTGTATCTGCCTTCAGATAGCACAGTGGTGTGGTAGGTAGTACCTTTGCCTCACAGCTCAAAGGTTCTGGATACAGACCTTGTTTGGTTGGTTCCCTTCTGTGTGGGTTTCCTCCCATGGTTCAAAGACATGCTTGTCAGGGAAAAAGAAGAAGCCAAAAACTGCAGTTCATCTAATAAGTATCAAAAAGTGAGGATTTTGATTTGAAAGATAACATCTTTCAGTTCCTAAACCCATGCTTGTTTGTCAAGAGGCTAAAATGCGATCTAATCCTAAATAATTCAGCAGCAACCTGTTAGGTGTTTATGTTGTGACGCCGGCTGTCTACGTGGAGGATTTGAGGTGGCTCTGCAATAATGGCTAATAAACACCAAAAATCTAATGGGAGAAAAAACACCCAGAGGAACAAAAAAAACAAGGCTGAGAGGAATCAAGCAGATTGTTGCTTGAAAGTAAAGCTAGTGCGAGTGTCTGCAGCCGAGTGTGAAGTTTCTCTAATAGCCACTTAAGGCTGCTTCCAGAAGTGAGCTAATCCCTATACACTCCCATGTGAAAATGTCTATCCTAACAGCATAAAAAAGCACATTTACACCCTATTTTGGCTTAAAGTTACTGGTCCGCTATGAAGGTAAACATTTTGCAAAATGTGAGAGCTTGCAGACACACGGAGCTGGAGCTATTAGCTAACTATTAGATCTAATCACCACTAATTCCAGTCGCTGACTAGACATCTCAACCATGTTTGTAAGGCTGAGGGATTTTACCTGACACATTTATTCGGCAAATATTTGTATGATGCACTTGTACGTTTAATGGTGTAGCTTGTTAAAGGGCATACTCATCTCTTGCCCAGTGACAGTTGAGATTGATTCCAGGCCCTCGTGACCCCATGTTGGATAAATAGTCAAGTGCCCAATTCCCTTAATGGCTCCTTTAGCTACAAAGAAGTTGGACTGGTGATTATTTGTCTCACAATATTAATGAAAATGCATGTAAAAGCTGAGTTTCGTATAGCCTGCCGCTCTCACTGGCTGTGGCCCAGTGCTTCTCTCGAGGTTACGTCAACAAGAGGAGCTCCTAAGATTATTTGGCATTATTTTCTGGCATTGCTATCGGCGACTCTGTAACAGCTCCCACAGTGTCTGGCTGCTCTAACCTAATGTTCCTCAAATCAGGACACAATTCAGGGTTTCGACTTAGTTCTAAGATGCAAAAAAACACTAAAGCTTAAACCTTTCACTTTGAGCTGGTCTTAAAAAAGCTGCTCGTGTTATCAGACTGATGTTTCAATCAATAACGGCTTTAGTCTAGCATCCAGCAAAAGACAAATTCTTATTTTAAAAATGTATCTTTTAATGTAATGAGTATTCAAAGTGGTGTTGTATGGCTAGACTTTCTAAAATTCGAAAATACTTACAAACGTTCTCCAGTGTCCTGTAATATGAAGCAGGCTTTGCGTTATTGAGGTAACTCAGTATTACTAAGGTGTTTCACTTCCTACCAAAGCTTACTTCTCCAGACCAGGATGTCTTAAAAGATCGGGGGATATTGATTAGGAAAAACCCTTTTCTGGTCGATTGTTCCAACACTTGAATCCAAGTTCAGTGGAGAGGATTTGTAACTGGGAACTGTGGGATCACATTGCTACAAGGCCGTCAGACCCTTAAATAACTAAAGTGAGGGCAGTATCATGCAGAGGTGTGGACTCGAGTCACATGACTTGGACTCGAGTCATTAATTTTATGACTTTAGACTTGACTTGAAAAAATGTTCTAAGACTGACTTGGACTTTTACACCAATGACCTGGGACTTGAATTGGACTTGAACCAGTTTACTTGAAAAGACTTGATATTTCACCCCAAATCTAAAATTTAACACACATATTATATAGAAAGTGTGCACCATTAATTCAATTCATTCATTCATTTATTCCAACCACATTCCATACGTATGTGTGCGTGAGCTGTAGCACAGCCAATCAAATTAACCAGATTTTTTTTTTTAAGAAGAAAAAAAAACGCTCAAAAATGCTGCAAGGAGTTATTTTTTTCAGGTACATAAACTATGAAGTAGTCAACAAAAAAACAAAATGCACCAAGCAAAACATGCAAGCAGAGAATCACAGACAGAGATGGAACAACTTCCAACTTCGTCCGACAGTTGAAGTTGCATAAAGAACGGTAGGTGGTGCTTCTCTTTTGCTACGATGAGATAGCTTTGTGATGTCAACTAACTTTAATGTGTATGATATTTTTGTCATGCTATTTTAAAGCCGGTCCTACAAGCGCATCCAAGAATAACATGCAGCTTATCTCAGAACTGTCGGTGAAAATTATTCTTGGAGCTAAGTTTAATTGAGATGCATTTTATAGAGGTGTAATTTCACAATTTGTGTATATTTTCTAAGTTCACTATTTTGTCATGTGTTGAGAAAAACAGAGATTTAAAAATCACATGGTCTAATATTTACATTTAGCATATGACTGCGACATTTTTTTTCTCGTTTTTTTTTTATATAAAGACTCGAAAGGACTTGAAATTCAAAGTTTCAGACTTGTGACTTTACTCGGACTTTTACACCAGTGACTTGAGACTTGACTTGTGACTTGAGGATAAAGACTTGAGACTTACTTGAGACTTGCAAAACAATGACTTGGTCCCACCTCTGGTATCATGTATCTGGGTGGGTGCTGGACTCCACCATGGTTTCCCCTGTCTCTACTATCCTGTTTGTGATTTTCATGGACAGGATCTCAAGCTGTAGCCAGGGTGAGGAGGGTCTCTGCTTTGGGAACTTCAAATTAGCATTCATGATTTTTTTTTTTGCAGATGATATGGTTCTATTGGCTTCATCGCCCTTCAGTATTCATTGGAACAGTTTGCAGCTGATTGTGGAAAGACCAGAACCTTCAGTTTTCTCTGCTGGCAAACAGTGGCATGCTTCCTCTGGGTTGAGGGTCTTGGGCTCTTAGACAAGTGAACTAAACTGAAGCACTAATGCAGGCATTGTACCAGACTGTCATGCTAAAATGACAGATGATCTGAAAGGTGAAATCCATCCACATTCCAACCCTCATCTGTGGTTATGAGATCTGGGAAAATGACAGGAAGACTAAGCGGCACTTGTCTCCCTTCAGAGGTTTTGCAGGGATACTCAGCTCCGAGGAATCCCTGAAGTAGACCCAGAATGCGCTGGAGAAATTATATGTATGCATATATCATCTGACCTGTGAACACCTCAGGATCTCCCACAAGGAACTAGAAAGTATTGCTGGGAGAAAAATGTCTGGAATACTGTGCTTTAGCCTGCTGCCAATGTGGGTGGATAGATTTCTTGTTTGGCTTCAAATAGTCTCAACTTTATTGATATCGTAGCTTTTTTTCCCCGTCTTAACTGACAAGTGCTTAAAGGTCACACATATTTAAACAGCACTTAATATTCTTCTCAAAGACATTCAGGCTGCAGCAGCTGTGTTGCTTTTACTTATATTATGTTGTATTAAATGTTTGCTAGATGTTTCCAGTTGGTCAGCTGCTCCTGTGGCTACTTTTTCATGTTAAACATACGGGTAGCTAGATTGATGAACGTTGGGGTAACGACCTTTATGCTCAGCCTGATTTCGGCTGATAGGATAAATGAAGCTGGATAAATATATCCTGAATATGTTGACGTACGTTCACCCTATTTGGTGCAAGCCTCAGGGCAGCAGCAGGGTTTAGTTCACATTTACCTCACTGGATGCCATCATAGGGTGAGAAACATTTGGTTCCCCAAACCATACGTATTTAGTACGTGATTTAGTCCTGCATGGTTCACCAGCAACATGCTAAATGGTAAAGTTAATGTAGCTGTCTATATGAAGGGTGGGAGCGGGCCCTGTGGTAATGGCCAATAAACTGCACAAACTTAATGTGAGAAAAACAGCTAGAAAAATAAAAGCTACGAGGAATCAGCAGGTTGTTGCTTGGAAGTAAAACTATGTGCAAGCATCCTCAGCTGAGTGTGAAGTTCCTCTAAACCTCTGAGACGGCGATGATGTGCCGCTCAGGAGCAAAACACCCTGACGGCAAAAGCTCATGTTCTGCTGCAGCTTAAAGAGATAAAGTGGAAATAACCCATCGCTGGGCTGAGGAAGGGAGACAAAGATGTAGAAAGAGGGGGAGAAAAAAAGGTAATGGAAAACATGTAGGGCTTTTGAGTGAAAGAAAGATTACGAGTTGAACTTGTGGGAGAATAAAGGAGGTGGAGATGCAGAGATAAGGGGATCAGAGGGAGGCAGCCCGGCAGCGATTGGGTCTGTATATGTTTCGCTCTCTGACTCTACATGTCAAATGGGTCGGACCTGCTTTTCTCTCCAGGGGCCTGGAGTTTGCCTTTCTTTCCGCCCCTTAATTTCCAGCAGAGCGTAGTGTGTGTCTGTGTGTGTGTGTGGTGGGGTTTTTTTAAACTTTGCAATAGGGGATGATTCAGTGGGTCTGCTGCAGTTTACCCTCGGCAGGATTAGAGCTGGAAGCCGTCTTATTATCTTCCACCGTTTGAGCTCCGTCGTCTGTTAGAAAGAGCAGTGGAGCTTAAGACAAATTACCCCCTCAGTGTCTTTCGGATGGCATGGCTTCGGCCTGGAAATGGCCTTGGGAGAGGTTGGCAGTGGGGCAAATGGGAAGGAGGAGGCGGCCTGTGAATGGGAGAGGCTGGAGGGATTGTTAGTTTAATTTATGCTGCAGAACAAGGCAAAGTGTAGAGGAGGGCACTGAGGAGGAAAGAGACTGGAAGACACGAGTTTTCTGTGCTGACAGATGTTTTTGACTGCATATTTATAGTGAGAAGTGATGGAGCGTCCTTCATGTCTTTGAAAATACACGCCAGAATTTACAAACCCCTTAACCTCTGAAAGATGTGATTGTTTTCTTAAATTCTTGACGCCAGAAGTGATTGGATTTTGACAAGTTGTGCGGTAATAGGGGCGACCGTGGCTCAGGGGGTTGGGAAGCTTATCTGTAACCGGAAGGTCGCCGGTTCGATCCCCGGGCTCTCTGTCCTGGTCGTTGTGTCCTTGGGCAAGACACTTCACCTACCGCCTACTGGTGTTGGCCAGAGGGGCTGATGGCGCGATATGGCAGCCTCGCCTCTGTCAGTCTGCCCCAGGGCAGCTGTGGCTACAACCGTAGCTTGCCTTCACCAGTGTGTGAATGTGTTTGCCACTTTTTCTCAAATAAAAAAAAACAAAAGAGAAAATTTTGAATATTTTTTCTGTCAATTCAATTGAAGCAATTCACCACTCCTCCTTAATAATCTGTTATTATTTTTGCCACAAATGTCTGTTTCTGTCCTTAAATCTGAATCTTGAGTAGCTTTGGCGTATTAGAGTTATAACCTCGATTTGATGTTGTTTACATTTTTTCATCCACTTGCTAATTATTTCTGTATGCGGCAGCTTTTTAGCCACTACCTCAAAGTCTGCAGTGGATTGTCGCGGTGGTTTAAAACACTTATTTTGAAGCAGAGATATGATGCAAGATAGGGAAAGAACAAAAGATTTGGAAACCCTTTGTTGAGTGCTGAAATTAGAGAAAACCCCCGCTGTCTAATTGAAGCATTCTGCTCCGTGTGAAGAGGATATGAATTCATTCAAGTTTAAATTTAAATCTGGGAAATATTGCAGGCTCATCTGCCGTGCAATTTCACTGTTGAGTGCCACCCAGCAGGTAAGCCAGAGCCACTGATTTCAGTTATTTCTGTTATTTGTTTTGACATCACAAATGGAAATTTTAAAGTAGTGGAAAAATACCTTGAGGTGTAGATTATCACTTTCTCCTTTCTCTCAACGTCCACTTCTCGATTTCCCTTCATCTTCCTCCCTCCTCTTTAGTTTTGCTTCTCCTTTCTCTTCATTTTGATTGACATTAGCAATTAAGTGGAGCCTCTTGTTTATAATTGATTGATTTCCCATTGGCAAATATTCCATTCGTTCATGTAAACGTTACAGTGAGAGCAATCAGATGGAACGATTTTTGAGGCTGGAGGCTCAGGTACAGCGGGCGGCGTGTGGGATGAGCTTTTAATCAGTGCCGAGCATTATCGCTGCAAAACAAAATAAGTCAAGCAAATTAAGCACTTTGAGAGAAACTGTAATGGAAAGCGAATCATCTGCAGCAACACTTTAGAGGACAATTTAGCATATGATTGCAACTTTAAATAGCTGCTTTATCTTCTCAGGGACTCACACTTCTGTCACACTTCGGGGGACTGCATAATGCTCCTCGCCGCCCAAAGAAGCAGTTTATTATTCCAAATTACGCTGACAAAGATGCTCAGAGAGGAACTTTTTGTTGTCTTCCTCATTCCACTGTTATCGTCGCTTCACGGGGCATGTTTACAAAAGATTGCTCCCTGCAAGTTTTGTTCTGACCCCTGGCACAAGCGTATTTATGATGTGGACTGGATTCATCCGTCTTTTCTCTTCTACTTATCCTTATCATGATCGTGGGGGTTGGAGCCTTTCTCAGCTACCATAGGCTAAGAGACGGGGTACACCCTGGGCAGAAAGAACAGGACAGAACCCTGGAACCATGAGGAGAACGTGCAAACTAACGTGCTAACCACTGTGCCACCGTGCTGCCCGGGCTGGGTTCAATTCAGTTGTATTTAAACTGTGTCATCTCAAGCTAAATTGGGATTGCAAGTATGCAAAAATGTTGTAGAGGGGAAACCCAGAGACCCAACATATGTGATAGAGGAAGGAGGCAGCCATCTGCAGGTGGCCTAACTATCTCAGATATTGAACCTACACCTGCAAAGATGACTACAGAAAAACACAAGGAAAGAGAGGCTGGTCAGAAACCACAATGCCACTGCACTCCAGGATGATGTCACAGTTTAGAACGTTTTCATTGGAAGTCGCTTCTCAGATTCTTTAGTACATTAACTGTCAACCAACCAAACTATTTCATTGACAAAAATTACACATCAGGGTCATTTGGGAGTCCACCAACCAGTTTTTTGTAGGATCATCTATGTTAAAATTCATGGACATTATATATTCTAAAACTTTAGAAATGATATATCGTGTGATGAATAAGAATGTTCCAATTTGTATTTTAAGTATGTTTCAACTAAGAGATGGAAAAGTTTGAAATGCCTAAAGTGAGAACCAATGTTAAGTATAGACGTGTGTCAGTTTTGGGAGTGAAATTATGGAATGGACTTAATGATGAACTGAAGATGTGTTTTTCTTTGTCATTCTTCAGGAAGATTTTAAAAATTAGTATTATACAAGGTTATAGAAATTTGGTTTGTTAAAATTTTTTTGTGTTGATTTAATTTCTTGATTTGTCATTGATTTCTTTTTAAACTGTTATACAACTTATTTATCAATGCTATTTATTTTCTTGGTTAAGGATTTGATTATTTCTATGGGGGTAAGGGATAGGATAAGTATAAGCCATAAGGCTTCAGCCTATTCCTTTTTCGGTTACTGTTTGAGTACTTTTATGTAAAATTATAATCTGTTGTTGTTGACTGAAATAAAAAAATTAAAATTCAAAGATTCAAAATTCAAATTCATTTACTATGCTCTAATATGCTTTCAAATGTCTCTATTTGTATTTATACTACCTCTACTATCTAAATTGTTGTAATTTCATTAATCATAGCTTTCAATCATTTTCAGCATTCCGCTAGATCTTTATACCAAACTTGACTGAAAGTGGACCTTCCTCCAAAAGTTACCAACTGTTTGTTCAATCAAACAGTCACAGAGATCAGCATCAGAGGGTAATTGGGCCTCAAACATTGGGCCCTTAAAATCCCTTAAAGTAGCCTGTCCTGCATGCCTGCTTTAGTTTTATTTAAGGGTATCTCTGAAATTGATTCGAGCTTTCTTGGCCATGAAAATATAGTGATTACAAATTAGAACAATACAAAAATAGTTGTAGGGAAAAAAAGACTGATTTAGTAAAAGATTTTTGCAATTAATTTCACAATAGTACACAGAAATATAGCTTAAATCCTAAATGACCCCACTCAGCCACTTGGTTAATGGTTTCAATCCAGAAACCAGAAAATTGCTGGACAATGGAGTGATGGATTTACAAGAAAAAAAAACTTTATGTCAAATTATGAGAGGAAAAAAAAGTGACTTTAAAGGAAGAGAAAAATATGTGAGGAAAGAAAGCTGCAACTTTATGAGAACAAAACCCTTCAAATTATGATAGCAAAATGTGGCAACTTTATAGTGATGGAAGCAAAGGACAACAAGAAGAAAGCAGCAAAAGCATTTGATGCAAAAACTGACAAATATACAAGGAAAACATTGAAAATGTATGAGGATGCAAAACCCCCTCCCTCAAAATTTGAACCTGACTAGAAAATGAGATGAGTGGCAATTTCCCAAGGGAGACGCAGGCATCTTTGTGAAAAAAGTGGGATATTTAGGAGAAAAAGACAGCCCTCATTTGACACGCCCCTTTTAAAAGAGCTAAGATGGTGATGTCAGATGTTCAGAATGGGTCTTGACACACCAGTGAATGACATCATGATGGATACTTCCACCGTTTTTTAAGAGACCAATGAAAGATTAGCTGACGCTTGTTTGTTCCACAGGTTTTCTTTTCAAATGTGCACATGGAAGAGTCCAGACCAGACCTTGCAGAGACTAGACAGAACGTTTTGCCTTTAGCCATGCAACTCTTCATTTATTGGACTCTGCACTGCACAATGGGAGATTGTGCAAGTCAGAATTACCTACTGAGCCTCAGTGCACAGAAACAAAGCAACATGAAGACCAGAAGGCAGGCAACACCCATTTTTGACTTTTTATTACCAAGAATACAAAATATATCTACATTCACATACCACTTACTGTAGCATGACTCACAACATAGATTTCAAGTAAACTCCATCCAATTGAATTATCAAAATCTACCTCCACATCTCTCCCAGTTTGGAAAATCCTTTTGGTGTTTGTGTGTGATTTGCGGTTTTTTTTTATTCTTCTTCTAAAATGTCTTTCATTTGTCCTTTTTACAGTTGGCACTTGATGCAGGTTCTCAATGTCTCTGTAGTCCACAGGATTGGAGGATTAAGCCACATTTGTGTGGGGACAGAAAAGCAACACGGTATCTCTAACAGGACAGATCAAGCCTCGTTGCCACCAGACTCCGGCTGGCGCGGCGGTGGATCCAAAATGAAAGGCGACTCGGTCGGGCGTTTGTCCACGTGTAGTCCTTTCCGCTGTGCCACATGTCTCAGATGAGATTTGAACATCCACTACGACAAATCCAAGATTTTATTTAACTTTTTTAATAAAATGCTTCCCTCTCATCCTAATGAATGGATACCTGCTTTATGTTTTGGAGTTACAATACAAAGAGCTTAAAAATGGTACAAAAACAATAATACAGTAAACATATTAACTCTGAAACCCCACATGGGACTACGACATCGCCGTCTCCGCAGCACGTCATGTGACATTTAGAGATGCAGCTTCTCACACGGATTGAAAACAAAGGCAGTTACATCATGTATGTTACAACGTATGCGTGATCTTTGAAGATTTCCTCGTACAGTCTCGGCTTGAAGGACCCAAATAACTTAGCAGAACATATAAATACAGCAAGTGGAATAAAGAAATAAATTAAGACCTGCCACGGATGGAACAAAAACACGACTGCAGCAACGACTCCTCGCTTTGATTCTTCAAGCCCAGAACAGTGGATCAGCTTATTCAGAGTAAGTTAGTCCCGCTGTCTTGTTTTCATCTCTGGCATCAATTGCTCGGCGTCTTGAATCGAAGGGGCTCTGCCTGTGGCTGGGTCAGGCAGTTGAAGTTGGTGTGTGCTTTGAAGCCGTTCCTCAGCTTGGCCCCCAAGAGGCTGCCAGATTGGGCCTGCCTCTGAAGCCCGTCTCTGGGGTAGCTTTAAAACCTGCTGCAGGCCTTCAAGGCTGTGGAGAATAGAGGCTTCGGCAGGATTTTGATTTCTAACAGTCATGGATGTGGCCGTGAGCACATCTCAGCTTTGTCGTTGTCACTTCTTGGTTGTTTCTGTCTCTTTTTTTAAAAAAAAATCTTTTTGTTTGTAAAGGAAAAGGCCCCGTCGTCCTACCACAGTGGAGGACTGTTTGTCTCCAGCACGCCGTACATCTCAGCAAGTTTTTTAAAGCGAGGCCCCCAGTCGTTCAGGTAGTCGTACTCGTGGTCGGTGTTTGAGGCTCCAGATTGCAACGAGCTGAGGGACTCCGCGACAGAGCCTTCCCCCTCGTAAGCGTACGTCTGCAGGGAGTCGTAAGGCGGGGCGCACGGGTCCACGTCGGCTTCCAGGAGCTTCGCCAGCACGTATCCGTGAACATTGCTGTCCCCGCTGCCGCCGCCCATGACACATGCCTGAGGGACGTATCGGGACAGGCTTTCGATCTCCGGCAGCATGTCCTGTCTCATCTTGCCCAGATGGTGGTGCGCCTCACGAGGGTTCCACATGGCGGCGATGTCGAAGGCCTCGGTGTCTTCCTCGCCACCGCCTTCATCGTCATAGCGCACGATGTTCTCATGCACGTTCTCCTCCTCGTCACACAGGTAGGGCTTCTTACGATGGGTCCGCAGGGAAAGCATGAGCAGGATCATCACTGTTACAAAGGGAAAAAATAATGAGTATAGAGGCCATAAGGAATCAGTGCTTTAACCCTTTAAGACCTACCACAGAACCAAGTCCGCCAGAGCTTATATTATATTTTTACCTGCTGTAGGAGCCATTTTTGGGAGCATTTCAAGTTGCTATACATCGATACAACCATTACAGCCTAGATTTTAATAATATGTATGCATTAAGTGCATATTAATTACATACATTGCAAAAAAGTCCAATAAAGTACAAAAAAATTGAAAATCGTTTTTGTTTTTTTAACATATATTTCTAGTTAGAGAAATTTAAGAAGCTTATCCCTCAAAACTGTAAATACAAAAAAGTTGCACAAAATAGTTTCCCACCACAGGAAATTTATTTTGAGTGCCTTCATAGTTTTATTTTTGAAATACACCAATTTTTATACACTGCAGGAAAAACGAAAATAAATATTATAGTGCAAATTTGCAAAAAAGCAGCATATGCATCAAAATAAACTATTTCCAGCAGTGCAATATGAGTCCTAAACATCCCAGAAACGACACAGAAAGTCATGAAGTCAAACATAACTTTTAAAAACACCAGTATAGGCTCATTGAGCCCCGGATGGTAAAAAACTACATTTCCGCGAAAATGACGTCACTTCCGGTTTCAGGCAGGTCATGGCGGACATGCGATAGTTCGCGCTGACGTCTAATCCAATGTAGGAAGTGTTATGAACAGCTGATCGGATCGGCAAAGCGTGTTTCTGGAATATTATGTTTTTGTTGCTGCAAGCGGTTTTTATGCAGTTTTTGCAAAGCTATATGTGGAAGGAAACTGTGACCGAGGACAAGCTGATGGCATAAGATGTAAGTACAACTCCTCAGGTTTCATATGCAAAAAAAATTATTGCGCTAGCTCACGTGGTTGCAGAGCTACCGGGATTTAAAAATAGTTACGCAAAACAGAGCGTGCCCTCTCTGACCGGTTTTAAAGGGTTAAGTAAATGCTGTGACATTACCTTCCTTTATACCTTCTATTGATGGTATATTTCACTGTTGCTAAACAAACTAACCCTTGGTGCTTATGCAAAGAGACAAGGTTATTCATTTTTAAAATTCTTGGTGTTTTAATGTTAAAATGTAAAGCCAAGCCTCAACCTCTGCAGCTACAAACCATACCAACAATTGAACTTATAGGGGCTACTCCCATCTTTTATATACAGTCTATTATAGCTACTCATGGCAAAAGGTCAAGACCGGGTTTTCAAACATAAGGCCGGGGGTCCAGAAAGGCTCCAATGGGGCCGCTGGATGGCTTTGGAATATTTGAAGGAGTGCATAGATTTTTAACTTTTATAATAAGGACTCAACTTACTTATTCACATCTATGAATAATTAACTAACTCTGGGAATAGGAGCGAGTATAAAAACATTGCCAACTGATACAAAGCTCAAATAAAGATATTTTTAGAAATAACCCTTCAGCTCAAATGCATCAACAGTGTTCAGGAAGAAAAGCTTGTGCCATCAAAACCAGAATTACTGCATCTACGAGGAAAAAACATAAAATTCTCAAGAAGGTGAGCAAGGATGTTTTAAGAAAATTTACTGCTGCCTGTCAGAGCAGCAGAGCGAGTCAACCTGCTGAGCCCTCCTACCCACAGCTACAGGTCTGCAGGGAGAGATAAAGCGGGTCCTTATCGTCCCCTGGGGAACTGCAAGTGTGATGCTACAGGGCAGCTGGTGCTAATGAATGCTAGACTTTCTGCGAGGGTGAGAAAAGAAATCCATATTTAATCCTACAATGCTGATGTCACACTGGGAGATGACTCCTTTTTTGCAAACAGACTTTTTAGCCTTCGGCTGTTGTGTTGTGTCACGTCTTGGGTGATCTAAGATCTCTCGGCAGGCTGCATATTTTGCACACTTTGCTTTTTAAGTTCAGCTTCAGGGTTGAATGGCTTCTTCAGAGGGGGTATCACAAATATTTAAAGTAGCACACCGACTCGCTGAAAGGTCAGGGTGTAAAACAAAGTGCGGCAGTGATTTCAATCACGGCTCCTACCCCTGAGGCTCGCCCTCAGCTGGTTCTTTCACATCCTACAACCGAAGATTAAAATGTGGTCTGACTTGGAAAATGTTTTCCAGCCACATATTCCAGCGGTTTACGGCAGCTGCATGATGTCTTTCTGCATTCGTGCACTTCACGTTTGACCTGTCAATGAGGCAGGCGCCAAAATGAGACGAACCGTGAAGATTTCGGTGCAGAAAAAGGTTCTCATCGTGCTGGCTTTCCAACATGACATTCACAGTTTGTGCAGAGCATGATTGGACAAATCAGGGACAACTGTTTCACCAATGTTTTTCTTTTTTAAAACAGCAATCGCAGGACTCAAGGAGAAAACCACAGAATGGAGACCAAAAGCGACATTTTATAAATATTCACAAATATTAAACATGCCTAACCCTTATCCTTTAAATCTCACTTGTTACACAGGACACTTCAGGGTAAGTATAGTGGAAGGTTTTACTACAGATTCTCAGTGCTTTGTCCTTTAATTTCAGGTAGGTTTAGGTCATTAACCTGAAAACAGCGGCTGATGTTAACTATGACTTTTCTGAATAAAATCACACTGTCACACAGCTGGTTATATTTTCATATAAACACAGGTTCAAAAAGGCAGCTGAAGACAGAATTGCTTCAAGTTAAACACCCTACAATATACATCTGATGACTGTGGGGAGGAAGAACTTCCATTTAACAGAAAGAAACCACCAGCGGATCAAGGCTCAAGGACAAATGTGACAAAACACAAGCTACAGGCGTTCATTGTGACATATAAACATAAAGACAGCATAACTAAGCGATGGTTGCTTGTGCAGGTTGTCTGGATTAGCTTCTGTTTTGTCCACCCAGTGTAAAACCTGCTTTGTTAATGCTGTCCATGTCAACCCAGAGGATTCTTATAAAATAGATTCTTATTCTACTTTTAGAAAATATACAAGTAAGACTGTAAATGGAGATGGATAGTTTCTTCTATAAACCGTAAACCAGTATAATTGTCATGAAAGAGAAATTTCACTATAGATAATCTTATCCCCATCTTATCTTAATGACCTTGTAGTACCATATCACCCTATTAGAGCACTTCGCTCTCGCTCTGCAGGCCTACTTGTTGTTCCTAGAGTATTTAAAAGTAGAATGGGAGGCAGAGCCTTCAGTTTTCAGGCCCCTCTTCTGTGGAACCAGCTTCCAGTTTGGATTCAGGAGACAGACACTATCTCTACTTTCAAGATTAGGCTTCAAACTTTCCTTTTTGCTAAAGCATATAGTTAGGGCTGGACCAGGTGACCCTGAATCCTCCCTTAGTTATGCTGCAATAGATGTAGGCTGCCGGGGGATTCCCATGATGCATTGAGTTTTTCCTTTCCAGTCACCTTTCTCACTCACTATGTGTTAACAGACCTCTCTGTATTGAATCATATCTGTTATTAACCTCTGTCTCTCTTCCACAGCATGTCTTTTATCCTGTCTTCCTTCTCTCATCCCAACCGGTCAGCAGCAGATGGCCCGCCCCTCCCTGAGCCTGGTTCTGCCGGAGGTTTCTTCCTGTTAAAAGGGAGTTTTTCCTTCCCACTGTCGCCAAAGTGCTGCTCATAGGGGGTCATATGATTGTTGGGTTTTTCTCTGTATCTATGAAGCGCCTTGAGGCGACTTTTGTTGTGATTTGGCGCTATATAAATAAAATTGAATTGAATTGAAATAATAAAATCTTGTTTTGTAGCCGGCTGTAAATATGCTTAAAATTTGGCATTTTAGCATGGAAGTCTAAGGGCATTGGTTGTTGTCTTATGGAGCCAGCCTCAAGTGGCCATTACAGGAACTGCAGTTTTTGGCACTCTCTTTATATTAAAACTCAAACGTTCGTTCCCTTTAATATGTAAGAGTAATAAACCATGTAGGGCAGCAGCACTTATATATGTCACCTAAACTTAGGCTTTGTGAGCTTTTAGCTGACACGGTTATTTGCACATCATCGTAACAGCAGCTCACCCAGCAAGACGAAAATGCAGGCCAGGATGGCGATCAGAGCCCCCCTGCTGAGGCTGGCGGGCAGGCTGTAGGCCTCGGCGTTGCACGACATGACGTTGCCCTCCTGGTCGCAGCTACACACACGGATAGTCAGCGTGCTGGTGCTACTCTGAACCGGCTGCTCGTTGTCCGAGATGAAAATGGGCAAATAGAAAACGGTCTGGTCTTGCTGTGACCAACCGCCACGGCGTGTCAGGATCCACGCTGTGTTGTCTGGAAGCGAACACAGAGGTCACAAAAAGATCAAGTTAGTGTTCAGAAATACAACAATAAGATGCTTAGTGTGAGGTAGCTGCTAGCAGCAGGGTTTCATGTATGTGCTGCGTTCAGGGTAACCGAACACGCGGAGGAGTCGAGGGATGCTGGTGAGAATTGAAGACGAGCACAGCTGTGAACATGAAATGTCGACTGAAGCTACTAAATGCAGAAATATCACACCTGTTACTCACAGAGGCTTATTTCAAGACACTGATCTTTACTGTCAATATATAGCAGGAAAAAAGAGTTTTAATAGCCTCACATACATTTGATCAAACCACGGTTTCTACAGCTGTTACTGTAGTTAAAACATCCTTTAGTGCAATATTTCTGTCTAGCCTGAGGGAGAAAAAGTTAGCAAAATTATCTGATTGTTCTAAATTACTATAAATATAAGTCTGCTTTGCATTCCCTTCCCCACGCTCCTAGAATGCAATTATAATGGAGAAACACTGAATCCTTCATTATATTTTTATTAAGTAAATGAAGATATTTGAGAAGAATCATCTTTAACAATATCAAGAACATGAAGATTCATAAGAATGGGAATTGTGTGTTTTAATGAAAGGAATTAAAAGTCCTTAGCGAGTTCTAAAATGTGATAAATACAAACTCAGATGAACTACAGCACATGACACTTCATATTTGCATAACTGATTTAGGAAAAAGAAGCCAAAATGCAGCATGTGTGGTAAATACTAAGTGTACCCAGAGAGGAAAGACATCTGCAATGATCTTATAGAAGCAACTATTGCTGGACTTTAGTCTGGAAAGGTTACACAATCTTTTTCAAACAATCTGAAGTCATTCTGCAAGAGAGATTCTTGTGGAAGTGGAAGTTGTCAGGAGTGGACATCCCAGCAAACTCAACCCAAGGTCAGACTGTGCAATACTTAAAGAAACTGAGATGTAACTCTTGGGTTTTTAATAATTTGTACAGGTGTCAGTTAGTATGCTATATGTTAAAATTCTGTTACAACTAGGAGAAGACGGAAGATGGTTAGTTTGCGAGGGTTGCCAGGTATAGGCCTGTTCTCTCTAAAAAACATGGCAGCATGGCTTAGGTTTGCAAAGTTGCTGTCACTACCCGATCTGTACCGGAAACCCGATCGGTACCCCGCATGCGCAAATCTTACGTCACTTCCTCTCTTTGCCAACATTGCAATATTCAGTATATTTGAATGACACGGTTAGCGCCCAGTTAGCTCCTAGCATTTCTCAACAGCTCTGCCTCCTTTGAGAGCGTTCCCCGATTTAACAAAAGCGCCGTAAAATAAAAAGAATGGCGCCTAATTACAGACTTAATAATATTGACTTAGCAATGTGTCACGTGAAGATTCAGCAGCCAGATTAAGTGTTTACTGACAATTGACAGTGATAGCGGACATCATCATCACTATTTCAGTCAATCCTCTCCACACAGACAAGCATAAACACGCTCGACTATCACTAAATCAAATTTAACACACGTTTGTAATGACGCCAATTCAGTTTACGATAGGGTTCATTCGCTCGGTCAGCAGGTGGCAGTATCCTCGTACACTGGGGAGTAAACTGCCATTAAACGAACAGAAGAAGAAGAAAACATCTGCACATGCTCGGTACGGATCGGGTAGACCCGATTTGTACGGTCCGACTTTGCACATGCGCAGTAAGGATCGGGGAGTCCCGATCCGTAACTATCTTTTTATTTTTCGTTTTTGTCTACATTGTACTGAAATCCTTCATTATTGCAAACATTTTAAGATATACTTATTATTCTAACATTTTAACAGATACTCTGACCCATAACTATCGTAAAACGCTACGACCGGAAGTACACACCTTTCGCGCATGCGGGGTACCGATCGGGTTTCCGGTACGGATCGGGTAGTGACAGTTGCATCTGAACAAACCGCGAGACTTCTGCATTAATGTCCTCTGGACAGAAAAGACCAAAGTGGAGATGTTTGGCTATAATGTGCAGCAAGTACCAATCACAGCATGCCAGCACTAACGCCCCATACCAAGTGGTGAAGGGGTGATGATTTGGCACAGGCAGAGGACCTGGCCACCTTACAGTAGTTGACTTGACCACGAACTCCAGAGTATCTGCCTCCACTTCCAAGTATTCTAGAGCCAGTTTTGAGGCCATATGTCTGTTTCATCGAAACTGAATCATGCAGCAGGACAATGATCCCAAACACAGCAGCAACTCTACAGCAGACTGGCTGAAAAAAGAAGCAGTGTTATAGTGTAGTTTTTGTTAAAAAAACAAACACATGCTGCAGTTCATTTGAGGTTGTATTTGAATAATAATTTAAAAAATTTGACTTTTGATGATTTTTAATTATGTCCTGATTCGTAAAACCTTAGAACAGAAGGAAGCTGTACTTGCTTTTTACCACGACTGCATTAAAATGTAAAAACCATGAATATTTACTGCTGGGCTGCATATTTCCATACTACATATTTTACTGTGGATGCTGCTCTTCCATAGATAAGGAGAAACAGCGATCTTATTTTACTGGTCCGACCCACTTGAAATCAAATTAGCCTGCATGGAAAACTCGTGCATGGCACAGAACCATGACTGAACGCGTACCTTGGTTATCTTTCAGGGTGAAGTTAGGGTTGTTGACGGCCTCTGGAGCCAAGCTGTAGTAGAAGTGCTGCCCACCAAGCGGCTCGTCTGGATCTACTGCTGTCACGGTCTGGATCAGCTGGATTACAGACATGAAAGTCATATTTAAAATCTGCTAATGGCTTATTTCACTTTCAGCAAGAAATGGTAGAAGTAATAGTCGAACAGATGTTAAGTAGTGGAGAAAAATGTGTCTTTCTGGAGTACAGGTAAGGGTGGTATAAAATGTGTCTCAGATTTTACTCTAAGAGCACCAGAATATAAATTATACAAGTATTTTATCATCACTAATGACTTACAAGGACGTATTTCAAACACTGATGCAAACTGGTGTCTCCGTACCTGCCCTGCTTTGGCATTTTCACACACATACGCCTCCAGGTAGTGCATCAGCGACGGAGGATTATCATTCACATCCAGGACCCTCACGGCCACCGACACGCTTGCGATCTGTGTGGGGTTATCTGCAGGGAAACGCAAACTGGTCAGAGGCTGACGGACGGAGATAAATGACTCTGAGAAATCCTAAGGTGCAGCATGTTTGCTGTAAAAGATTAACGGAGGAGCTCAGCAGGATCCTCGCAGATATTCCCCATTACAGCCTGCCATTTGCATACCCTAACCAGCTGTGTAATAAGCTGTGAAAACACAATTAGTGCAAAGTAACTACTTTCTCAGGTTTCATCACATGATCCATCCATCAGAGGTGTGAGATTAGCTCTCGAGGTCAAAGCTCCACGTGGTCTTACTGTGCTTTAATATTCAGTGAGCGTGCTCCAACGTTGCTGACGTTGAAGAATTGGTAAATTAATAATCTACGAATTAGTTTAGTTCAAATTGAACTACACTGTGTAACAAATTAAAGTTCTGACACAATCTCCGAATTAATTATCACTTTTGGTAACAAAATGTTGACTCTATCCTAGGGCTGGGCGATATGACCCAAAATTCATATCTCGATATTTTTTAGCTGGGTGGCGATATAAGATATATATCTTGATATTTTTTTTAAAGCCATAAGTTAAGAACAAAAAGAGAGTTCTTAGTCACACTGTGTCCCAGATGTCACACAGGCATTTTTATTTACATACAGCATAATTTACATGAAGAAATTACTCAAAAATAAATTATCAGCATTTATTAAATAATCATGCTCCATAAATAAAAGAAAACAATGTTGTTTTTTCACACAATACGGTAATATTACGTTGAAGAACAGTACGTATCACTCCGCGAGGCTCCAGACTACGGTAGCCGTAATGCTCCGACAATCCATCAAGCGCTGCAGCTCCGTAGCTTACCAAAGTCGTACTAAAACATTTTTTGACAGATTGCTGAGCGCCGTGTACCACCTAAAATCGGTTCGCGGTCAGTAAGCACAACCAGAATTCATACATAAGGCGCGCTGTCAACTTTTGAGAAAATGAAAGGATTTTAGGCTGTGCAGCCCCTGTCGTTAGCGTGGTTAGCGCGGTTAGCTCGTTAGCGCGGTTAGCTTGTTAGCGCGGTTAGCTCGCTAACACGTTGACGCCGTCCAGCCCCACAACTCGCTAACTGAGATTTGCCGTGTCCATCTTGTTGCTGCCTGCAGGTGAAGTTGGGGGAGGAGGGGGAGTTGTGTTCAGTGAAGGAGAGGCGAGGCCGAGTAACGTTGCGTAGAGACAAAAGTGGACGAAAGAGAGGGAAACTTGTGGCTATGTTATAATGTAACATAGACTATATCGATATAAAGGATATTATCACATCTTATATCTCGCATGAAAATATATCGATATTTTTTAAAAACTCGATATATCGCCCAGCCCTACTCTATCCTAAACACAAAAATTCTTAAAAGATTTTTCACTTCTCACATAATCACTTTTTTAATTACTAGTATTGTTAGTGTCCGACTGCTTTTTGTGTTTAATTTAGGACATTTAGCAGTTTTTGGACTCAATTTCATTAACACAAGTAACACAAGTTTGTCATTAAGAAGCTAATGTAAAATTGTTGACACATCATAACACACATACCTTTCACAAACATGGCTCAATCTTAGTAATCTTATGTCCACAGGTCTAAAAATACTTATATCACAACTATAAATTTACAATTTCATGTGAGTTCCTCGTTATTTTTGCTCTTGAATTTACAGCAACATCCAAAAAGCTACTCGTTTTTAAAGTATGAAGAAGTGAAGTAGAGAGAAAGTTTTTTTATCGTCAGCTTTGCTTTGTTCCGGTTCATTGAAATCTTTTCCCTCTTCCTCTCTGTGCCCTTTCCGTCTCCGTCACATCTTTAATTAGCCACCATGCGGGAAGTTCTTTAATTAGTCATTAATTCAATTACCATCTCCTTTAAGGTGTGTCTACCAAACAAAGGCACAAACAGACAAACAAAGCAAAGGGAGGAGGGGTGAAGGTGACTTTCGGGGCTACCAGCTGTGTGCGGCTCTGCGGGGCATCTCCTGCTCAGCGTTACATAACTCTGCAAGAGCTGTTCTCAAAAAAAAATCACTCAGTCTGCGTTCATTCAAGTTTACTCCATCCACCTGTTTGTTTGTGTTTTCTGCATAAAGCCGCTGAATGAATCTCACAGATTTCTGCTGTTAAGTCCTTAAATTCAAACAGTTATTTAAATTTGAGCTGCAGTTTTACAGGTTATGATAACTGTATGCATGAATGATTTCTATATTTTTAAAATGTTAGCACTAATCTGTGTCACGTAGTGCTCCCATACCACCTATGGATGCAGATGCTGTTCAAAAACTACTTGTGGTTTCCTCTTTAAATAGAGACTACACTGTAATGACATAAAAGCAGCAAAAGCAGAACTCAGTTACAGCCAGATGTGTCTTTATTTGCATGCGTGTAAGACGTACTCATCTCCATGGCGAGGATGGTGATGTTGTGCCAGCCGACTTCCTCTCGGTCTAGCGAGCGCACTGTCATCAGTGACCCGGAGGTGATTTCGATGTAGAAGTACTTGTCGGGGTCACTGGATCTGTCGATGGAGTACCTGGTGACACAAGATGATGACATAATGACAACAATGGTAAATAAAATGCACCTTTGTGTAATTTTGAGTGGTTCATAGGGTAATGCACGCCAGTGTTGGGCAGTAACAGAATACATGTACCGCCGTTACGTATTTAAAATACAAAATATGAGTAACTGTATTCTGTTACAGTTACCATTTAAAAAGGTGGTATTTAGAATACAGTTACTTTGTTGAAATAAATGGATTACACGGCGGTACTTCCCTGTTTCATATTGTGGCGGGTCAGGACTGTTTGGGTTTTGTTTGACAGCTACATTCTGTTGTTCCAGGTGGCAGCGTTACGGTTGCCATGGTTACAGGGTGACGTTCTCTCTCTGCGCGTTTCCTGGGTGAGAGAGGCCTTTTTGTTGTTGTTGTGCTAAGCTAATAGGCAAAATGCTACAGGTATAGCTCTAAAGAATGTAGCATCATAGGCAGTGTAGTCCGTGCTGCAGGGAGAATGGACTGCCATACACGTTATGTGTCTGTGAGCGAGGGAGGGAGAAAAAGGAAAAGTACGAGCTGTCATCGAGCAAAAACGGGAGCTGGAAGCATGTAAATATAATAATAACCACTGCAGCCAAAAAGAGTGCCTGACGAGCCCAGTTGTAAGTAAGCTATTAAGACTCGACTGTACACCGTGTTCGTGTTTTCCTCCAAAAACAATAAGTTCCGTTGGAGCAGCCTTTCAACGCCTCTCTCTGTCTCTCGCTAGCAAAGTTGACCCAGACAACAAAGTAAAGCTAGTTTTCGGCTACGAGCCCGACACAGAACCCACCGTATTAGCCAGAGGTCCTTTACTACGGTTCGGAGCCGCGGACCTTCAGTAACAGTAATAAATCACAGCAATAGTACATTCATGTAGTTGTAAACAGCATGATAATATATTAAGTAATCCAAAGTATTCAGAATACGTTACTCTCATTGAGTAACGTAACGGAATACGTTACAGAATACATTTTGGGGCATGTATTCTGTAATCTGTAATGGAATACATTTTAAAAGTAACCTTCCCAACACTGATGCACGCACACATAATCCAGCGCGTGACCCACGCGTGGATGTGTGTGATAAGATGTCAGGCTGGAAACTCCTGAGGGAACTATGAGAAGAGGCTCCAGATAAGACTTAATCAGAGCATCTGCCTCCGCTGCCAAACTTCCAACACGTTGGGACATGCAGACCTGCAGAGTGCCGCCCTGGCTCGTTTCCTGCCACCGTGGGCCGTTTTCCAGAAACGCTCTTTTGAGAGAGACACGCAGCAACAACAACAACCGGCCACACTCACACACACACACAGGAGGAGAGGGATGAAGAGCGCATCCTCTTCCAGGCTGTGGAGCAGAAACCAGTTTATTCACACAGAGATGGAGCTCACCTGTCACTGCCGTGCTCTCCTCTCACCTGGAAGAGCCGCCGATGTGTGTTTCAACCAGGAAACAAGCACATGTGTGTAAATCTGCGATCTGATCTGATGATAACTCGCATGTTGTTGCACTTTCATTTTTTCCAAACATAAGAGAAAAAAATGAAAGTAAACTGTATTCTGTTAAATTCCTTAAAGGAACGTTAAAATGATGGTATAACAGAGCGTCGGTGACGTAAGATTTTCTTCTGCGGTAATATAGGACCAGTGAACACTAGACAGCACTTATTGAGCAGAAAATCTCTCATATGCTGAGGCAAGACTAGCATGCACAGATGATCAATAATAGCTTATGAAAAACCCACTTTTGTGCTATTTTGAACTTTTATAATTTGATCTGAGAGCAATGCATTCACGCGGATATAACACATCTTCTCCTTCACTGCATCCACGAACCTCCTCCGAGGCCGCCTTCTTTTCCTCCTGTCTGGCAGCTCCGTCTTCAACATCCTCCAAATAAAAGTTTTAGCATCTTCAGCTCTGCCACCTCCAGCTCGACCTTCTATCTGCTTGTTTCACTCTTGCTGCTAACCTTTAGTCAGAAATCACTCCTGACACTCATTTCCACCCACACCACCCTCTCCTTCATCACTTTTGTGCATCTCAATTGTTTTGGATTGTTTACCAGAGGTATTTCAACTCAGGTACCTTCACTAACTGTACATCTGTCTCCCCCCTCATTCACACACATGCATTGTGTCTTGCTTCCATTGACATTCATTCCTCTTCTCTCCAGACCATACCTCCACCTCTGCAGCTCTCTTCTACCTACTCATTACTTTCACTACAGATCACAGTGTCATCTGCAAACATCAGAGTCTTCACCATAGACTTCTATCTGACCTTATCTGTCAACCTGTCAAACAATACCCCCACCTTGAACCCATCTGTCACTCGTACTGCACATCCTATCACTCTCTCGTTGTCCATATTCATGTCTAGCACCACTTTCTCTCCCACTCATAACTAGGGATGGGTATTGTTTAGGTTTTATCCAATACCGGTGCCAAACCGGTACTTTTGAAACGGTGCCGGTGCTTAAACGGTGCCCAAACCGGTGCTTAAAGAATGGAAAACACAAACTTTGTCCAAAAACCTCTCATGTTCAGCTGTTTTTTTGTAAAAAGATAACAATGTTAGCCTTTTCTGCAGGTATAGGGGATTTATGGTATCACTCTTGGCTGGAAGCAGTGCTTAAACAATGGGCCGCTGAGTTTGCATAGTTTGCTGTAAAGTGCAGCCAGACTTTTGACCGCTTCGCCTTGGGCATTTTTAATCTGTAGCTCTGCTCTAAAAGAACGTAGTACCTGGACCCGCCTACTATCCTCGAAAACGTAAAATGATTGGCTAGAATCTAAAGTGTATCATTCCATACCAGTTGGTGGCGGTAATGCACCTTTCAGTTGTTTGCCAACCACCAATACAAATGTAAGGAAGAAGAAAGTGTGTCACAGCTCAGGAAAAAAAAAGCACCGAAATGTGCGCTGCTTTTCGGTCTGGTTACTACCGTTTATGTCAGAACCGGTACCATCATGGCACCGGATACCGGTACCCATCCCTACTCATAACTTCATCGTGTAGCACCACAGTTCCTCCTCATGTAACCTGTCATATGCTTTGTTTTTCACTGCTGCAAATCCTGATATTTTAGTCTGAACTTGCCCTGGTTAAGTCTTCTCTTTTAATAAATATGACCAGTTTTATTTGTCTTGCAGAAGCGCATTAAATGCATCACAACATACTGACACAGGCAACATACTGAAGGAAGAAATATTTTTGCCTTTAAATGACTAATTAACACACATGCTGTTGTGATCATCACCAGATGCAGATATCAAATGTTTAATATAAGTCTGTCGCTGGCACACTGAGGCATTAGCAGCAGACTGTGCTTGCAGACTTGCTCGCTGTGCGCGTTTTTGACCGACTGCCGACAGGAAACGGTCGTGATTGGCATGTCTGCCGCTGGCGAGGATCTCCCTGAAGGATCTCTATTAATATCACTGGTCCACAGTCCTGAGGAGAGGGGGAGGGGGCGGTGTGTGTGAAAAAGCAGGTGAAAAAGTGTGAGGTGAGTGCATACAGATGTATCTGCCAGTCACGCTGCAGCGCAGAGAGGACGGAGAGTTGACAGATGAGGCAGACAGAGACACTGAAGGTCACCTGCTGCTTGTTGTTATCTGCCATCTGATGTTGCTGTTGCTGCAACAGCTGATTCCTCAGTTATCTGCAGCTCCCGTTGCCAAAACTCGCTTTTTGAAAATCTCTCATTGATGCTCGTTTGTCTGAAGATTTTAGTCACACAACATTTTCAGACCGCAACTTCAGCTGCTCTGAATCCTGTTGCTTCCAGATATTAGAAATCAGTTTTCTGCTGACGGTCGTGATTGGGTCTTTTATTAATCACCAAAACCTTGGATGGCTACCTGTAGCTCTCCCATAGCAAAAAAAAAAAAGTCTTAGAGTTACTTTTGCTAGTCTCTCTGTCACATCAGTAAACATGAGGATTACTGGGGTGATCGTGGCTCAAGAGTTGGGTGTTCGTCTTGTAATCGGAAGGTCGCCGGTTCGAGCCCCGGCTCGGACAGTCTTGGTCGTTGTGTCCGTGGGCAAGACACTTCACCTACCGCCTACTGGTGGTGGTCAGAGGGGCCGATGGCGCAATATGGCAGCCTCGCCTCTGTCAGCCTGCCCCAGGGCAGCTGTGGCTACAAACTGTAGCTTGCCTCCACCAGTGTGTGAATGTGAGAGTGAATGAATAGTGGCATTGTAAAGCGCTTTGGGTGCCCCGAAAAGCACTATATAAATACCATCCATTATTATTACTTTATAAACTCGGCCACTTGTGTCAGTATAAAATAAAAACATTGAGCTCATTTTCAAATTCTTACTCTAAAAGTCACTAAGGAGGATTATCCAGTGTTAGAGTTGAACACAAATCATTAACCAATGGTTGAACAAATTGATCCGCCTCTTCTCCTCACAACAAACAAACAAAGGTGAGAGCAGTGGCTCACACTATGGTTGCTGTGAACAGAATGCATCCATCGTTAATGTCTTTAGTAACACCTGTGCTTTCCTGTTTCGAAGTGTTAAAAAGAAGCTGATTAAAAAGAAGATGGACTGTTTGTTCTGTTCTTTTCTTTGGAGAAAAGCCACTTCAACAGCTTCAGAACTTCAAGTGAACGAGCTCAGCTTTTACTGATCATAGACAGACATGTGAGAGAAGTCTCCTTGTCCTCATTACTAGGCCGTAATAAGAAAAACGGCTTTTACTGTCAATAAATAGCAGGCTTTTATAACAGTGAGTCAGTAAAGAATGATGCATTTGAACTTGTTCTAAGAACTTCCAGAATACCGCAGGCCACTTCAGTCGCAGCAGTACACAATAACCTCATTGATGAATGTGTACACGGAGCGTCAGCTGCATCTTGTGATTTTAAGAAGCCTCAGTCTTCAAACAGCAAACAAAAGGGCTGTTTTTAGGGGAAATGGAGGGAGAAAAAAATCCATTTTCTGCTATGAGGTTCATTTGAAAAGCACAAAAATAAAACACATTCTCTAGGCCGAGAGAATATTTTTTAATGTGTCCTGAACAATAGTTCTCCAGGCTTTTCTTTGGACATTGGCTGCTTTTTCACTTATTTTCTGTCCAGTCCTTGTAAGAATATTTTAAAACCATATAATCCTGACCTATGAGTCCTTCGAGGATAAAAAGGCATCGAACTGAAGGGATGAACCAGTGTTGCATCTACACATAACAGAGCACTTAGCAAAGAACCAATTTTAAATGGTCTCCTTAGCCACTTTTTCACTACCAGCCTGTGGCGAAAACACATAAACATATTTCCCCATTTCTTTAGTTGAATGTATGAAAGATGTCAAACCGTCAAATTGAATTTTTCTACCAACAAGATGATTCTTGAAGAGCTTTTAGCTGAAAGCCTGATATATCTAAGCATGGTAGTGTCCTTAAAAGATTGTGAAAATGAAGGACAAAAGAAGAAATGGCTCATTGCCACATTCACCTATTCATACAGGCACTTTTTCCTGTCCTTAAGTGCTTTCTATCTAACATTCATACGCATTCACAGCCATCTGTAAAACACGGTGGTTTGGGCCCACTTTACAGACAGGAGAAATTGTCAAAATTGATCAAATTATGAACACAAAGAAGTACAGTCAGATTTCTATCCACCATGTAACACCAACTGGGATGTATCTCATTAGTAATGGCTAAATCTTTCAGCATGACAATGATTTCAAACACACTGCCAGTGCAGTAAAATCATACCTGGGTAGAAAAACACAATCAGTCGTAGATTGTCCTCCTCAGAGCTCGGACCTCCACGTTACAGAAGTGTGGGGTCATCTGAAGGTAGCTAACATCCAAAGATGAGCTTTTCCTTCAAGAAGGTTGGAGAATTGTTCCTAAAGACTACTTAAATAAATGATAAGGAAGCTTTCCTAAGAGAGTTCAGGCTGTGTTGAAAAATAAAGGTGCTCCTACCAGAAATCGACTTTCAAGCTCATTAGGATCCTCAAAACTGTTTCTGTAAATATTTTCTGTGTTTTGTTTTGCATGTGTTGCAGGTATGCATGTATGTCCATGTACATTTGCACATGTTTAAATAAATCACCTATTTCTCTCACCCCAACTGGTCGCAGCAGATGGCCGCCCCTCCCTGAGCCTGGTTCTGCCGGAGGTTTCTTCCTGTTAAAAGGGAGTTTTTCCTTCCCACTGTCGCCAAAGTGCTTGCTCATAGGGGGTCATATGATTGTTGGGTTTTTCTCTGTATCTATGAAGCGCCTTGAGGCGACTTTTGTTGTGATTTGGCGCTATATAAATAAAATTGAATTGAATTATTTCCTCATCTCACAGCAAAATATGAAGAAATGGAGGATGACTTAAGACTTCTGCAGTACTGTTGTACAGTTGAGTTGCATGACGTGTTACCTGTCAGTGAAGGGGAAAACAATAGAAGTCAATATAGTGAAAGAGGACAAAAAGCCTGACACAGCACTCGGGTTAAACTGCTGAGTGTCTGTGCAGACGGATGAAGTGAGCAGCAAACACACACAGAGTCATCTACATCGTCTTCCTTTACTTTTCACCCTGATCGAGGTTGAAAAAAGGGAAAGCTGGGACGAGGTGCAGCTTGTGTGAAGCGCTCAGTCACCCCCGCAGTCGCTCATTCCTTCAGATGATTAATAGCCTAATTAAAAGGCTTTATGTCTAATTAGTTTATGAAAGGTGCAGTCTGGACGATCAACGCGCCACGCAACATCTGTTCTACCTGAGCACAAACCAGACTGAAATAAATGACATGCGTCGTCAGCGTCTCCACTTCTGCGTGGTCTTTGGTTGTTACACAGATTAGTCCTCTATCTCGTGTCAGCTGTCCTGCTCTGAACATACATGTGGATAAATGGGAGCTCAGTCATATCAGCCTGCAGCTGCAGCCAGCTGTGAGTTGTGTTGTGATGCTGCCCCCTGCTGGTAAACAGGTTACTTTACTCTTATTTTACTTTAAACTAATGAAAATGCAGATTTAACTAAATATGATGCTCCAGATAGACTGCAGCTATTACATTATTAAATTACTGAATTGACAACGCTGGTAAAATTGTGATGAAATCAATGAAAATTACCTACATATTTTAAATACATTTTGGTTTATAAGTTTCCAAGCTTATAGAAGAGTTGCTTTGGGAAGTGGGAATTTTTTTTTAACCTCTGTTTTAAATTCACTCATAAGTTTAATCTCCGAGAGAACCCAAACACATTCTGTGAGTCTTTCTTGGTTCCAGTTGACTGGTTTTAGTCAATGGCGGGATGGGTAATTTGTTTGCCGAACACAAATTTACTCATTGATGCATCTCAGAATTGGTTCAGTTTACTGCCTTCTGAAGCCAGTGGTCTCGGAAGCTGATCGAGGCTGGGCTGTTGGCATGCAGAATGTTGGGATGCATATCCATGAGAGCACCATACCTGATCTGATTGTTTCTGGTGGAATCTGAGCCACCGAGATGAGGCATTCCAACCTAAGCTTGTGCCATATACAGACTTCTCTAGCCACCATTTAGTCCCTGTGTCTCTGAACATGTTGGGTTGATGCCTTCATCAGGCTCAACCAGTGACCTTTGCACCCACTGAAGGCTACACTTATCCAAGAATGGTGAAAAAACCCTCAGATACAGATTGTACAGTCCATGTTTAGACAGTGACTGCTAGCATCACATCCAGATAAGGCCACACCTTTTATCAAGCATCTTGTGTCTAAATATATTATAGTGTTGGTGCATAAAATCTGAAGCCAGTAGAAACAACAAAGAGGACTTTCAGCAGACATCTGCACAGAAATTCTGCTAAATCAAACCATACGACGCACATAACTGGAGCATTATCACAAAAAATAGAAACTTTGCCTTTGAGGTTGTTGTTTTTTTTGTCGTATCAAGGGTATTTATTGACCTATTTAAATGCTTAAAATGTAGACGAAACTCTTGCACAGTAAGCATGTTTGCAGTAAAACTGCAAAACTACTGAAGCACATAAAATCTGTAGTGGTTTATTTGTCATCCTCACCTCACAGTGTTGTTGGCAGCATCCGGATCCCTCGCTGACACGGTCTTCACCATAGTCCCGATCTCTGCGTCCTCTGGCAGCTCGACGTAGTACGCCGGCGAGTCGAACAGCGGGGGCTCGTCCACGTCCTCTATGCTCACGTGCACGATGGTGACGTCCTTGAAGGGCCCGCGGTGGCGAAAGGCCGGATCCAAGTGGGTGTTGGCTCCCTCCACCTTTAGAGTGTAGCTTGGCTTGATCTCAAAGTTTAGCGGCTGATGGGGTAACACGCAAAAAGATTTTAAACTTTTAAAAATGAACTTAAGAGGATTGAGATTAAAAGGTTAAACTGCTGGTATTTCATGGTAAAATCAGCGAACGCTGGGCCTATCTGCAGGAACTGTCCAGCTCAAAATGAAAAATAAATATTAAGTATTTATTTCAGTGCTGAATTGACTGAAGAGATGCTGCAAAAAGAATGTGATCTTTCCCTCACTCAAGGTGAAATTAAACTGATTCCTGAAGGGGCTTTTGAGTGTAGGACAAAGACGCCTTTCAGCCTTTTGTAAATGATAAAAAATGGACTGTTTCTTTTTTTAAAAAAAGAAAAAGAAATTGGATAGTTAATATCTATATCATAATATCATCTTCATCTCTATCACAGATCTTTAGTCTGTACCTTTTTCACTGTGATAATGCCAAAGAGGTTTGTAGGGTCGGTGCTGATGTCAAAGGTGTCCCTTCCATCCCCATCGATGATGCTGTACTTCATCTCAGCATTGACCCCAATGTCCCTGTCCTTCGCCCAGATGCGTCCCACCACCGACCCCACAGGAGCCGACTCGGGAATGCTCATCTGGTACAGCCCTGAAGACACAGATTAACATGAGTGTAATCAAACTGGTTCACTTTTCAGTCCTCTAGAGGGAGCCAAACCTCTTCGGCTCCTCTTGTCTCCAAACCACATCTCAAGCCGGATGAAATAAATGGCTCCATAAACGCCTCACAATTGGGTTATCTACTGTCTCATGGGTCGGCTTGAATTTCATCTACCGTTTAACCTCAAAGAAGAGGTGACAGCTGCCCAATTTGTGGAGCTCCCCGCAGCCTTAAAGCGAAACGCTTGCACATTGTGTTTGTCGGAGGGGAATCCCTGAAGCTCTTCACAACCGATCAAAGTTCCATCGGAGTGATGGCGTTAATTGGTTTGGGGACTGGTGATGGAGGAGGAAGTGGGCGCTGGGTGTTTTCTTTGTCTAACAGCGAAGCCACTGGTCGGCCATGCCGAGATGACCGCAGACAGCTAGACAAACCCCTGACCTAATGAGAGAAGTAGAAATTGGTATATTGAAAGAGACAGCATGGGGCGTCTGGTGGCTGGGAAGAAGGAGAAGAGGGAGGGAGGGAGGAGGCCAGAGGGTAAATGACTGGGGATTGGTGGCTAGAAGTGGACAGAGGGGCTAATGGCTTGGGTTCTCCAGAGAAATGAAGTGGATAGATGTAGAGATGAGGAGTTTTGCACAGTTCTTATTGGGGGCAGTTTTAAAAATACACAAAGCACACCACGAGTGAGGTGTCAACCCTGAAACTAAACAGTGATCTCAGGGTCATTTCAGGGCTCTGAGTTTGGGTTTCTGGCCTGTCTCAGCTGCAGCACACTCAGGCTGTACTACGATGCACAACGCAGAGTTCAGTGTAAAGTCAGCACCATTTTAAGGCCAAAAACACCAACTGGCTCAAAATCGAGACTTAATCCTTCTTCTTACCAAAAATAATAAAAGAGTATCAGTACTATGCTGAACCATAAAAATATACACTACTGCATGATAAGGTCGACATCTGAGCTTTCTCCAGAGACTTAACTTTGAAAAGAGGACTTCTTATGAAGATTAAAAAAAGTGTTTACTGCAGTAGAAGTTAAATGGTTGTTTGTTTTTCCTTTTAGTTCAGTCATTTGTCTGATAAAAATTAAGAGCTAATTTGTGGACTGCTGGTTGGACAAATCAGCTCACTGGAAGAATATCTTCTGACATTTAAAGTAATGCTTTGTTTCAGCCCTCATTACCTCAGGGAGTCATAGCTCAAAGCTGCACAGTTTGTATATACTTAGAGGCTTTTTCTTTTGCTTTTCAAAGTTTCCCTGCAGTATATCACATGCTGCTGTTTCATAGCTGCTGAGACAAAGTACATGTTGCTCCTCCTCGAGGCTGATATGGGTTCAAGTAGAAAATAAATAAAACTAAGAAAAACATCTGCAGAGGGTTGCTTACTTTGATCAAACATGGGCGGGTTGTCGTTGATGTCGCTGAGTGTGATGTTGACAGTAGTGGTGCCGGCTAGCCCCCCCAGCTGCCCGCCCATGTCCTTGGCCTGGATGACCACAGTGTAGTTTTCTCTGGTCTCGCGGTCCATGTCTGCCAGGGACACACGGACCACGCCTAAAAACAGCGAGGCAAATTAAAGGTCAGTTGACACAGACTGAGGTGAAGCAGCCAAAGGATGGTGTCCTGAAATGAACGTAAAACCTTGATGATCAACTTTGCTGTTCTACTTTTGACAACCAGCACAGTCTTGTGGCTTTTTATTAAAAAAATAATAATGAAACCTGTTTCTGGATACCATTTTTCATCTACCTGGTCTCATTTTATACTGATCTCTGTCCTCCGCACACAAAAATTACAATTTCCAGCATCTCTTTGAATCTGTGCATGAAGAATAACGCAAGTCATGAATGCAAAAAGAGTTCAAACCCATCGCTAGCAAGGTGTACCAAATAAAGTCGCCAGTAAATGTGCATTCTGCCCAAAAGGTGATCTGCTGGTGCCTGGGGGGCTTGAGAGGAGTCCAGTGTCATCCTAATACACATGCATGCATGAATCATCCTCGCACCACACACCACAACTAATTAGATTCTCTAATTTAGAGTCTCCCACCCGAACACACATTACTGTTATTTCTCATTTGGATATCCAATATGTTAGTATGATATGATGCTATGGCAACTGTACACTGTTTTTAAATTTTAAATTGTGCAAGCTAGCAGAATGACAGTCTAGTTAGTTTATGCCTGATGAAAAATGAAAAAAGTTTTCTTTTAGAAATCATAATTAATATTTTCCTCATTAATGATGCGTCTCACAAACCATCCTCTGTTTTTCAGGATGTTAATTTTTATGCAGATTAACCACTGTGCCTGCAGACATATGTGCAATCTGTGCATCATTACTGTGGACGCCACTTAAGCCCAATAATCTCATTGTCATGTTAATGAAACCAGGTTCAAATTACTTTTTTGGCTTTGTGACATGGTGCATTATCATGCTGAGAGCAGTCATTAGGAGATTGAAAACCAATGCGAATGACCAGCAACGGTTAAGGGGAGACATGGTATTCAGATAATAATGAATCACAATCTACGGGCAAATGTCCCAGACCACAAAGAGTCAATCAACACCCAAGCTGGGAAATATGAAAGCCAATCATCTTGTTGCACTGAGACATGCACAAAGCAGAGGTTTGAGACTATTTTAATTGTGCAGCAGCAGACATATCTACTTGTTAATGTGGTAGAAATGTTGATAAGCATTCTTTTTGCTTTGCTGTTGTAGCCATAGCGTGACTTTAGATTGCATTTGTCCAGAGCTTTTGTGGGACAAGCAGAGACACTGACCAAGTTAGCACAGATGTGCAAAAAGCTGCAAAATAGCCTGATATGAAAACATGTTTCTGGCCTCTACGGATAGTTTCTGTACAAAGGGCACATTGTTTTAAATCATCCACCTGGATGAGTTAGGGGTCTGGCACAAGCAGATGAATGCACAGGTATTTGCCATAGACAGTAAATAAGACGTAGCCAAATTAAAAATTGGGCATCTAAAGGTCCAGAAAGAACTGTTATCCTGGTGATGCTCACTCGTTCACTTGCTAATGGATTTTGATTTATTTATCGCGTGACTTCACCAACCAGTGAGATGCATCATGTTCCTATGTTCCTGTTTATTCTGTCTTCGGTAGTTGGTAGACTTCACCTCTGCTAATGGGAGTCAATGAACTGGACCTCTGAATTGAATTGAATTACCTGACAAATAATATGAGCTGCTGCTAAAAACAGCCTGCCCAAGAAGCTTTTGTTTCAGTTTGGGTGAGAAAATCTAGTTAATTAGCACTAATTAGCAGGTATAGGTGCGCACTCATACAATTTGCCAATTTCTCATCCAAGAGGTTTCTTCGGTTTTAACAGCTGATGGGATTCTCAGCCAGTTAAACCCTAGTGGAGTTGTCACCTTGGAAGTAGACCTGAGGTTTGACTTACGCTGTTATCGTGAGAGTTATTAGGGTCAGATGCATCTAGATGTGAGTGGGAGTTGAAACAGATGGGATCTCAAAATATATCTGTAGGCGACTGATCGATGACATCATTTTCAAGGACCTAAAAGAGTTGCCTTGAACCCAAGCACCTAAGACTACCATGACTTTGAAAAAAAATAACAACAATGTGGTGGTGGTCATGAAGATGTAATAATGTCCTTTTTAGATTCTATTTTGAGTCAAAAGAATTAAACTTTGTGGCTTCATATTTAGTGGACTTCAAAATAATTTTGCAGTAGCTGACTTAACGTGATTTGCTTCTAGAAAAGGTCAACTGTGGTACTGAAAACATCATCTCTGACCATAGATTTGAGCCTGCTGTCTGCAGCTTTGGGACAAGAAGGAGACTAATTAGACCAAGATACATTTTTGTCCAGTTTTAGTGAGTCTGTGACCTCTGCTGCCTCAGTCAGACTCAATGTGGTCCTTTGCTGTTGTAGCCTGTCCACCTCTGACTCAAATGCTTTCTTTCTCAGCACGGACGTGAAGATTGGTTCTCTATGCTACTGTCTGCCAGCTCCAACCGGTCTGCCATCCGACCTCTCACCTAACTGAACTCGAGAAGCAGCTGTGGTGGAAATCTCACAATATCAGCAGTTGGAGAAATGATCTAAGACCACATTTCTCCTGATTCTGATGTTTTATGTTTAGATTAAATAAGCATTCGGACTTATATCTGCAGACTTTTATGTTTTGCTCTGCAAACACATGATTGTGTGATCAGATGAGCACATAATTACACAGATGCACAGGTGTTCCTAATGAAGTTTTCACTCAATGTCCTAATCAAGAAGTGGAAATAATCACATTTACTTTAGTTCGAACTGAAAATGAGAGCAAAGTAAAGTAAGAAATTGTTGCTTCTAGAGGATTAAATAAGGTTGTTTTTTTTTTGCATAGCTGCACAGTTAAAGTGTACGTAACCAACCTCAACCCTGCAACTACACCTCACTATTAGCTTACAGCCTAATTTCTCTGAATTGCATTTGCCTGCTTTTTTAAATTGCTTTTATTTTAAATCTGCAGCACAATTCATGCAAGGTAAAAGTTTTGTGCTACAGAATCAGAAAAGGAGTTCAAGTTGCGGGCAGCTCCAAGGCTGTCTGTGTTTAAGTTGTACATTGTGGCAGCACCAATAAAAGCTGTGCCTATAGTCGAGGCAGCGAGGCTGATTGATGGCTGCAGAGCCGACCTACAGCAGTCTGACTGGCTGTTGATGGGCAGTGCACCCTCAGCGGTTTGGCAACAGATTCTGTGCTGACAAAGAAACGGGACAGCTGTGTTAAACACTGGCCAGAGGTACTAATGGATTTTTGGACATGGTAGTAAATCCTTTAACCACATCCTAGAAAGCTACAGGTTTAAAGAAATCTTCCTCTTTTACATGTTATGTTTACCTTATTTTTATATGCTGTTATTTTGTAAAACGCGCTGGCCAACCAATAATCTTTATTCTTCTTCTTTCAAAAGATACCTGGCTGCAGTAATTTGATCTAATTCAGACCCAAGAGTATTGGAGAGGTCTCTCACTCTTGTGGGTTGATAATTTAGTTCATCCCAAAGCTGTTAGATGGTCAAAGTCAGAGCTTTGTCTGGACAAGTCCAGTTTTTTTCCACACCATGCTGTACGCTGGCTTCACGCACTGAAGCACTGTCATGTTGAAACAGGAACATGATAAATACACAAAGGTGGAAGTGCACTACCAAAAATGTCTCCACTTTTTTAAACACCCTCAGTGTGTAAATATCCCTGTCTCCCTTTTTGGGATCGTCTGTTGTCATCCTGAGGTCCCTGGTTAGTCTCCATGTTGCTGTACTCTGTTTCCTATCTGCAGTTAGTATTCATGCATTATTCTTCCTGTCTTTTCGGGGGCAGCTGTGGCTGGTTGGATACTTGGCTCCTCCCATCAATGGTCTGAAGCACCATTGAGTAAGATGCTGAACCAGCTAGTTACCCCAGTGCTTCATGTGTGCAATGTTATATCTAGATAAAAACACCGTATGAATGTATGTGTGACACTAGGAGTGTTAAAATGGTGTAGTTAATGCATACTTGACAACATTTAATTAGTTAACTGGTTGCAACATAATGGAATATTAGTTGGTAAAAGGCACTAACATCACTAAAAAAGACACAAAATCTAGTTCAGTGACTCAAATTAGAGAAAGTGATGACTGATAGAAAGCTAGCAGGCAGCTGTGGCTTCCAGCTGCAAGTCAAGGTCGCCACAGCAATAATAGAAAACTTAAATCCTGAAAAAACCCAGGTGGTTAGGTTGCAGTTTTAAATCAAGGCAACAGCACAATTATCCTAAATATACAGACAGGTTGTAGCAAGCTGTAAACGTATTTATTTCTGCTATAAAGCCAGACATTTTAATGTGAGAGTCTCGGGGAAGTGACTCAGTTTTTGCCCGTGAACCAAAAACTGCTTCTTTTTTTTTAAATCTTCGCTGCAACCAAAGGGAGTACGCCACACATAAGTTTGGGGCCCTGACTTTTGTCAAATGTAGTAGCCTATATCGTTTAGCTTTAAGTACAGGGTGCAACACTCCCTTTTATTATCCAATGTATACTAATAATTATTTTTAATTACTTCTGGTACTGATTGAAATGACAACACGTTCTCACTCCCAAAGCGTAACATTTTACGCTAGGTGACAAATCGTCAACATATTACGTTTTCGGCTACCCACCACGTTCCTAAATGACGACCTCGGAAAAATGAGGAAATATGAGAACCGTATGGACTCAATCTACACATGTTCGCTCTTTTTCTTCAAATCGCTTAGAAACACGCTATTTAACATCATTAAAGTCCTGGTTAAGGTCAGGAAAAAGGTTATGGTTAGGGCTAGGGATAAGGTTAGGTTTAGGGCTGGAATACAGGGCTGGAACGTCTATTACCGCGGGAGCGTCATTGCACTGGATTTCGCCCATAACCCGCCACGTACCATAAGAACGTCGAAGGTCTCCTTTCGCGTTCCTCAGGAACACCGCGGGACGTGACAAAACGTCGGCATGTTACACCTCGGGAGTGAGAACGGGCTCGAAATGATAAAGGTTAAGCTGTGTGCTCAAAAGCATTTGCAAGAAATACTTAATACAAAGTCAAGTGTGCTGTTTGTTTCTTGATCCAGTCTTTATGCTAAGCTAGGCTCACAGGATGTGGGTTAAAGCGGGTTTCTCAAAAACTTCAAATAGTCCTTTACTAATAAAATGACTTAAAAAATAAATAATTGTATATTTTCTGTCATCATTGATGGATTTATCATCTCAGAAGAAAATACTCAAAATATAAGCCGGTAACTGGGACTCAACTGCTGCTTGGAAAGAGATAAAAAAGAGAAAGCAGGTAAGAAGAAACCAGCAAGTTGGTTAAAAGTACTGCAAAATACATAGTATTTAATTTTATATTTCTCCAAGCGTTTGCTCTCCATGCTATGAGGCGCCGTCTGTCTTATTCTGTCCTCATTTTCAACAGAAAAGTCACACTTTGAGCTCTTTTTTGTCGGGTGCCAGGATTTAGAGACGTGGCAAGTTGCGTCGCGTTTCAGACAAGTGTTCGGTAGTCTCATAGCAACAACAGGAACCATGCTGAGCTTCCTAAATTCAAAGTCGGTTTGGTATACACAGGGGTGTGGACTGCTAAAATCAGACGAAATCAGTGTGATATAGTGTTAAAAAAGAGGTGGTAGGTGCCTGTTAATAAATCTTAAGGAAGTTTCTGGACTTTATCAGCTCATCTGACATCATTCCGAGTAATTACAAATTCATATGGAGCTCATAAAATAGTTAGTAGCTGGTGAAACTTGAAATTTCCAGCTTCTGCATGCAATGAGTGGTTTTGCAGCTTCGTACCAGTCTTGGCATCTACAGAGAAATAAGGCTGGCCCTCCAGGATGCTGTAGACCACACGTGCGCTGTTGCCATATGTGGGGTCGTCAGCATCTGTAGCGGTCAGCTGGATCACAGATGTTCCTGGAAGCAGAGGTTAGGGGGAGATGATGCAGTTATAAATAGGAAGCATCCTTTTAGGTGGAGATTTCTCCATCTGTAGACACGAACTAGCTGTGCTTATTTACTTTAAAAGTATCCTTATGAATTGTGAATGAAGCAGATGGAAACGAGGCTGTAAGAACAAGCAACAGCGTCAACTCTGAAGGGCTTTTATGCACTTTGTTATTGTTCGCCATGGCTGCAAACATGGACAAACATGCACAGAGAACATTTTAGTTTCTGTCTCCTACCATGCGCACGCCTTTCCTTTTCCTTCTGCTTACCTATTTTGGACATCTCAGGCACAGCCGCCTGGTATGGGCCATCTAGAAATCTCGGCTCGTTGTCGTTGATGTCCTGGATCTTGACGATGAACTCGGACTCGGGCTCTAGGGGTCTGTCCGTGAGGCGGTTGCGGGCCTGTGCACGGAGTATGTACTGGGCCTTGACCTCTCGGTCCAGCCTCTGGATTGCGTGGATGTCCCCCGTGCTGTCATCGATGGTGAAAGTGGTGCCCGCCCCTTCCCCCGTGAGGATGTACTTAATGGAGCCATCACCTTTGTCCATGTCTGAGTGGAGCTGTGAGGTTCAGAGTTGTTAGTTAAAAGTGAAATTCTCATGACCAGCATGAAAGACCAGTCATAAGTTGACAGTACAACAGACGAATGGTGCAGTCCAAAAGTATTAGGGCATTGACATGTTTTGGGAATGATAATTAGGTCGTATCTTCCAATTTTAGAAAAATGCAACAGCACAGCGATCCTAAGCATACAGAAATGACAAACAAACAGCTTTACTGGGACAAATGAAGCAACGTCCAAGTCAACCTCATGATCTCAGTCCAACTAAACATGTGTTGTAGTTGCTGCAGAAAAAAAACACACACCCAGAAATGAGGATACACAAGAAAAGAGGCTGTAGTACATGCCTGGAACAACGTGGCTCCCTATTTAGGAAATTAGTCAAGTTATCAAAGAACAGTAAAGTATGTGATGACAATTTGCTATTTCACATTTTTGCAACCTGACTGTTAGGAGTAGGGATGGGTATCGTTTAGGTTTTATCCGATAGCGGTGCCAAACCGGTACTTTTGAAACGGTGCTGGTGCTTAAACGGTGCTGAACCGGTACTTAAATAATGGAGAACACAAAATTGGTCCAAAAACCTCTCGTGTTCAGCTGTTTTTTTGTAAAAAGATAACAATGTTAGCCTTTTCTGCAGCTATAGGGCATATATGGTATCACTCTGGGCTGGAAGCAGTGCTTAAACAATGGAAAAAACACAAACTTTGTCCAAAAATCTCTCACGTTTAACTGTTTTCCACTTTTTCTTTGGTCATTTTAGCCTTTTTGGCCAGGGTGAAGGGAGTATCTGCCATCAAACAAGAAGACAGCCGCATGTAACTACGACGGTGTTTGCTAGTTCACCTTACATGCATTAATGTAATAACGTGGTTAGCCTACTCAACGTAAATTACACACGAACAACATTAAGTTACTCACGCAGAGAAGAACGGCTGCTGCTGCCATCATCATCCTCATCATTTCTGCTACACTGGCAGGGCTAGGGGCCAGGACTCTACTCTTCAGGTTTTTTTGCGGATGTTGCTAACTCCGGGTCCGATAACAGGCACCACACCCACAGTAGATGCGCTAGGTGTGAGGTCTCGCAGCAAGCTATCAAATACGGCGCATTTCTCGGCTTTAAAAAAAAACGCTACGCGTCGCCAGGTGTTTCATCGGATTTGAGGTGTTACCTCCTTTGACAGTATCACAGTATCAGCTTAAATCACTTGTTGCAGGCTGCTGAGTTTGCATCTTTTGCTGTGAAGTACAGCCAGACTTTTGACCGCTTCGCCTTGGGCGTTTTTAATCTGTAGCTCTGCTCTAAAAGAACGTACGTACCTGGACCCGCCTACTGTCCTCGGAAACGTAAAATGATTGGCTAGAATCTAAAGTGTATCATTCCATACCAGTTGGTGGCGGTAATGCACCTTTCAGTTGTTTGCCAACCGCCAATACAAATGTAAGGAAGAAGAAAGTGTATCACAGCTCAGGAAAAAAAAAGCACCGAAAAAAAGCACCAAAATAAAGCACCGAAATGTGCGCTGCTTTTCGGTCTGGTTACTACCGTTTATGTCAGAACCGGTGCCATCATGGCGCCGGATACCGGTACCCATCCCTACTTGGGAGTGTAAGAGTAGCCATGAGTCAGTGTGCACAACAGAGTTACAGGGTAACTTTCTTAAAGTAGACTTGTACTCTTTTCCAGCTCCATATTTTTATTTTGGGCTTTTATTAGAAGGGCTCTGTCAGGGGCTTCGGATTCTCTGTCTGAAACAAGCCATTTAAGCCCCTCCCCCTCTCACCAGCTTTAGTCTTATTGACTGGCCCTAACAAAGAGACGGTTTGAATAGCAAGTAGGTTGAGTAGGTTTAAAAAATCAATGCATACGCTGGCATTGTTGACAATGGTTAAGGTGATGCTTCATGGATATTGTCAAATTTGGGTAAGTAATTTGTTATCTAAAATCTGCTGCAGCCCACTCAAACCTTTGAGTCAAGAGAACAAGATGAATTAAAGTATCTTTGCCTTTGTCAGAGATTCATTTTGATCTTCTGATGATTTGCTTGTTGAAGATGATTCTTCATTAACAGCTTTCATTTGACCACCTGCTCCGTTTTACTCCCTCTTCTCTCGTCAGTAATGGAATATAAGATACGCTCTGAATCAAAAGTAGGTCAAATAAAATCAGAAGAACATAATTCAAGTGATGTCGCTTTATCAGGGTTTTTTTTCATCTTTTTTCAGCCCCAGAGGTTACTCTACGGTTTCAGCCAGGGGTGTCAAACCTAAGACCCGAGTGGGGTCTCACTGGCAAAGACCTCACGTTGCTCGTCGTACTGCATCAAAGTACTTTGGTTGTAGTTAAATTGCTTATTATTGTTCGTATTACATTAAATAACAGAAAATTTCCAGTTTTTGTTGTTTGTTTGTTTTTTTTACAGTAAAGTCACAGTAAAAGAAAAACAAAGAAGAAGACAAATAAACAAATAAATATATAAATTCAGCACTTTTTTGCAAATTAACATTGTCCTGTAATTTTTTTGTGTCGACAATGTTTTTGCTGGTGGGTTTGCGCTGCACTACAATTTGTAGTTAAACTTCTTTTCACTGAATGTTTTCTGCAATAAGTAGGATATGTACCAATAGAGTTACCAGTCTGGCCCACTTCAGATCAGTGGGTATGTGATGATTCTGACACCTGCATCTAAGCTTTTCCTGATGTAATTTGATGTAATGTGATTAGCAATTAACTAATTTTGACCTCACCAGGGCTCATTGTTGATGGTTTTTACTTTGTAGTCTAAATAATCTGGAAAAATATGAAACGTCCTTATGATAAATTAACGCATTACTGTCAAACTGATTTGAGTCCCCCAAAATTGTAAAATTCTTGACCTCCAGGGATGGTGTGTGCTTATGTGTTGTTCTTAATATTGTTGCTGGGAGTAGACATGTAATCACAGCTTGCAGCCTGTTACCCTGCAGTGCAATCAGAAGCCTTTTGTGGCCTCTAAGAGCAAATGTCATCCTGTTGATCTGCAATCAGACTTTACTTTGTACTTAAAGGGCCTCTGCGTATGATGAGTGCTTGCTGCCATCACACTAGCGGAGTGAAATTAAATGCCCCCCAGTCTGTCTCATATATAATCAACAGGTGTGCAGCCAGGCCACAACACAGCACTAAATCTGTAAACACTCCTTTCAAGACACTTCCTTTGGCTGTTTTTCTCATCTGGGGCCGAGCCGAGGTGGTTGAACTGCTAAAAGTTTTGCTACTTGTTATGCCAGTGATAATGCACTAGTAGTTTTTACAATATCTTTCATTGCCGAGAAGCAGACAATACAGCTTTTCCTATCACTGCCGACAACATGCCCACCTGCACGCTCTCCTGCAAAGCCCAGCTCAGCCCAGAATAGATTTTCTAATCAGCACCTCATTGTGGACTTTAGCCCTGTGTCTGGTAGTGATATATCACAGGCTCAGCTTTCCTCTGCTTATCCACCTTCTCCGGCTCCAGTGCCTCCTTTCCTTCAAAGCCTTTGAAAGTAGCGAGTTTGACACTCGGGCTATCAATTACCTGCTCCTTCTCAGCTTTGCCCCAAACCTCCAAACCTCCAATAACCCAGCGGCTCTGAATACAAAGTTCCTCAGCAGAGGTAGGGAGAACTGAGGGGAAGCAAACTAAGGACGGAGGCTGCAATACATCTTCTGCTTTGTCCCGGACTTGAGTGGCCCTTTGGGTTGTAGCTCGGCCTGTTAGAATCACTTTATCCATTCAGTGTGCAAAAATTAGAGATGAGGAGAAACACGAGATAAATGGAAGCAAAGAAGAGGTACGGAAATTTTTCACGCCATATTTAAGTGGAAGTAATATTTTTCCTGCAGATCTCTCTGACTGCATAAGCACATGGCTTTTAGGAATCTGACATTTTCCTCAGTATTCCCAAGCGGTGGTAGTGAAATTATTCCAGAAGACTAATTAAAGCAGGTTTGCATCACTCCCAAAGGGTGATTTCTGAGGATGAGCAGTTAATACTGCAGTGCTTTAAAAGCTGATGAGGGATATTGAGGGAGTGGTAGTTCTGGAATCAGGGCTTTATACTTTTAGCTATTCAGGAATAGCTAAAAGTGTTTATTACAGGTAATAAAAAGAAACCCAAACAGGTTCATGCATGGAAGTATGTAAATTTAAACAGTTTGAGAAGGATTTTAAGTGGGACCACTATTACTTTTCTGTGTATAACTATTCAAAAAAAATCACGCAAAGTCAGGCATTATGTGTTGTTATGTACCTGTTGGGCATTACAGCAGTCTAAACTAGTGTTGGGTAAGGGGTGGAAAAACATTTACTCAAATTTTCAAGATTAAAGTAAAGAAATTTAGGGGAAAAAGTAACAAATATACAGGAAACAAGCTAAAATCTATGTATTAAAACTGGAAGGGAAAAACTGGGAAAAACCTTGTAAATTTACAGAGAAAAAAGTGTTTTTTGCAAGAATTTATAAGAATAAACAAACAGGTTCAATTAAGGAGTAATATACTTCACCTTAGGAAGGTTATCTTGGAGAGAAATTCAAATATTTGGACTTCGTGGATCAATAAATCATCATTACTTTAATCTAAAAAACAGATAATTTTTGTCCCAGTTCAGCTAGTCCTGCATATACAGGTGTGTTGTGCAGGAAACTGAAAATGTAGGATCATTCTAAAGAAAACAAGGTGTCAAAAAACTGTATTTATTGTTCAAACTCAAACTGGCTTATCATTTAAAGCATCTTAACAGCTTTGTGTTAGCAACTTAGCTCGGCTGCCGATTCAGTTATAATAAAATCTTGACGTTAGCGTGCAACAGGAGGAGATTAATTTGTTACTTTGGTTGTCATTTAACCATCGATGGTATAAAAGATGGAGATCAGATTTGCCTCTTGATAAGCATTTTCTTGGTGTTTTGAAACCAGTTGTGATAAGTGAGTGATTCATCAATCACAAGTCATCAGCCAATCAGCGTTCTCAGAAAGACCAAAACTTCTACAATTGAGTTAATATTTTACTCAGAATGACCCGAACCTGGTGGTTGAGTTCAGAAAAAAGAAAGACTTCAATAAGCACTGGCTTCACATCCATCTTTCATAGTGTCTGTGGTGTTAGCTGCATTGATAATACTTATTTGTTGCTTGCAAATTGGTTAAAATTGGCTTCACAGTAAGAAAAAATAGAGGGCATGAGCAATTTTGTTTAAATTTAGAAACATTATTACTTCTGTATTTGTTAAAACTAAAAGAAAACATGTGCTCCTGCAGACAATTTCTATACTGCGAGAGTAATACTCAGTGAAAAGGCTCCTAAATCGGCTCAGATTCTTGCAGGCACTTGACACTAAATTATTTTTTTGCTTTCTTTCTTTCCAGAAAAATCTTTTTTAGTGATATAATGGCATTTTTTTTAAAGTTTGAGCTTGCAGAAATGATCCTTCTCTCTGCAGATGATGACTAGAATTACAACTATTGATCAAATGTTCAATTCACTTTAGCGAGCGAGCAATCAAAGTGCTCCATTGTGAGCACCTCTCCTCTGCTCTTGTGAGAGCATGTCAGCGGTGCTGCAGATGTGCCGTCCACTTCTGAGAAACGGAGACCGACTGAAGCTTCGGTTCGAGTCAATTAACTCAATCACTGCTGTCTGGCTCTGGTTCAAAGTGGACAGAAGAGAGGCTGTCTCTCATAAGAACTCAGTGCATCCAGGGATTAAATTGGAATTTCTTTTTCTTTTTTCTTCTTCTTGTGTTTATTGAAGCTTGCCTTTGCCCACCCATGATCTTTTCTGTTTGTATTCATGTGCTCAGCTCTAGCCAAGCTGCCGATGACCTCCAGCAGCAGAGCTCCCCTATAGATCTTTTAGTTTGCTCTGTTTGAAGGAGTTGGAGTTAAATTCACTTTGCAGCACCTATCAGTTCAAAGGTTACTTAGAAACCATGCTCTCTGCAAGGCTAGAAACCCGCACTCTTTGCATCTTATACCTCCACATGTACGTGCATGTTCCCGTCCATAAAGTGCAACTTATAGTGAAGACTGACCTTTCCAATATAAAGTGGTTCCAGTCCAGTATACTCCTCCAGGACAAAGAACTGATTCCACACCCAGCTTCGCTTTGCCCGTTGCAGCAGTGCTGAGCTCCCTACATGTTCCTCCTCTGCCGGCGTACCCAGAAGGCTATGAGGCAGAAGGGTCAAAATGCCAAGAGCCACGGGGAGCAAGGTCCACGCAACTGCTGGAAGATGCACTCGGTCTCCCATCGTGAAACACGGAGTAGTATTTGAAAAGACTTTTCCCTTTTTCTTGACAAGTAGAGCTATTTTCTGGGTCCCGTCTTTGTGGCTGCTGGAAGAGAAAAAAGGAAGAGCACAGATGAGTCTCAGATTCTGTTAATATGTGTCATCCACAGGTCTCCCACAGTGCCGCGGGATACAAGGACATTTCCATTGACTCCAGATTATTTCTCTACTACTGAGCTTTTGTAGAGTTATGAGCTGTGTATCTGTGTGAGCCTTATAACGGCTGAATGAGAGGGTTCCTCTTGTACTGGCGATGTGGAGTTGGAAAGAAATAAGGAGAATGGGTACATGTTCTTCAGATTTTTTTTGTTGCTTTGAGGCAAACCAAAATAAGTTGTGCTGTATTTTTACTCTTTAAAAGTTATAAAACAAAAAGACTGTTGATGTCACAGGTATGTGTAACTATAACATCTCTAGAGAGGATTGCCTTAGAATGAAGATGACCTTTTGTGGTTTTTTACAAAATTCAGGAACTGAACAGACTAATGTAACTTCCAAACCAGTTTGTCATTTCTATTTGAATGTATTATATAAAGTAGTGAGCATCAGAAGCACTGGCAGGTGCATTTTTTAATTTTAATAGTAAGGCAACCAGTACCAAGCTAGGCCAACAGCCAACCAGCTTTAACCCTTTAAAACCTACCACAGAACCAAGTCCGCCAGAGCTTATATCATATTTTTACATGCTGTAGTGCTATTTTTGGGAGCATTTCAAGTTGATATACATCAATACAACCATTACAGCTTAAATTTTAATAATATGTATGCATTAAGTGCATAGTAATTACATAAATCACAAAAAAGTGCAATAAACTACAAAAAAATTAAAAAATCGTTTTTGTTTTTTAACATATATTTCTAGTTAGAGAAATTTAAGAGGCTTGTCTCTCAAAACTGTAAATACAAAAAAGTTGCACAAAATAGTTTCCCACCACAGGAAATTTATTTTGAGTGTCTTCATAGTTTTATTTTTGAAATACACCAATTTTTATATACTGCAGGAAAAACGAAAATAAATATTATGATGCAAATTTGCAAAAAAGCAGCATTGCATCAAAATAAACTATTTCCAGCAGTGCAATATGAGTCCTAAACATCCCAGAAACGACACAGAAAGTCATAAAGTCAAACATAACTTTTAAAAACACTAGTATAAGCTCATGAGGCCTTGATGTTAAAAAAAAAAACTACATTTCCGCGAATGACGTCACTTCCGGTTTCGGGCATGTCATGGCGGACATGCGATAGTTCGTGCTGATGGAGTAGGAAGTGTTATGAACAGCTGATCGGATCGGCAAAGCGTGTTTCTGGAATATTATGTTTTTGTTGCTGCAAGCGCTTTTTATGCAGTTTTTGCAAAGCTGTATGTGGAAGGAAACTGTGACCGAGGACAAGCTGATGGCATAAGATGTAAGTACAACTCCTCCGGTTTCATATGCAAAAAGAATTATTGCGCTAGCTCATGTGGTTGCAGATCTACCGGGATTTAAAAATAGTTATGCAAAACGGAGCATGCCGCTCTGACCGGTTTTAAAGGGTTAATAGTCATGACAACAAGATGAAGTCACTAAAACTGTAGTTCCTCTTATGGCCACTTGAGGCTGGCAGCAAAAATTAGTCAGTCTAATTTATCAGCTTCCTCCACAAAGCAACCTCCATAAACTTTGTGAGAAAGGACATGGAAAGGGGACGCAGAAGGAAAAGAGACCTGAGGCGGCCGCCGGTCCAAGTGTGAACTGAACTTCAGGTAAGAAGTTATGACCTGCAGTCTATCTGGGTCAGATATAAACCAAGTTTAGGTGGAGTTTATTTTCGTTATTCTGACTTTTTCCGTACTGCGTACTAGCTAGCATGACGGAGTTTCTATACAGCTGGGTGGGTGCTATGAAGTTAATGATGTTGAACTTTATTTTGTTCATAAGTTATTAGAGTTGCCAACTGTCCCGTCTGGTATTCACAGAAAATATTACGCGTTTCTTATTGAGGTGAAAAGGAACAGTTTGTCCCGTAATTCAGCTACAATGAAAAAGACACAAAGCTGGAGTTATTCTGTGTCTTTGCTGCACAGCTGCCTCTTCTTCTTTCATTCTCTCCCCTCTCTCTCCTGTTTCTACTTCAATCATGAAAACTGATCAATGATCAGCTGATCGGCTCTCTTGTTTGTTTATTGCCCACTTTGCGCCAGAAAGAGGAAACCATGTCGCGTTAAACAACAGCAGCACGTTTAAGCTTGATCAGCTGTTGTTAGCATTTATTTAATATTAATTTCTAGTATCAGTTGATGTTTGCTGGAGCCACAGCTGTAAAGCTGCTGGTCATGGTGTCGGTTTGGTTATCTGGTGAGAGGGAAACATGAAACCAGGAGATGTCCTTACTGAATCATCAGAGCTGAACAGGTGATGGAGAAACAGGTTTACCTTCTAGGTGACATGAATGAGTTGAAGGGAAGTTATGAACTGTTTCTGAGAGACAAATAACACCAGGATCCTTTTTAGGTAGCTGACAGCTGGTAACTGTGCAGGTGCGGATCTAGGAAAGTTTTGCCAGGGGGGCCAGGTAGGGCATTAACAGGGAGAGGGGGGCACAAAGAAATACTTTTCTTTCTTATTCTCATTTAAAATGTCTCGCTTTTAAAAAATAATTATCTGAATCTTACAACAAAGGATTGATAGATTGATGCATATATACCATCAGAACAGTGTACATCACTGTCACAACAGCGTTTGTTTTCATTCAAAGGCTTTATGATTTTTCCTATAATGGTGGGCCGGTCTCTAGTCAAAATGCCCGGGCCAATTTTTTGTCCCAGTCCAGCCCTGTATGCAGCTCATCTCCAGTCTGGTGTTACCTATATCTTCCTATTCAGAAGGCAGAATTTCCGAGTTCTGAGTACAATCAAAGCACCACGACTGCAGTTTTTGTGTTGGATGTAAAAGGCGCACATGACGCTGTGACGTAGGCTAGAATCATGGCAGCAGTCAATGACGGTCCAGGCGTGGGATATCTCTTGTGGAAATATGCACATTATCTTTTCCTTTCTATTGGTAGGTGGCACAGTGCACTTCAATTCAATTCAATTCAATTCAATTTTATTTATATAGCGCCAAATCACAACAAATGTCGCCTCAAGGCGCTTCATAGATACAGAGAAAAGCCCAACAATCATATGACCCCCTAATAAGACACTAGAATTTCATTCATTTTAGTTAATGCACAGACCTCTTGGATGGTCTGCACGACACAGCAAGCTGCAATATTAGTCACATAAAATGGTCAAAAATGCACCAACAGCACAAACACACAGTGGAGACGTCCAGTACAATATTAGTGGATGAGCCCAAGCAGATGCCAGGATTCCTGTCAGTAACAGCAGCTACACTCATGCAGGTGGATGAGAGAGAAAAAGTTTCACCCTCCTCATGCAGTTGGGCAAACTTTTAGAGCCTGCCTCAGGTGGCCACTAGAACTGCAGTTTCTGTCGCTGGCTTCATTTTCCACTTCATTGTTATTGTAATTATTGAACAAATACTACTGCTTTCTATCGGCTAACTTAATCTGTGCTTCAATTAATACTGATTAGCACTCTTAGCTACACAGCATCCAACTAAGGAAAAGGACTCAGGAACTGCACGGTTAATCCATTTATCTGTCCAGTTCTTTATTTTTGTTTCTTAGCAGCAATTAGCAGGTATCTGTGTTTGTGTGATACAGTAGCTGTAGCACTCCACCCTCTCTTATAAACAAGGTTATGTTTGGCTACAAAAACCCAAGATGGAGTCACCTAAAAAGCTAATTTGTTGCTAATGGTGGCTAATAGACTATGTGCACGTTAGCATATGCTACTTCCGGGCTGTGCGGAAACTCCTGTGGGGAGCTTTGTTTCCGGTGTCCTATTTGCGCCCGGTTTACGGTCCAAAACAAGTTAAGCAAATGAATGAATCAAGCGGCGATTTACATTTCTATAGATGTCTCGGGCATTTACCCAATATATCTGTAAATGATGTTCATCGACTTGTCGACATTTTTCCCCTGCGCCTCAGAGCAAAAGAGAAAAGGGATTCAAATGTTATATTTCTCAGCTGTCCCTTGTTTATCGCGGGTGTTATGTTCTAAAAATAACCAGCAATAGGTGAAATCAAGTAGCCAATTTAATTTTTTGACGGTGCAAAACGTTTCGTGGACATCGTGGACATACAGTACTGCACTTCAGAGTCACACTGCTAGCGATTGATGCAGCGATCAGTGTTGCCAACTTAGCGACTTTGTCGCTATATTTAGCGAGCTTTCAGACCCCCTAGTGACTTTTTTCTAAAAAAAAGTCGCTAAAAAAAAGACGTGAAAGACATTACAAAAAACAATAATTGCTAAAAGAAATTTAATTTGTAGTTCTAAATAAATTCTAAATGCATTTAGGACGTTTTTTGCTCACTTTATGTCTCGTCCACGATGTTATTTCTCTCTCCAGCAGCTTAGGTTACAATTACATTAGCGTGACCAATTATGCAAATTAGGTGATGATGTCATTTAGCGACTTCTAGCGACTTTTAGGACAACCAATAGCGATTTTCCATACTGAGGAGTTGGCAACACTGGCAGCGATTCTGTACTGTACAGGAGAGACGTCACGGAGGAGATCATCTGCAGCAATCGGGACGCAGGACACAATGTGACGTAAAAAGCATGCAAACTTGCACTAAAAAATCCGCGAAACAGCGAGGTGAAAGGTGAACCACGTTATAACGAGGAACCGCTGTAATTTTGAAGGTAAGTCATAACATACCCTTCCTACATACTAATGTATAGAAACCGTTACCAGCAATCATTCATTTTTTGTGTGGGCGTGGGTGTGTACTTGACTAGCTGATCTCGACATAACGGGAAACATCTGGTTTGACTATTGTTCACCTGTAGTTTGAATGCTGAACATTTTCCTGTTTAAATCATAAGACCAGTCACTATACAGAGATGTGCTTCTGAATGTGGACGATGTGTCTTCTGCTGCAGTTCTGCTTGTGTTGAGTGATGTAAACAACTGATCGATTTAAACTCTTTAAACGTCAAAATTGATCATTAGATTTTTTATGACACAACAGTGGTGAGTGTTCCCACCTTCTGCTCTTTGTAACTTAACGCCATCTTTCCGTTTTCGAGTTTTGGACATGATTTTGGAGTATATCTTTGACCGCAAAGTAAAGCTACCGGAAATGTACAACCCCACATCCGGTCTCAAACCAGGAAGTTAGCATTTTCTCGTGCACAGGGTCAATTCCATCTTTTATATACAGGCATTTCATCTTTTATCTCATATTATATAGTCATACAAAAGACTGCACATTTCATATTACATTAGCCCAAACTTCCCCTAAAAATGTTAAAACAATGTAAAGTTTTGGAGCCTGGAGGAGATAACAGAAATAATGAAGCTCCAGCTCCAGCTTCTTTCCCTCCAGCTCGGGACACAAAACATCAGCAAGTGTAAGCACACTCTTTCTCTTCCTTCCTCCTCTTCCTGTCATGAGGAGAGGTGAGCTCCTTCACACCTCCTGTAAAAGGCCCGGGGGTGTGATGTTCTGAGATTGTAGTGTTTCTGTTAACACCCCTGCTCAGCTCTACTCACACCGTGTTCTACAAGCTCCCTTCAGCGCTGCACACCGTTCATTACAAGTGTGCTGTGTACGTTTTTTTTCTTCTTCCTTCCATATCGCAGGTTTTGAATGCCCCTATGGTGCTGCCTGGTTGCAGGATTTCATGCCTCTAAATACCATCTCCCTCCACGTTGCTCTTTTTGACACGAGCATCACAGGAATCCTTAAGATCAGCGAGGTCACGTCTGCGAATTTTTGCAGGAGATGCTTTTTAAGGTATTGATCTGAGTTAATCAATACCTTTTCACATGCAGCGCATGGCACCTACTCTGCCTCTTCCCATCTGCATCCTTTTTTTATGTATTAGGAGGACGGCTGCATCTGCCCGCATCTTCCTGCATTAATGAGCTCAGGGGAAAATAGGCAGATTTAAGGTCTGAAAGTAGAAAAAGGGAAGCGAGGAGGGGAGGGGATAAAAGGAAAAGAAAAGCAAGAAGAGAGGAGGCTGTTAGCAGAAAGTTTGCAGCAACGGAAGAAAGAGAGACTGTTTGACTCATTGGTTGACTCCATTATGTTTTGTAAGAGAGAGTGCATTGTGCTGCCGTGGAGTCCCTGAATCGCCAAACTCAGTTAATCATTGTTGAAGAGGCACAAAAGGCAGGGAAGGGTGGGAGGCGTGGCTGCATTGTCAGCGGGAGGCTGAGCTGTGTGTGTGTGTGTGTGTGTGTTAAGACAATCCCCGCGAGGGCCGCTTGGCAGGACGACTGACACTTGACCTCGCTGCTCCCCTCTTTTCTGCCTATTCAAGCCGACTGGTTGCCATTATGAAGTCAAATTAGCTCCCAGACCTTCCTCCCCTTTCGGCTCCTCCCCTCAAAGGTCGCAGCTTGCACCCGGGCATTTTGCTCCATTTTGTCGCGCCTAATGAGGTGACATGCTACGTAATTGTGCCGGCAAAACATTCTTCACATCTCTGTTCTGTTAATCTTATGGCATTTCGCCTGTTTAAGCAAAACGGCAGCTGGTGCGAAACAGCGGATAGAAGGGGATGGGAAGATGAAGGGTTGAGGGGATGAGGAGCTAGGCGGAGGGCGGCGGAGCAATCATATGAAAAAGCTTTGCGAGACTTAAGGCAAAGAGGTATTTTCCCACCGGGCTGAAGCATTCCTCCAAGTGGAAAAATCTGCCTTTGTATTCAAAAGAAAAATAACAAATCAAAATAGAAAGGAAGCTACAGAAACATCCAATTTGTCCAGTGTTTGTCTTAAAATGAAAGAAAGCGTTGGAAGGAAGGGTTGGAGGAAGAAAACGAGTGACAGTGATTGTCAGAGGGAGCAGCTGGCGTGAGAAAATGATAGACCATATTGTCGTATCATCGTACTCCGAGTCCACCTGCTGCTCCATTAGCTGCGATCTGACAACAACAGACTATATCAAACTGTTCCTGCGTGAGGGAGTGAGCTGAGTGATTTCTTCCAATGGAGGAAAACAAACTGCTGCGGTACGACTGACAGACAGAATCTGTACCTCCACCTGTTCATACTGAGTCACTCCTGCTCGAATACACTCAGTTCACCTGGGTGGAGGTGCTTTCTAACTGGTGGAACTCATAGGAGTGGGTGTTAAACCCGACTGAGCCATCATAAAGTGAAGAAGTCCCAAAAGTTAGTTACGAGAGGCTTTTGGAGACACTTTTAGGGTCGTGTTGGGCTCCATCTTGGGTACTTGTGCAAAGGTTTCAGTGTCAAAAGGCAGAAAACACCAGAAATACAGAGCATGTAAATTTGTACCAGATAAATCTGAGAGGTAAGAAGAGATATGGAGGAACTAGCTGTAATTGAAAACTAATCCCAGACTCTTTACTGTGAAGGAATGCTTCTGAGGCCTGACCATTGAACTGCTAGCTTCCATCAATGCTGTTTCAATCCTGTTTGAATCAACACACTTTTCAGACAGCTTAGGTTGAGCTGTTTGAAGGCAGAGTTAGAGAGGCGAGGCTGAGATGGTTTGGTTACGTCCAGAGAAGGGATAGTGGATTTATTACACAAAGGAAGTTAAAGATGGAGCTGCCATGGAGCAGGAAAAGAAAATTAACAGAAGCAGGTGAAGAGGACATAGCTTCACCTCTTTCTAGTCAAAAGTCTTTTAGGATTCCACAAGAAATCTTTAATAGAAGAATGTATTTGATTCCAGAGAGTTTTACCTTACAGGCCTTTTCCATGTTTTGTCCTTTCATCCGAATGTAAGCCGCCTTTTAGGTCACTGAGAACTCTGTAACGGCTGAAGCTTTTCAGAAGCTGAAACTGAAGGTTGTCTCGCTGCCTCAAACGCGTGCGTCTTTAACTCCTTTCATGATGTCAGACTTCATAGGGTTATCATTTGCAGGTTTCTGATTGTTCAACATTTCTATGCAGTTAGGGTTATATTTTTCCACCTGTTGCTTTGGCGTGCTCTTGACATTCGTTTTTATTTTCATGTGCACATAGATTTCTCAAAATGAATAAATAGGATTAAATAAGTTACATTTGTGCTTCATGCTACTCTTTTACGAGCATATAAACTGAATAGTACACTGCTGTTGGAGGTAACTCGGTGTCCTTTTTCTTTCTTTCTTTTTATTTTTTACCAGTTAACAATCAATTAAACCATCTAGGTTGAAAACACTTTGTCTAAAAACTACCTCTGCACTTCTGCATATAGACTAAAAGCTTTTTTTTTTCCAGTGAACAGACTTTAAACGATACATATTTATTGTAAATGGCCGCGCTTTGCCCATCTGCAGTACCTTCACAGTACACCAGGGGGCTGTGGCCCACCCTCTGGAAATCACAGCAGGGAAAAGTTTACAGAACAAAAAACAAGCATCTGCATAGCTTTTCTGACACGGATACTGTGCATGACAAAATTTGCGCTAGAGGCTTGCAGATGCTGAGCCCATAGCAACCATACCGAATTGCACGCTTCATTACCTACAAGTAGTTTCAGGAATTGCAGACTGCACATTACATGTGTTGTTTCGCGTTGTTTTGTGTTCAATGTTCATGTATATTGATATATAGAATAATATAGTGTTCAGAGAGACACAACAAGCTGCAAAAGCTTATGAAATGTAGTACCGAGCATGACGGCCACAGTCAAATGTTGCAAAAGTTTCTTCTGGCAACTACACAACACACTGTTCACTTTGACTCAACCCTGTCAAAATAGAAAATACTACACAACTAAGTACAACAAAGCTACTATTTAGTCACTAAGTTAGCACATAGTTGGTTATGCCTGTAGCAAAGCTCGGGGAGCATAACATTCCAAGTTTGGAACCTCATTATTTTTTAAAGGGAAAGTTCCAAAAAGTTAACTTGTTGTAAAACATTTATGGGATCTAAACTTTACATTATGTAAAAAACAAGCAATGTTAAAAACATTTCGAAAGTCATCTTTTTCGTTTTTCATATATTTGTTTATTTTATAGGCCAGTTATTCGCCGATAATAAAAACGAGGCGGCTAATTTGATTTTAAATGCTATTAAATACTTTCCAGAAACGTTTCAATTCTTCAAAGCCGTTACTTTGTGAGGTTACCAGGGGCCAGCTCAGTGTGTGGCACATTAGTATGGGTTCACCCTGTTCAAGTGTTATGTGGAGCATTATTAAGTGTTAATTTCACAGTGGCCATGTCTTTGCTCCACTCACCTCAGCGTTAAAAAGAGGCCTCCCAGACTGTGGAGAAAGGTTCTTAAAAACTGGGTGGACCCATGAAAAAGGGATCCACCCACCCCGGCAGGGCAAAACGTCACGGCCAATTTGTTAACCACAATTGATTTTGCACGGTGAAGAGTGATGGTCATGTGGAAGGTCTGAATATCTCCGACCCGGGCGAGGTTGCTGCCTCGATGCGCTTTTTTGAGATGCAGAAGCCCCGGCATGAGAAAGTGTCTTTCACTAAGCCGAACACAATAAGCCGAGCGGCTGCTGTTACAAAATGCAGAAGGGCTTTCTGAATCTAATTTCACTTCCAGGGCCGAGCGTGACGGGCTGCATTCCCTATAGAAGTGTCGTTTTTTGTATATTTCTGAATGTTTATTTACTTATTTACGTGTAATTAAACGGAGACTCGGCTGCTGCGTGCGCTAACTTTTAATAAACAGGCCTTTACTTCAGCGTGGCCTCTGGTGTGGTTTGTGTGTGGATAAAGCTGACCGCTTCTTGTGGTTTCTATACCGTCACTGCCTGGAGCAAAGACCCAGTTTCCTGAGCTGGCTCACAGGGCGAGCCTTCAAAGGCAGCATCGAGCTAAGAGGGGGGGGGGGGGGGGGGGGGGTGTGCAATCTGGCCGAACTCTCTCAAGATCACACAGTTGTTTGTGTGCTGGTATGAATATAAGTTCACAGCACGCCTGTGTGTGTGTGCCCATCAGGCTGCTACCCTGTATTCGCCTTCCTTCCTCCAACCTTGGACCCCCTCAGGACACAGATGCTGGCGTGGGCCCGGCTTTGAACCTGCTTCTTTAATTGCGGGATGCTCGGCCCGTGCAGCTGTGCACGCCGCCACCGCTGCGCCGCAACGAGCGTCTCCCTCCCCGCGGCTCGTTTACTGTAAGGTGTTTTTAATTACTCCGCCCTCCCTCCAAACTCTGCTTCTCTTTGTGTTCTGGCTGAGCTTCAGATGTTTGGTAACAAAAATAATCCGTTCACCCTTTCATCATTCTTCCCTCTTTTTCAACATCTGTGCTCGTGCACCGCTCCCGCTTATTTTTAACTTTCCATAAAGCTCATTCATTCCATCTCTACTGTAGTTTTGGCCTCTATCTCCTCCTCCGATGCACATTCAGTTCATTCATCGCTCAGTAGAGGCCATAAAAGGAGCCTTGTCATTTATTGAGAAATTAAATCACACAAACTGGCATTCATCCCGGGCACTGGTGCATGGAAATGATGTCACAGTTCATAAGCGTCATCTGGAAAAGTTTGCAATCAGTGTCACAAATTAAACCGCGGCGTCTTGGGGACGGATCCTTTCAAATTAGCAGCTGGAGAAGCCCCCGCTCCTCGTTAGGCCCATTTCCTGTGCTGGAAATGTAATTTGAGAAACCTGAACGGTGTTGTGAATATGGATTCCAGCGCTCGATGCTCATCTTTCAGAGAATCCTGCTTCTGATAACGGCAAGAAAAGCCGGTCAGCTCCTGCGAGGACGCACCTGCCAATCTGGTATCTTATTTGTGGGCCTTACAAGAGAGGCGATAGCTTAATGGGTTTGATAGCGGGGAGAAGAAAAAAAAAAGCCCTCATCTTGAGAAACTAGAACCTCGACTCAGGCTGTCGAATGATGTCTGAATGCCAAACAGTGGTCCTTTAAAAGCAGATAGGCATTCCTCTCCTTCGGCGTGACTTGTTTGAAGCAGCGACAGCGCAGACGTGCTGAGAATTGGAGCTACGGAAAGTTTGTTGTGCCCCCTCCTCTGCTAAAAAAAAATACTCACCACGACCTACTTTTGACAGCCACATGTGTGTTTCTCTAAGCACTCCCTATTAATTAATGACCAAAAGAAATCCCAACTATTGATCGGAGGGTGCAGTTACTGCTGAGGAATCCCCAGTGGCACTTACATCCCTAACTGTACCCTGTTTACAGCTTGAAAGTGTTACAGTTCAAAACGTGACCGGTGAAAGACACACACACACACGCACACTAAAATCTATGCCTTACCTTTTTAACTTTATTCCTCCGTCTGCTCTTTGTTCTTCTTTTCCCTGCGCGCTTCCTAAATTTGCCTTGTAAAAGTTGCGAGAGCTTTTGCCTGCAGTGAATCAGCTTCCCTAAAGTCACCCTGAGTCCACACTCCGTCTCTCACTGGCCTCTTTGTAAAGTTTCCCTTCTCTCCATCTGTATATATAAATAAATATAGATCTTCTGGTGCTGCCTGTGTACTCCGTCTCCACTGCTTTCTGCCTCTCATGCCTGTCTGCACACTCTCATCCCGGGTGTTGCTTATCTGGGAACCCAATCAGACTAAAGGACCAATTGTCCCTCTCTTTACAATCAGTGGGACGACCTCCCCCCAGCTCCAGCGTAATCCAGCAATCTACAACCTTGGTCAGTGGGTAGAGAAGAGGTGGAGAAAGAGGACGGGAGCGGTGGGGGCTCTGAGAGCAGGACGGGGGTGAAATTACAGCGGGAGGGGGTGCAAAATCAAGCGAGCAAAGGATGAAGGAATGAGACGAGAGAGGCATGAGGTAGGTGGTAGATAGTATGGTGTGGAGGGGCGTGCAACCCATTTCATTTCGGGGTATTTGCAAGTGAATAAAGTGGCCAGTGTGGAGTGGAACAACATGGGCTGAGTGTGGCAACTGGCAGGGGCGCAAGATCACCGACTAGAAGCAGAAAAAGGACGGAGGACAAAGAGGAAAATGCCGGCAAACCTGCCCTAATGCATTTTAATGAGCCGGTGTTGTACACCGCTGGATCTGTAGAGGGATTTATGGGCATGAAAGATGAAGCTTTACACTGCATTATATTCCGCCGCTCGCCCGGTCAGAATCAAAGCAATTAGTTTTCCAAATTGGCAAAAAGAGCCCGAAAAAAATCAGGCGCACACCAATACACACAATAAGCGCGGCGGAAGATTAGTCATGGTCACGGAGATCTGATCCCTGTTTAGCGCCGACGGAGAGAAAATAGCAGCGTTTCATTTAAGCAATCATGGAATTAATGCAGAGGTTCTCGGAGTCGAGTCTCTTGCATATTTCTCCTCAGGAGGAGGACAGCGAAAGTGAAATCATATTGGAGATGTACTCAACCATGTTTAAACAGAAATGAGAATATATTGCACAGAAAGTGTTCTAGGCAGCTGCTTGGCTTCCTGTTTGCCTCTTTCATTACACAGTTTGAACTGTTTACATATTGTATTTACAGACAAAGTAAAGTGATGGAGCAAAGTTTATCCACTGTTCCCTCTGGGGCAACTTTGCTCTTTTTTTTCCACTCGACAGCCCTTTGACTCTCCTTAATCTTCCTGACAGAGTAATTTGGTGTGTTGTACAGCTCTAAAAATACAGATGAAGGCTGTTGTCACCCACCGAGCCAGATGGTCAAAAGGTTGCACTTCTCCATCGGTTCAATATGTTTTTTCTCTCTCCCACTCTGTCCCTTTCAATATGTCTTCTTTCTCATTTGGCAGGTCATTCTTCTTCACCACCGACCCCTCTCCCCTCCTTTGCTGCCCTCCCCGTCGTCTTTGTCTCTTTGAAGACCTGACTGGTTAGCGCCCCGGCCAATCTGTTAGCGAATGCTTGACTGGACCCCCGGAAAAAAGGCAGGGGCTCCCTCTTTGTTGGAGAGGGTGGCATTCAGGCACACTGAACAACACCTTCCATCACTGTGGCAGAGCAGAGGATAATAATTGGCAGAACAAATTGAACCTATAGGACTCATGGAAGGGCCTCTGTCTGTGTTGGTGGACGTCTGGAGAACAAGTCCCTTTGGGCACCCGTCACAATGGCCCAGAGCTGCTGTTTAAATAGATTGGATACAGCTATGTTCTGCATGTTGCCAGACTTTGGTTCTGTTGTGATATGCGGGATGTTATAAGGATACGCTGCTTTTCATGCATCGGATAAAGTACGCCTTCTCTAAACGTTTTTAAAAGCCGTGACTTGTCGTGTCACCTCAGTGCACCTTTTGCCACAACTTACAACAAACGGAGGCGTCCGTGAGGAAAGCGGATGTCATGGTTGTTAGAAGGTTTTGGTACCACACCACTAATCGCTTTATTGATTGTTTTTCAGTCTTTTGCCAATCTTTAGAGAAGCAACTCAAAACAAAGCTGCATTATTGATCCCCCCTTTTGTTGCACCTTAAATTATTTTCATTTGCTAGTTGGGTGTAACACAGTCCACATTGTATCTACGATTGATAAATGTAGTTTTCTTACACACAATGACATGAAACAGTCAATCAATCAATCAATCAATCAATCTTTATTTATAAAGAAACAGTCACGCTAGCTTTGTTCTTGATTACAACATTTTACAATCAACTGACTGATGCTGCAATGAGTGACAACCCCCAAAAATTATAAAATGCAGTTCATCCATTGGCCACCAGGAGCTGCTTTCAGAAGTGAGTCAACCCCTGACACCTATGCGAGCTAATATTCCACTATAAAAAAAACCTGCTGGGGTGATTTTCTTATTCATCCAGTTTAAATTTGATCAATTATTGTCCACACTGGAAGCTGTTTGCTTGCTGCGCATCACTTTGTAGCTAATGGCCGGTCTGCAGGCTCCATCTCTCGTGTATTTACCACACGGTCACATGTCGCACTTCATGTTTCTGTAATTATTGTGCAAACAAGAAAATAACTAAATATATCAGATATTACAAGAAGATATTATGAGCACTCACGGGATAGTGATTAGGTTGACTGCAATTGAATTTACAACCTACCAGTTTGTTGTGTTGGGCGCACTGGCCTGCACAGCCCACAAATGCCACGTTGTGACGACACAAAACAACCAAAATAAATAAATAAAACTAAATTTCTCTAAGTTAAAAATGACTGTTTGGTTTCAATAGTGATCTATTAGTGAAAGGATTGGAGCCATAGGAGGTTCTTTTTGTTGCTTTAGTAAAAGTGCTCTCCAGGGGAAATTGGCTGTATCCATCTCTCCGACTGCATCCACGTAGCACTATCTTTTGTGTAAGCTGAAGAGCTCTGAAAACAACTTTTCAGATAGACCAAATATTGTTTCTTAGAAAAAGGATTGGGTTGGCTGGGAGACAGACATTCACAAGGCCACCCTTCTCGAAAGGAAAGTAGAGAAACCTACACTTAATAAACCCCAGTCTTCCACATTCAAATGGCTCTCAATACTGCCATGCTTCAGAGAGCCGATTAAAAATAATGACAAAGCTAAGGTCCAAAAGAAGTGATGGAAAAAAAACCAGCCCGGGAAGGTAAAACCCGGCTTCTTTACTCTCACTTATCATGTAACAGCTTTCAGGCGGAATAACCTAAACAAAATTCAGCCAGTCTCACTCAGCGTATCGCTTTGCCACCACAACCACCACAAGGAGAAAGCATGAAAGAGGGTTAGGTTTCAGAAGAACAAGATGAGAGAGCTCCAGAGAGAGGGAGCAAAGCCTCCATGTCATCTAAGATAAGAGGAGCAGCCCTCTTCCCTTCTGCCCGAGATTAGAAATGGCATGGAGCAGAACAAGCCTGAGTACAAAGAGCTCTTCTGTGTCTTTGGGGTGCACAGTCAAGCCTTTTCATGTCTGATTTTGGCTACGGGTCGAAACAAAGGGAAATTAGACGGGGAAGTCATTGTGTCTTTGTAGAGAGAGAGAAACACACACATGTGAAGGTTGATTTGTGTACGTAAGCCAAGTTGCGGTAACCTTTACAGTAATTGGTAGAAAAGACAAAAATAAGATGTTTGGCCTTAATTGTGAGGCATCAGAATTGGCACGGGGTTGAAAGAGTGAACCGTGACATTAAGTGCCTGCCTGGCTTCATCTGGCTTCCTGCTTCTCGTGCTATTGTCTCAGATAAGCTGCCTCTTTCCAGATCCCATTTTCCCGGTGACCTTTTCACCATTTCCCCCTCTCGTGTCTGAGCTACGCCACCTCAGCAGGGTATTGACTTTCACTCCACCGTGTTAAACTTCGCCATCCGTGTACGCCTTGTTGCCGAGCCTCTGCTGTGACAAGAGGCGGCATTCTGTTTGGGATAAAAGGCTCCCCGGGCTGTTTGATGCGGTATTCCAGCGGGAATAGGCAGCGACTTGGCCTTGATGAGCTGACAGGAGCTGAGGAGACGTGGGGGCCTCGAAGCAGCAGGACCACAAACCTCAGGAACTGTGTGTCTTGCTCTGATATTTACCCCTCCCTGTTCTGTCATTCCCCATAACCCCTACTCTGCGCTCTGTCCCTGTGACCCTGTCTGCGAGGCTCAATTTGAAAGACTGGAGCAACTTTTTGAAGTCGGAATTAAGGATGAGCACATGCGTTGTGACTGATGCAAGCAACAAACGCGAATGCGTGCAGAACATGAAATGCCTGAATTATGAATGTATTCAGTCTGCAATGCTACTCCTGCTTAATTATTTACACGAAGCCAACAAAATGAATATAGAAAGAAGAAAGGAATACATGCTTCTTCAAATGAAAAATAGCATCCTGTTCAACAGTATTTTAAATCACACACTGGCAGCATCTGGTAACTTTTGCATAAGCATAAAAAATATTTTCTTCAGGACTTAGTGGAAGTAATAGACACACATCTGTGGTTAAAAAATTCTCACGACGCTGATATAAGCATGTTTGACTGAGTCTGAGTCCTTATCTCCCCTTCCTAGAGTAAACAAAATAACAATTAGGTTGAGTGTGCGCGCTCCATTACATGTTAGGTATGCCAGAGGCAGCGACACACATGACAAATGCCTTCTTTTGTAGGTTTCTGTGTGTTTGTAGTTCCACACTGATCCACTGATCAGAGAAAAAGAAACAGTTCAGCGGGGGTTTAAACAACACCATCCGCCACTTTCTTCCACCTTGAAACAAACTCGGCTTAACATAGTGGTTCCTTTCAAAGCTTTGTGCATGAAAAGTTTTCCGGCTAAATAAATGTGGCGAATCCAAAAAGAAGAACAGAGAAGCATCTTCTAAAACTCGTGCTGCCCAGTCTTGGCTGACTCCTCGTTAGTCGGAAAAAATGAAAACAATTAAGTTGGTTATGAAGTCCTCGCTGAAGTCTAACTCGTGAGGTCTGTCACAGCATAACATTTTTTGCCCCTGTCACCTGGCAACTAAAAGCTTCAAAGGTCCCGTTCATCTCAGAAGGTCTACGATCCAAAAAACCCAAGCTGTGCCTGCTGCTTTATTCTTGCAAACAGACTGTGTGGAGGTCAGAGATTCTTGGGCTGCAGCAGTGAACCCTTTTACCAAAGAACATGACTTTTTCATCAGTGCACTTAACAATTAAGTTGAAGAATCCCATTTTGGTGACTTTTCAAGCTGCTACGGAATAAAAGGTACTCGCATATTTTATATGTGTGTCTGGCTTCGTGTAGCTTCGTAAGCAACAACCAGCCTCTGTGCAGCCTTGCAGTGTACGCCAAACGGCATTAGTGTCAAACTTCCTGCACGAAAAGGGGGGAATAACAAGACACAGAAAGAGGTAAAGCACAGATAACAGTAAATAGTGATGCATCAGGGAGCTGAATATAATAATCAGCTATTAATTAAGGGATAATCATTTCAGCTTGCATATAGTGAAGTCAAAAACCCTCATACAGATACATTTTCAAAATTGTAAATGAGCTACCAGTCTACAACAGTCACACTTGGAGATTAAAGGTAACACTAATGTGAGCGTGCTGACATGCTCAGGCTAAAAATACCAGAAATGTCTGACTCACAGTCCAACTCAAGTCACAGGTTAATGTAATCTGTGATGTACAGAAAGAAAGTGATGGATTTTGTTGTCATGGGTTGGCAGTATTGCACAAACGAATAGGAATTAAAATCCACTGAGAAGTCAAGGAAGCACCCAAACAGTCAACTCAGGTACAAATTCATCTTGTTTCACTAAAGTCTGATAATAATGTATAAGAAGTAGCAATTACCTGGAACATGAGAAAGTGCCCATGAAAGTAACAAATGCGACTTTGAAGACCCATTAGATGATCATTGTGTTTAAGTGTGAAATTCTTACCAATCCCGTGGGAGACGTAATGTTTTGTGAATTGTGGATGGAGGAATGATGCCTCAACATCATAAGAGCTCATCAGCCATTTGGCTGGATGAGCTAAAAATTTCGTTAATTAGGTAGCCTACTAAGAGACCCTAAAATTTAGCTATGGCAGAATAACACAAAGTGGGCAAGCCCTAAGCTGAACTCAGCTATGAAGTGAGTGATTGAAGCGACTAACAATGGAATCAGAGAATATCACTGCTTGCCATAAAGGGGTAGCGACGCAATTGTAGATTGGCATACATGCTATAGTGAAACTATATTTGAATGGACGCACAATGTGACGATAAAAGGGGTGAATCTGACTGAAAAATCAAGGATTCTACCCTCACCTCTGCTAATGACTTCCTGGTTTTTACGCTACATCCACTATTTTTGCTGTCTGTAGTAAAAATGTTTTTATACATGTAATCATAACTAAATCATTCTAAAATTTGGATGTTTATTCTCAAATTAACAAAACAACCCTAATCCGGAAAGGGACATGAATAGATAAAACATTTTATGGTTATCAAGTAAAAAAAATCAGACAAAACAATAGTCACTCAAATGTATCCTCTGGGGAACATGAATGTCTGAAGCAGATATCATAGCAAGTCACTTAACAGTTGCTGAGGCGTTTGTCTTCAAACCTGAAACCTATAATTGTGTGATTGGGAAATCACTAATAACCAAAATCATTCGGGTTCACCCTCAGGGGAACATGAATGCCTGCACCAGATGTCATGGTTATCCATTAGAAAGTTGACCTTTCTATTCATGGCAAATGTCAACCTCACGGTGGCTTTAGGGAAAATGTTTTAAGATTACAGGACTCGTTAGGATTCACCCTCTGGGAAACATGAATGTCTGAAGGTTGTGGGCTAAATGTGTGAAAGGATAACATTTTCATTGCCTGAGAAGCTACTTTGGCTAAAAAAGAAAATACAGTTTTACAAGGACAAATTTAATCAGGACTTTTTCATTTTTCAGTGTAGTTTTATGTATTTTGATCTAGGTGCCTCTTATAGGGGATTATTGGATTGCTGGGTTTCTATCTATAACGTAGGGCTTTGGCTTACCCTTTAAAAAGCCCTGACTTGACTATTGTTGTGAATTGGTGCCATATAAATAACTAATGAACTGAACTGGCAAGAAAGCTGCCAGTTTCTTTCTATTTCAGTGTTTTCAAGACAAATTAATATGTTTTTGGCAGTCTGTTTCAAGTTGTAGTAAAAGGTTTTCGTCTAGTGCATACTGAATAATGAATTTACTGTATAGTTACACTGATTCTTACAAAGAGAAAATGGAAATGGAGTGAACAGGCAAAAGTGAAGGAGCACAGGAAAACAAAGGTTTGAAATGCTGCTTGATTTGTGGAAAAATCTGGCACCTGTTTTTCTAGCTGATTTAATAATGTTCCCATTAACTCCATGCCCGGTTGACAGCCTAGAGGTTTGTGACAGACTGATCTGAAATCATCTCTCTCTCTTCTAATGACTCTACTGCTGTGCTCAGCTCTACACCGAAGTAGGAATCTGGGCTGCTGAATCTGGAGGCGTAGCTGAGACGTCACCATCAGTTATTTCTAAAGAACAGTCTTTTTTGTGCTGGATAGACAGCCACGGAAAGTAAAGAAGAATTTTAATACCTCATTTACGGAGCTGACAAAAACTATCCTGAGATGTGGAAACGTTTGGTATTGACGAACGTAGAAGAAAGCAGGCCTACGCTCCTAAAGTCGGAATTAATTGCCATCACTTTGGCTGCTGCCATGAATGAGTTTTTTTTAAACGTGACACTTCTGGGACTGATCTGGGCATTATCTGTAGGAAAATTAATCCAGAATTCATCCCCCTTGCACAAAATGGGATAATATGATACCTCCACATTCACCAAATTGACATCTTCGAATTTAGTAGAGATGCTGAAGTCAGGGAGTCAGTGTGACATGGCCTATTAGGAGCAGAATCGTGTCAGGGGACTTTAAAGTTCGTTGGAAAAGTGACCCAGTGCATGAACCATCTCCTAAACCTATTTCAGTAATGGTAAATTGCATTACCTATAAACAGATGAAGAAAATGCATCACAGAAAGCACATCAAAGTTTTGCACTTTATTCTGCAGTGGAGCATCAATCGAATCTAATCTCAAAGAGCTCCAAAACTCATCTGTGTTTATAATCGAGCAGTCAGGAAGCCCATCGGCTAGTCTGCCTACTCGTGGCAGCAGCGGCGTTTTTCAGGGCATCTAGGTTCAAGACGTCCTGTTTGTTTAGTAATGGAGATAAATATGAAAGAGCTAATAAAAACCTAAATTACAATCAGATCACCAGTGGTTTTGAGATTTGCTTCTGGTGAAAGCATTCACACTCATAATACACTTTTCTTTTTGCAAGAATGCAAATTGAAAGACTACAAGTGGAATCAGAAAACTTCGGGAACTAAAATTCTTGGCCATTTCCCTTTGATTCCACCACATATGCAGATATTCATTCATAGAGATGCTTTTTTTTGAGAATTATTTGGGGGATTTTAGGATAGTAGAGGATAGACAGTGGGCAGAAGGTAAGTGTGATGACAAACCTTGACCTTTTAGTGAGCTGTAGGTCTGCTATAATGACATGCTCTAGTCTGGACTGTTTTTTCTGTAGTATAAAGATTACAAAGATTACTTTTTTCTCTTGGTTCTTGACGGAGGCGGTCGCACTTTTCTCCGTCTCCCTCTCCCTTATCTTTCCTGCTTGGCTTCTCATGTCTTTTGTATAGTCTCGCTTATTCCTCAAAGAGTTTCTCAGTCTTGTTCTCTAAAACCTAAAGAAGAATTATGGATTTGATCAACTGGTCTCATAACTGAATTGACACCCTCCTGGACTTGGGAGAGCCCGATTGTTCTGCGGAGACGTTTGCTGCCGGATACTCGATGGTCGGTTGCGTCGATGGAAGACATTGAACGACATCTACCAATTCGGAACCACGATAACAGAGTTCTGGCTGATTGGAGCTGGCTTGGACCTGGCTTAGAACAAGAAGCGGCTACAGCTGTTCAAAATCCCATAAGGCTGGCTGACATGATAGACGATTGGCAGGGCTGTGAGCACTCAGTTTTGAAAGCAATATGGATAAGATCTTGGAGAAGAACAATGGGAATTGAGAGACTTGGTGACCAGTGATGGACATTAGTCCAACTGTAAAAATTGGATGCAGTTGTTCGCACTAAACCCAAACATTCACCATCTTCACTCATGCGGCTATCCCACTGGCACCAGCTGAAGGCCTGCCAAGGTCGAAGCTGGCTGGAACAACAAAATTCTCCATGATAACAGGATTGTTGTCAGAAGTCTTTGTCCCTCCTTCAAGGCCATCTGCGTTGATCGAAGATTGTTGACTTTTGCTTAACCGGGTGAAGGGACACTTTATCTCGGTTGAACACACACACACACACACACACACACACACACACACATATGCATGTACACTGACACAGACCTAAACTCACCCTCCCATCCCCTCCAAATGCCTTCGAAGCTTATGTCTTCTATGTTGTGAGATGTGATGATTCATGTGCTGACGTGTTTTTTTCTGTTCTCAAACTGATCTCCCTGTTGGAGCTCAGTCTGGGGGGAGTTTTTTTTCTCCTCGTCTTTCCTCATGTTGTGCATTTTCCATTGTTATACCTCTCTGACCTGTCTTGCCCATGTGATGTTTGTGTAATGTATGTATGGTCGGAAGGGTAACCCAATTTCCCTCAGGATGAGGGATGATTATCAATCAATCAATCAAAGACCCTGTCCTAAGAGTTTATCTTGGGTTTCTTTCACTCCTTTGTTTTCTAGAGTAGTTACCATACTTGTTATATCCTACTTTAAAGGATTGCTTCCTAGCTGACTTCACCACAAGGTTTTGTCTTGTTCTGTGTGTCATCCCCAGTTCATCGTCAGTGTTTATGTAGTGCTGTCTTCTCTTTGTCACAACGTCTGCTCCTGGTCAAATTCCCTTGTGGCGTTTGAATTCCCTTATTGGACTCTGATGCACTGGACTTATTAAACGTAATTTTCTGTTGCACATTCTGCAAATAAAAGTTTGCTGAATTCCAGTGTTTTCACCTTGCTGCAGTGACAATGAAATTACATGCAGGTGTAGTTCCAGGAGTAAAAGGACAGAAGTAGTTAGGTTTTTAATTTATTTGGTGTTCAGAATTGTCTGATATGTTGTAAGAGATGTGAGCTGGCAATGGATAGTGCATTGAATTTTATCCTAATTTAATAAGTGCTTTGCGAAGATGATTTATAGGAGTTCAGTAGCACTATCCTTCCAAATCCAATTGCAAATGAACACCTTTGACAGACAGTGACAGTAATAGATGATGCACCTTCCATCAAAGCCAAGTGGTCTCCTACGAAGCAGAAAAACATGCAAGTTATTGTGTCTTTGTTGTCCCCTTTGTGTCTTTTGTTACTTCAACAACCACTGCAGATCTTCGACTCTGCCCAGTAATCAATTAGATTATCTCTGGTTTCGGAGCAGCTCTGTCGACAAGAAATATTTTAAGCAGAAAAACAAACTCAAGTTTGCTCATAGGTTCAATTCCCTCTACAGTCAGCATACGTCCATCAACAACAATGTGTGCTTTCAAAGTGTCCTTGAGCGAGACACCAAATCCCAAACTGCTCAGTCATGCAATATAAATCACTGTGAGCTCCAAAGGATTTCATTATCTCCATCCCTGATATTATGAAGCTTAAAACAAAAGAAGAACAATAAAGAATGTGTGTTTCTTGTTTCAAAGGGCACTGGGCTATTTTTTTTTTAAGTCAAGTGGATATGAGGACAGCTGAACCTTGCGTAGCAGCCTTCAGTCCCGGAGCACGCCAGACTAAGCTTTGTGCCGTAATGCAAGGCGACACGCCAGCGGAGATGAGAGGAAAAACAATTGACAGAGCTTTTGTTACATCTTTAATTACAGGCTTTGTGTTTGTCTTGTTCAAATGAGGGGCCGTGGGGAGAGGGAGCTCTCTCAGTCTGATCTGCTCTAGTGTCTGTGAAATAAATGGCCAGACCTCCCATCTCCTCGAGACTTATGGACCTCTAGCAAAACACGTGGCTGGAGAGAAGGTGCTGTATATCAGAGCAAGCACATTCTGCAACTCATCTGCTTCGGTGCATTTTGCATGTATCTGCCAACCTTCGCAAGAAGAGAGTGTGGGTGTCTTCGAAGATGAGGCCCGCACGGAGAATCCACGAGGCGTGAAGTGTACCTGGGAAGCTGGGGAGGAAAAGGCATGCAACTGAGTCCCCTGTATATGCGGCGAGTTCTGGGATATGCCTGCTGGGACAGGTATGGGATCTGGGTTGCTGCCGCCAGTTAGATCCAAGGCTGTGTCAAAGCAGATGATCCGCAGCTAATATGCAGCTGTCTGACCCTATTACCTTTAGTGGCAGGGCCAGGCTGCTGCCGCCCAGAACTCCTCCAGTCCTTCAGAAGAAATTTAGTCTGGCTTTTAAACATGCCTCCATGCATTCTGTACAAGTATTTGTATCTGCATTGAGGGTTTAAAGTGGACTGCAGCGATCCAGAACATCACCTTCAGTTAATGAGTAATTAAATCTGATAGACAGTTTAATACAAAGCATTGTCAAGCGAGCCATGGAGGAAATAATGTCACCCCAGGCCCTACCTGCACACTCTGCACATCATTTTTTAACTTCCCATCCCTGTCATGTGTCAGCAGACGCAAATATAACGAAAGTTGTGGTCACAGAACCTCAGAATCTAGCTAGCTCAGCACACAACAAAGACACAGTTGCTGTATTTTCCAAGGAGAACTAAAGGTTAATAGGGGTCGGGGTTACTTTAACTCGCAGCAAACTTTTAAGCGTTTTTTATCAGATTTGACTAGATAGACCTGCACATGCAGATTTTATGTCCCGCTGAAAGCAAGTTAATTTAGTGCTTTAAATGCATTTTAGTGTGGGTGCTGAGTAAAAAGAGTAGCTTCTGGAAGGGCTCTGTTAGGGGACATTAATTTGAATTTAAGTTGGCGATGTTCTTTAGTAACGCTTGCCAAGATCCACCTTTATACTAGTTTTTACTGGGAACTGCAGGGGCTGGAAACTAGATGTGATTGCTCATGTAACACCTGCATACATCATGCAGTATATATTGTAGAATGCAGTTGGCTAAATCCACAAGGATTAGTAAACCCCAGAGCAGCAGCAGAAGCAGCACAGGTCAGCCTGCCAACAAAGACAATCGGCTGGAGCTAACAGTGGAAATTATCTTGCTTATTTGTAATTCAATTTTCAATTCAATTTTATTTATATAGCACCAAATCACAACAACATGTGCCTTAAGGGACTTTATATTGTCAGATAAAGACCTGACAATAATACAGAGGAAACCTCAACAATCATATGAGCCCCTATGAGCGCGGAGGTACCCATATGGAAAAGATATATATAAATCTTATAAAGTTTGTATCTGTCTTGTGTGAAACTTGTATGAAAAGCATACAAGAGTGAAAACAGATATAAGAACCCTTGAAAAATTATATAAATGAAACTTGTATGTTTTGGATACTTACTAAAACAATATATGAAAATAATGAGAAAGTGGCCACTTTCATGGGTAACTCATATAAGCCGTATATGATTCACTATAGGCAGCACGGTGGCACGGTGGTTAGCACTGTTGCCACACAGCAAGAAGGTCCTGAATTCAATTCCCCCATCAGGCCGGGGTCTTTCTGTGTGGAGTTTGCATGTTCTCCCCGTGTTTGCGTGGGTTCCCTCCGGGTACTCCGGCTTCCTCCCACCGTCCAAAGACATGAAGCTTGTGGGGATAGGTTAATTGGATAATCCAAAATGCCACTAGGTGTGAATGTGTGAGTGAATGTGAGTGCGAATGGTTGTCTGTCCCTGTGTGTTGGCCCTGTGACAGACTGGCGACCTGTCCAGGGTGTACCCCGCCTCTCGCCAGTCTGTCACAGGTGGGATAGGCTCCAGCGCCCCCCGTGACCCTGAAAATGATAAGCGGAAGTGAATGGATGATTCACTATATGAAGTAGACCACATCTGATGCAAGTCTTTTATAAGTTTTTTCTATTTCTTTTCCATATGGGTACAAACAGTGGGAAAGGCAACAGTGGGGAAAGAAAAACTCCCTCCATTTGTAAGTACCCAATTCTCTCTCAACTTTAACTTCTACTTGCTCCAAAAATTCTCTTTTGTTTAATTTGTTTGGGTTACATACAAAAGAAAATGTGGTCTCGATCTGCATCTACACTCAAAGCTTTGAAGCTGATCGTTCATTCCAGACTCTGGTTGGTAACCCTCTAATATAATTACTACCAGGTCATATGTCAATCAACGGTATTCTGTGTGCTCATTGAAAGTTGCTTGCCTGCGATTTCAAAAAAAGTTTATCTTGGTTTCACACTTCACGTCACCGTTTATACTTTAACCTATAATTGCTCAAAGTCACTGAATGTGATTGACTTTATACGGTCACTTCTGGTGTGGACGTAGCTTCAGTGGCTGACCATTACTGCAAAGATGGTCACATATAATTTAGTCTGGTCATATGTTACCCTACTAAGACCTAAGTTTGCCTAAAGTTTTGAAGAAAAAACTAAAAGGACCTTTTTTCATCACGTGTGCCAAGACTTTGCAGAACGTTTTCCAAAAGCTAAATAAGTCTCCTTTTAGATATCATACAGTTAGGGATAAGGTTTAGTTGTGATTATGGTTGGATACTGAACTCGAAAATCCATGATAACTTCACTAACTCATCCTAAGCAAAACTGAGCATTCAACTACACCCAAAGAAATAAGTCAAGTCACAGGAGAGGGACATGAAGTTGAAAAAGTCAAAAAGAAAACCGGAAGCGCAAAAAAAGAAGACAAAGAAAGTAACAAAGATATAGACTAACACAAACATTAAAGAAGAAACCAGGAACATGAGACTTTCCCAGTTCATATTTGTAAATGAGAAACTACTAATAAGGTCACATCAGTGAGATTCAACAACTATGCCCATCGCTAAAGTGACTGCTAGCAAACTTGCATCCAAACAGATTGAAGATATTTGAGCATTTATCATCTAAAGAGAGAGATATCCCCCTTAGGAGTTCTATAATCTGATAGTGATAAAAGAAGAGTGAATGTTGGACTCAAACACGACTCCTTACGAATGAACGATAATGGGGCCCATTCTGCGCTTGATATGTAATCAACCCACTATTAGCCGACGTGTTCACCTGTGCTGTGAGATCAACTTTCAGGTTTAAAGTGCAGTATCAGCTGACATATTTAAGCAGATCTCCGTGTCAAAAATCAAGTTTAGAGACCATCAACCTTGGGTCAGGGGGTATTCCATTACTGAAAAACATTGCGCACGGAGTGGGAGTAATGGGCAGTTAATGAGAGAACCAGCACCTCGTCTTTGCCCCTGGGGCATTGTATCAGATTAATGCAGCCATGCTAGATGCTATAACTAACTAATGAGCACCTTTTAAAAATACATTTATCTGCTTTGTATTGTGGCTGATGCAAAACCTTGCAAACTTTAAACCTTTAAAACTCCATACAACTCAAAACGAACTGAGACTAGACTTCTCCCTAATAATCTAGAGCACATGTGTCAAAGTCAAGGCCCGCGGGCCACATCCGGCCCGGCGTACATTTATATCCGGCCCGCAAGATCATTTTATATAGATGTACTATTATTGTTATGCATAGTCCGGCGATATGAGGAGCTAATACAAACTACAGATCCCATAATGCAGCGCTGCAGCCTCCTTGCTGAACGCTTGGCTAACTGGGAACATTCCCGTGTCAATCAAGTCAAACTTCTGTTATTGCGAAGCTAGCCGCTCACAATGGTGGAAAGAAAAGTTGATTCTGAAAACAGAGCCTTTCAGCGCCAGTGGGTGACTGAATATATGTTTACAGACATTGCTGGTAAACCCGTGTGTCTTATTAGTGGAGCTAATGTGGCTGTAATTAAGGAATTTAATTTAAGACGGCACTACGAGACAAAACGTCAGGATAAGCTGAAAAGTACAGATATGTATAGATAAGAAAAGTATAGACATGATGGACATTGCACAGCTGGCCATCTTCATCCGTGGAGAGGAAATATTGAACATTAAATCGATGCACGGGACAACGACAGGAAAAGACATTTTTTAAAACGTATGTCAAAGTGTAACCGACGTGAAACTGTCCTGGGACAAACTTGTTGGACTTACAACAGATGGAGCGCCGGTGTTGTGCGGTGAAAAAAGCGGACTAGTCAGCAGGATGCGAGTAAAGATGCAGGAGGAGAACTGTACCGGTGAGTTAACAGCAGATCACTGCATCACACACCAGGAAAGGCTGTGTGGTAAAGTCCTAAAAAATGGAGCATGTAATGATCACCGTAACGCAAACCGTAAATTTTATCTGAGCTAAAAGTTTAAATCACCGTCAATTTCAGTCTTTTATGTGGGAAATAAATTCAGAGTTTGCCGACATTCCTCATCATACAGAGGTCCGTTGGCTGAGTTGGGGAAAAGTTCTCAATAAAGTTTTTGAGCTCAGCAAGGAAACCTGTCAGTTCATGGAGATGACATGTATGATGCGGTGAAGGCATTTCAAGTGAAGCTGTCACAAATGCACCAGTGCAACCTGCCTCACTTTCCCTGTGGCCAGTAATGTTGAACCAAGTCAGCGCACTTTGCTGAACTGCACCTGTGCAGATTCAGATGGAGCTGCAGTGTAACGCCCAGCTCCGTCTACATGCGGCTCCAACCTTGTGTTTGCTTTCATTTATTTTTCTGGGGGGTTTGGGCAGCATGTTCATATTTCTAACTTGCATAATTTTGACAGGATATATTTTTATGAAGAGCAAAATATTTAAAGTTAAAGTTTATTTTTTTTAAAGTTTATTTAATCTGGAATAATATTCCTGTCTGTTTTTATTCATATTTATGTTTAAAAAACATTGTTTTAGTGTGTTCAATAAATGTTTATCTTGTTTGGCCCGCAAACGAAAGTGTGCCTTGTGTTTTGGCCCCCTGTGCAATTGAGTCTGACACCCCTGATCTAGAGGAAACCAAGAACTTTAGCTACATATTTAATCCCCTTTTTCCAAGTGCAATTTCAGTCATGTTTTTTGTAGTAAATTAAAGAAACCCGTCACACACATTTCTTCAGAGAAATGTATATTCCTTGACCAGTTGGAGAGTAGTTTCTGAATCATGTTGGTAGTTCCAATACTAAAGTAGCTGGTTTGTTTCCATGGGAGCAATCCCATAAAAGGTTCCTTCAGTTCTGGAGAAGAAAGAAAGACTTCCAAGTCCAGTTGTCTTCAACTGAAGTGCTAAACATTATCACGACCTGGATAACCTACATAGATACTCTGTGGTTTGCCCTGTGTCTCATCAGCTCTGTCTCTATGTAGTCTTACATCTTCCCTCATCAGTTGTCAGATAGTCTGTTTGCCTTCTATGTTTCCATCTATTGCTGCTTGTGCTTATTGTTTTTTTGGTCACTGTGTAATTGTATGCATATGGATCGACCATAAACAGTTCGCCTTCTAGTTACTAACTTACGACTTACTTTTTTCACAAAAGTCATGAGTACAAAGTTAGATTAGATTTTTCAGGAGGTGGAGTTGACATCTCAGTCCTTGTGGAACCTGCGTGAAGCATGATGACCTGACTGTTTTGGTGCCTTCTGTTTTGTCTCCACAAAAGACCTCAAGGACAGTCCAGCTGCTTACTGATAAAAGCTAACTGTGGCTCCTTATCAAGTGTTGGGTAGACAGACAACTCACAGAACCGCCGTGTTTGTCCTCAGCTGTCCACTCCTTGATTTCGAGTATTTAAATAATAAATAGCATCTGTATTTTATGCCACTATAAACCTATAGATGATAGACAGGGTACACCTAGTCTCGCTGCAATTCCCAGTTATTATAAATCCTTTTTCTCTAAAAGACAGAACGTGGGAGAAAATATCTCAATACAAAGAGAACTAAGAAAGAAAAGGCTGTTCATGAAGGTTTATAAGCTGCTGGTAAACCATCTTGAATTGGTCTTATATGTCTGCAGGTGCTCACAGTCAACTCAATAATGGGAAATAAACAGGGTGAAGTAAACTGGACTTTAACCTAAGTCACCATCTATGATTATCCTAAACCTAGACCTATGCTATCAGAATATCATTTTAGGGTTGTGACTTTAACAAGCACACGCCACAGGACACCCTCTATCATTAAAATCTTGCTCTAGTCCCCTGAAGAACCCTTGAGCAGGGAAAAAAAAATCTCTGGCGAGTAGCTCCTAAGTGAACAAACAAAGCACGAAGATGCAGAAATGAGGACCTCGAGAGCAGGCGCGTGAATATTCTTTGAAGTGCCATTTTTTTCCGTTGCCACAGTGATTCATCTTTTCCTCTCTTTTCCATTGGGTGTCTGTCTCACCTACCTTCCTAACTACTAGATCTCGTTATGTTGGCTTTTCACTGAGTCACACTGAAAACTGGCTTCATCAAAAGAAGCACTGTCAGAAGTCCTGTCCTCAGTCCCCGTCAAACTCTCACCCTGCCCGATGGAACACAAGGTTTCTCTGCAGAGATCTTGTTACAGGAGTTATGACCCATTCATAACAGCCTGTGCTCTGATGTGCTTCTCAGGTAGATTTTCTCCTGTTCGTGACAGATAAGCACATTTCTGTAACCACATATTGAGCTCTGAGTCAGAGATACGTCCAAGCGTTGCCACACTAGTGACTGCAAAGTTATATTTTAGGATACTTTTTGAAATTTAGAAAAGAGTTGCTTTGGATTGCTACTAGCTTTTGTTCCTATGGATAAATTTTAACTTTGGATCCCTTCACCTGTATTTAACTCCAGTGGTTTTAGTTGCTTCACATCACTTTTATCCTTCCATTTCTGTATTTAACCGTGTTTGCATCACCAATATAATTACTCATGCTTCATTTGTGTATTTTATTCCATGTCCACTTTTTGTACTATGTATTAGAGCTATAAAGCTTTCTGCAGAACACGTAGCTTTAAGCAAAGTTTGTTATTGACTGGCAACATCCCTCCATTTTAGTCATGTCATGAGGCCAGCAATTCAAGCAAAGATACCCAGACTTCCTTCTCCCTAACCAGCTCCAGCAGCTCTTGTGGGAGGTCCTCAAAACACCTCACTTAGGAGGCAATAAGTAAGTCACGTCAACTTGCTGTTTTTAATGTTTAAAAGTTGTGACTTTATCTTACTGAACAACCAAACTCGTCACCTTGTCTCTAAGGGGAACCTCAGGCACCCTCCAGTTGCTTCTATTGTGATTCTTTCAAAACTACCAACAGCTTGTCATTGGCTGAGGTTGAACCACAGCAAACCTTCCCTGGAAAATATCTGCCAGCCTGGGTTCATCTCAAACCCAAGGGCCTGTGCTGTCTTCCCTCTTTCTCCCCGCTTTCTGATCTAGTCACTGCTGCGCGATCAAAAAAAGGCAAAAAGACCCCAAAAATATACTTTAAAAAAAAATATAGTACTTAAAGCTTTAGAGTGTCTAAAACCTAATTTAAACAATTATGCAAAAAGTACCCTTTCTTCAAAAGTCATATATAAATAGAAAAACAAAAATAAAATTATGAAATATTCCCCACTACGCACCAAGAGGGAGGGAAGTGCCAGGAATATCAGCTAGGGCTCTTAGGAGAGTGAAAAGGAGAGTGAGCAGTAGTGACGGTAAAAATGATCGAAACTAAGTCTTTTTGTTTTTTATAAGAACTACAGTGGGGCAAAAAAGTATTTAGTCAGCCACCGATTGTGCAAGTTCCCCCACTTAAAATGATGACAGAGGTCAGTAATTTGCACCAGAGGTACACTTCAACTGTGAGAGACAGAATGTGAAAAAAAATCCATGAATTCACATGGTAGGATTTGTAAAGAATTTATTCGTAAATCAGGGTGGAAAATAAGTATTTGGTCACCTCAAACAAGGAAAATCCCTGGCTCTCACAGACCTGTAACGTCTTCTGTAAGAAGCTTTTCTGTCCCCCACTCGTTACCTGTATGAATGGCACCTGTTTGACCTCATCATCTGTATAAAAGACACCTGTCCACAGCCTCAACCAGTCAGACTCCAAACTCCGCCATGGCCAAGACCAAAGAGCTTTCGAAGGACACCAGGAAAAGAATTGTAGACCTGCACCAGACTGGGAAGAGTGAATCTACAATAGGCAAGCAGCTTGGTGTGAAAAAATCAACTGTGGGAGCAATCATCAGAAAATGGAAGACATACAAGACCACTGATAATCTCCCTCGATGTGGGGCTCCACGCAAGATCTCATCCCGTGGGGTCAAAATGATCATGAGAACGGTGAGCAAAGATCCCAGAACCACACGGGGGGACCTGGTGAATGACCTGCAGAGAGCTGGGACCAAAGTAACAAAGGTCACCATCAGTAACACACTACAACGGCAGGGAATCAAATCCCGCAGTGCCAGACGTGTTCCGCTGCTGAAGCCAGTGCATGTCCAGGCCCGTCTGAAGTTTGCCAGAGAGCACATGGATGATACAGCAGAGGATTGGGAGAATGTCATGTGGTCAGATGAAACCAAAGTAGAACTTTTTGGTATAAACTCAACTCGTCGTGTTTGGAGGAAGAAGAATACTGAGTTGCATCCCAAGAACACCATACCTACTGTGAAGCATGGGGGTGGAAACATCATGCTATGGGGCTGTTTTTCTGCCAAGGGGACAGGACGACTGATCCGTGTTAAGGACAGAATGAATGGGGCCAAGTATCGTGAGATTTTGAGCCAAAACCTCCTTCCATCAGTGAGAACTTTGAAGATGAAACGAGGCTGGGTCTTCCAACATGACAATGATCCAAAACACACCGCCCGGGCAACAAAGGAGTGGCTCCGTAAGAAGCATTTGAAAGTCCTGGAGTGGCCTAGCCAGTCTCCAGACCTCAACCCCATAGAAAATCTGTGGCGGGAGTTGAAAGTCCGTGTTGCTCGGCGACAGCCCCAAAACATCACTGCTCTTGAGAAGATCTGCATGGAGGAATGGGCCAAAATACCAGCTACTGTGTGTGCAAACCTGGTAAAGACCTATAGTAAACGTTTGACCTCTGTTATTGCCAACAAAGGTTATGTTACAAAGTATTGAGTTGTATTTTTGTTATTGACCAAATACTTATTTTCCACCCTGATTTACGAATAAATTCTTTACAAATCCTACCATGTGAATTCATGGATTTTCTTTTCACATTCTGTCTCTCACAGTTGAAGTGTACCTCTGGTGCAAATTACTGACCTCTGTCATCATTTTAAGTGGGGGAACTTGCACAATCGGTGGCTGACTAAATACTTTTTTGCCCCACTGTATGTGCTTTTGGATTACACAGTAGTGTCAGGGGTTGCTGAGTGGATGAGAAGGAGGACCCAAACGCTGGACTCACAGGTAGGTAGGTGAAGGTTGGTGTTTATTGTCGATGGAGTGAAACAAACAGAACAAAGGTAGGAAATGGCTGGCTGGCTGGCTGGATGACTGACTGAATGAATGAATGAAAGACTGACTGAATGGCTGGCTGACTGAACGCAGGCGGAAACGACAACATAACATCAATGACACGACAGAGAACTGGTGAAACCGAGGAACTTAAATACACAGGTTGAATGATGACAATGATTGGAAACAGGTGAGTACAGGGCTGAACATAATCTGACTAATGACACGAGAAACAAGCTGACACGGGGAAAAAACAGGAAGTGAAAACATTGATGTGGCAACATAACCTAAATGTGACAAAACTAAAAACACTGGGTCACCGACCCAGGAACCCTGACAAGTAATTTAGAATAAAAGTGTCATAATGTTAATGACATAGCTGCCTGAACTTTGTTCATGTGTGGGCGTAATCTCAAGAAAACTAAAGATGAAGACTGGATTTTTATGTAGAACCCAATCCTGTTTGTCATTCACTAGTCGTAAGATCATTGTACAATCCATGATTTAGTCTGCGCTTGATTATGGTGATATTGTTTACATTCGTGCTTCTATATCCACCTTGAAGCCTTTTGATTCTGTGCATCACAATGCATTTGCATCTTATATGAATAAGAAAGATAGTTCCGCCTAGTAACTTGAAAAGAGCAGCATTGCATGATGCTTATTTTCAAGGCTTCGCTGCAAAGATTCCCTGCTTACCTCCACTCCTTGCTTGAATTTAAATACAATACTTACTATGTCAGTTTGTAGGACATTTTAACATTAGCTGTACCTCTTGTTCATACTGAAATGGGACAAACTGGATTTAAATAATGTGCTGCCTATAAATGAAACAGCTGTGATGCTGTATTCTTTGACTTCACTAGAACATTTTAAAGGTTGCATTAGTTCATCTGCAGCTATTCAAACATTTGTGTGTATATGTGTCCTTTTGTTATGTAGCTGTTTGTCTCAATTTTTGTATGTGTGTATTTGTATAGGTGTCTTTTAAGTTCTTGATCTCCATGATTAACTTAGTACTCGTTTAACTTAGTACTAAGTACTGACTTGGGGCGATTGTGGCTCAAGAGTTGGCAGTTCGTCCCGTTGCCTACTGCTGGTGGTCAGATGGCCTGATGGCGCCAGTGTCCGGCAGCCTCACCTCTGTCAATGCGCCCCAGGGCAGCTGTGGCTACAATGTAGCTTGTGTGAATGTGTTTGTGTATGGGTGGATGGCTGAATGTAGTGTAAAGCGCTTTGGGGTCCTTAGGGACTAAGTAAAGTGCTATACAAATACAGGCCATTTACCATTTTAAATAAAGGAGTTAATGATAATAATATTAATAATAATATATGGCTTGCTGAGCCACATGTTGTTAATTGTTAATACATATTGTTATAGCATTGTGTAAAGTTGCACGTGCTAGCCCAGGTGGGATTTTCAGGTGGCATGTTCAGGCTCTGAATGTCCAAAGGAATGGCACCAACATGGGTTTCAACCTGGCTCCGGTGGATACCAGTGGAGGATCTGGAGGATCTCCATCTTGCTTTTTATTAACAAATAACAGCTCCTCTATCAACTCCAGTGGTCCTGTCAGTCCCACCAGTTTTGCTCTGAAGTGTAAGAAAACTCACAGGAAGGCTGACGTTGTGAGATCTAATCAGGGAAGAGCAACATAAGTGAAAACAGATGTGTGGGTGTAATGTGGTTAATCATAGATTCATTTTTAATTTAATGAGAACTTTGGTGAGAATTAATTAGTCGGATGATTAAAAAAAAAGCTTCTCTGGCTCTCACACTATTAATACCTCCTAAAGTTTTCTCTGAAGAATTAGTGACAAACACAGAGAAACTTATTTCACGAGCCCGGTGAATATTAAACAAATGCCAGGGAGCCACTATTAAAAGCAGTAGGCACTCAATTCGAGTCCAGCTGGTAAAATCTCAGTTGGGAGCTGCTGATAAGCAACAACCACCCAGGTCCACTTTGAGTAAGGCTTTTCATCTTTGCTATCACTGCTGCTCTATAGGAGAGAACAGTGTTTCAAAAAATCATCAAAACCTGTATTTCTACTATATTCTTGCTCATATAGACCTATGCAGAAAGTCCCTAAGTGAGTAATCTAGCAGTAAATTTGGGAAAGGCCCGGAAAAGATCACATTAAAAGAACAAATACAGAAGTAATTCAGAGTATCTGGGCCTGGAGCATCGTTACAGGTTGATCCACACACAGTGAAGGATGTATTGGACAAATGAAAACAAGCGCCGGCAATAACAGAAGCGGGTTTTGAATTTTAGCTAAAGGTGATTGGATATTTTCTAATTCATTGGCTTTAGTATAATCTAATGTGGGCTCTGAGAGTAATAAGCAATTACCGTGTGTTTATCCCCACAACTCAGAGAGAACTAATCTGCACTCAACAGCCAGGGCCAAAAATAATGAAATTAATTACGAGCATTAAGGCTATGCAACTGCCAGAGAAAGGTAGAAATGTAATTATCCACATTGAGACAGAAGCCGCTCTGTGTTTTTCTTCTGCTCTCTTTCTCATTGTTTGTGTCTCTTTTTAGCTATAATGCTTCCTCGCTTTTCTTACAGGTCTTTTTCTTGATGAGCAACATCATCCACTGGCGCACAAAAGGAAACAAAAGCTGTGTTTCGTCTTTGGAAACCATCCATATCATTATTTAAATTGTCCCTAAAAAAAATTTATGGTGATTTTTGTCACGTGGCCCGCCTTATCGCCATTTATTACGGCTTCAAAATTCTCATAACAGACAAAGCAGCTTTAGAAAGTGATACAGTTTGATAGGAGCTATTTATTATGATGGCAGGACCGGCAGATATTAAGATTATAAGGGGTTTATACAAACAACAACAAACCAGCTTGTAACGGGATTATAGCGTGCCGTCCTGTATGCCAGCTACGTTACATTGGACTGCGATGCTGTAATCTGCCATCAGGTCAAAAGTATATCTAGTGGATATCAGTTTACATGTTATTTCAGTCGCACAAAAAAAAAAAAAATCAAACAAGCCTCACCATTAATCTGCGTCAAGTGAGTTTAAAATGATCTACGAGTCCGCTAGATATTAAGATTTAATCATTAGTGACATAAAATCAATCCACACAAGACCCAATTCAATTTTTATTAAATTTTTCTTTTTCATCTAATTGCTCTCATATCAAAGACAACATCTACAGTCCCAGAGGAAAATTTGCTTTCACGAAAAAACCCCAAAATACAGATAACCACACTGTAACAAGTGAACTCAGCTCTCTTATGCTAACACGTGTGCGCGAATACAAATGAACACTATTGATTTAGTAAGTTCACAGCTGTTACGATTTACAATGCCAACGTGAGCACTTCTATGTTCTTTTTAGTCCCACATCTGCAAATTAGTGATGTGCGATACCACTGATTTGCTTTCCGATCCGATACCAAGTAAAATTCAGGGTGGCATCGGCGATACTGATCCAATACCGATACTTTGTACAAAAACATTTTTTTTACTGTATCTTTTATTGTATCTCAAATTATAGCTTCATAATGATTACAGGACATCAGATTACTTGTTCTTATCACGTAATAATGCAGAATTATTATACAGAAAACTGAAGTTGTGTGCCATTTCAGCATGTTGCCTGCCTGCCGCACTAAAGGACTCCTCGAGAGACGTCTGTCTCGCCCTAGCAGCACCTGTCCCTCTCCGCCTCAACATGCGCTCATCATATTCTGTGATATGATTTACTCTGAGGTGTTTGAGTGTGTTGCCACAACACCTCACTTTCTTGCCACATGTATCACAAACCGCATCTTGGCTGTTTGTGGAGGTAAAATACGTCCGCACATTACTCTCAGCCATTGTTGTGAGTGCGCACGCCAAGGGGCTGCGACACATTTATACAGCCATATTTCGCACATGACTATTAATGGCGGAAGAGGAAGTAGTTCCTTCCAATGTAGACAATCCAAATGATATATTTTCTTTTCACTCTGTTCCTGTAAATGATAAACTACAAATTTACCCTACATTACTAAAATATCAATATTTTAATATGAGAATCGATTCTAGAACATAAATGACTGGTATCGGAGGAATCGATATTTCAGTATCGATCCGCACACCACTACTGCAAATTGAAGGTGGCAAGGTGGATTCAGGTGGTTATCTGTGCCATTTGCTAGTACTTTAACAAGGCAAGGCAAGGCAAGGCAAGTTTATTTGTATAGCACAATTCAACAACAAGGTGATTCAAAGTGCTTTACAGAGACATTAGAAACAAAAACAAATAAAAAGCATGATTTAAAATTGATTAAAACAAGCAAACAAACTAACTAATTAACAAACAAACAAACAAACAAAACAGTATATAAAATCAAAACAGATAAAATCAGAACAGTAGATAAAATCAGTAATTAAAATGTGAGTTTTGAAATTTAAGCCTAAGTGTGGATTTGGTGCTTTATTCAAATGCAGCTGAGAACAGGTGAGTCTTCAACCTGGATTTAAATAAACTGAGTGTTTCAGCTGATCGGAGGCTTTCTGGGAGTTTGTTCCAGATATAAGGAGCATAAAAGCTGAATGCGGCTTCTCCGTGTCTGGTTCTGACTCTGGGAACTGATAAAAGACCGGATCCAGATGACCTGAGGGATCTGGAAGGTTCATACTGGGTCAGGAGGTCACTGATGTATTTTGGTCCTAAACCATTCAGAGCTTTATAGACCAGCATCAGAACTTTAAAGTCTATCCTCTGACGGACAGGCAGCCAGTGTAAAGACCTCAGAGCTGGACTGATGTGGTCTGCTATTCTAACAAGACAGAATAGCAGATTTCGTGTAAGCTTGTAGGTTTTGGACGTGGCTAACAAGGTTGAATTATGCTTTTATAAAGCTGCAGCAGACAGTTAGGGGCATTGGACAGAGACAAATATTTTTAAAGTCCTTAGAACCGAGCCAACAGACTGAGTCATCAGCTCTAAAGAGCAGCAGATTATAAATACATCGTTTCTGAAAATCGAGTATTTTTGTTGTTCTTCTTGTAGATCTTGTTTCTCTGTAGGATATAACACATAATACTAGTTTTCTAGACAAAACATTACCCATATAAAACTTTGTATTGTATTGTAGCGCATGCTTTTTGTGTCCATGTGACAATACGTGCGATATTTTGCCTCCTTGAATTCGTTTTGTGCTAGTTTCTCTTACAGAGGCTTTTTTGTTAGTCCCTGGGCCTTGTATTAAGGTTTTCTTTTTTTGTGGGTTTTTCAAACATAAAGTATTACATGAGTGTCCTAATTAGTCAGTATTTAGTTTTCTATTAATAGAGTTGTTTTTACTCACTCGGGGTTGTACATCTTCTGTATTTCATGGGTTCTTTATGGTTTATTTTCTAGTCTTGTTAAGACTTCTGTTACTGTGACTTTCAGGTAGTTTGCTCCCTTTTTTGTTCCATTCTGTTCCAGTCTCTGTGATTTTTGTCTTTTGGTGTCTCCTGTCTCAAGTTAATCTTGTTTCAGTTGTGTCTTACTTTCTGTTTTATTTTGGTAGCTATTGTTCTCTGTGTCTTGTGTTAAGTTTACCTTCCACCCGTCTCATTACGTTGTCTTCAGCTGTGTTCAGCTTGTATACCTTTTTTAAACACTGTCTCAGTCATTGTCAGATCATCTTGGTAAGCTGTGTCTTCCTTCTCTGTGCTCCTTGGTTATTATTCCTGATGTTCTCTGACTTTGAAATCCGCTTTTCCAAACAGTTCATGTTTCGATTGTTGCAGGTGAACTTGCAAAATTAAAGCACTTTGAAATTTCTCTTTTCTTTCCATGTTTACTGACTCTGTGTTAAAGCAACTTCTGTAACAGCACAACAAATTCATCTTAGGACACAATAAAGTACATGATATTGTAAGGCTGGGCGATATGGCCTAAAATCCATATCGCGATATAATTTGAAGCATGTGCGGTAACGATATATATCACGATATATTCTTTTCTTCTGTATAACGGATTTTCCACACTATATGGCACACTTAAAATCCTTTAATTTTCTCAAAAATCAAGAGTGTGCCTTATGTATGAATTCTGGTTGTGCTTACTGACCTCGAACCAATTTTGGCGTGCAGAAATCTGTTAAAAAATGTTTTAGTACAACTTTGGTAAGCCGCACTGCTTGATGGATTATCAGAGCATTACGGCTGCCGTAGTGAGGAGCTTCGCGGAGTAATCTGGGTCCAAAACTCCGTCTACTTCAGGTCCCAAAGTCAAACGAACACTGAGAGTTAAAAACAGTCTGAATTCTTTCATCTTTAATTAAATCATCAGCGTTGCTGCTTTACCAGGTGCAACAATTAAGTTTAACATCCAGGCATCTATGAAAACAGAAGTTATTAAATTTAATGGAGTTACAAGTTAACAGGAAGTTAGCTAGTTCGCTAGTTTCCACCTAAACATTTCATACCATGTTCTGACTGAGAGATTTTTGAAACTAATTAAAACGTACAGCTCTGCTACCACTTCCAACATAAATGAAGACAGGAAACTAAACAGCAGTGGCGTTTGCAGGGTTACTGAAGTTGGACTACCTGGTATATAATGTTGTGCTACGTGATTGCTAGCGACACAGCTATGTTAGCATAACATTAGCACAGTGAAGCTGGAGGATGAACGCCAACTTTTTTTCCACTTGATAAAAGTTAACGTCAGGGATTCTGGTGGTCAGAGACAAATGCAATCGCATAGCAGGATGCTATACACGGGCCAAACTTCAGTCAGGAGAACAACTGAGATTATTCATCCACAATACGAGGTTAGTTATTAATATACTGCAACAACATGGGAACAGAACAGCTGCGAGAGAATTCAACATTAATAAATCAATGTTACGGAAGTGGAGGAAGCGCGGTTTTTGTCTTTTCCCCATATTTCAAAAGTGTTTCATCTCTTTGCTATGACTGTTGCCCGGCATAATTTGCAGATGATAATGGATGCTTTCGACCAAAACAGGCGCAGCTTGATGACATCATCAACATGCGCTATCGCGATAGAGCGGTATAGTCAAAATCTCTATCGTTGGCCAAATTTATATCGTTTCTATCGTATATCGTTTATATCGCCCACCCCTATGATATTGTATTACTTACAAACTGAACGAGAACAGATTGTTTCATGATTTGCTGTTAGACTGGGCTAACGGGTAACAGCAGTTTTCCTTTGCATCTTTAATATTTTTATTAAGGAATCAAATTAATTTGTTCTCAGTGTTAAATTCAGAGACTGTCTGATAGCCTAATTTTCTCTGGGTTCATCAACTGCACACTAGCCCTTTCTTAACATTTGTTATTTGATTCACTGTGAGTATGAAATATTTGTTTAATTAATATTGATTTGTGGAGACCTACAAAGGATCAAAACATACTGATAAGAAACTGCTGCCACTGGCAGCTAAATTATGGAAGTATGAGGACTTTAAATGTCAGACTAATGAAAGCTAAATGTTTTGTTAATAGGAGCTTGTTTGTGTCATCAGCTCATCTCTAGTAGCAACTACCTGCTGTGGTCAGGTAAGACCGGCGAGGCCAATCCCCGGAGCTTGGGGCTTGGTTGTCATGGGAGACAGGATGTAACGGCCTTGTATAACTGCGGGCAGCAATTGTGCTGAAACATGACTCTGCCTTTGAGGAGCTATTGTTCTCCTTCCTCACACCTTCCTCTTGTGGGAGACCGGTGTGCTTTGGGGAAGTGGAGTCGACTTTCACCAGTACGCCATTTCTCAGGAATATACTTCATGAAATGAACATCTACTTCCCCTCACGGATTCACTCTCACTTCTCTGATCTCCGTCTCTCGCTGTCATCTACCTTCACACTCAAACTACTAATTTTCCCGGTGTATATTTCACACCAGGCTGACAAGACGGAATCTGATGCTCTTGCTTTTATTGAAACCTGTTTTGCAGGCTCTTTTCGAGGAGGTGCGGTGCATGTTGCGGTGGATTAATCGCAGCCTACTTGACCCTGATACAGAAAGCTGGACTGGTCGAGGTGTTAATGGTCTCTCGGGCAGCTTTAGGACGACGCAGGCAGGCATACATATGCACTCGTCCCCTCTGTTAGTCATTTATCATGATCCGGGTTACTGTTAATGAATAAAGGTGTCTAAGTATGAGTTATATTAACATAGATCCCTTCCCTTTTTTTATCTGCATGCACAAGCGCTGCTGACTGACTGTGTGTTTAATGGCTGTATTGTGAAACCACACAGAATCAGATGCAAGCTCCTTATTGAGTAGTGGATAAATAGGTAGAAAGGGCTTTGAAAGAAAGTAAGTGCAGTTTCCCATTAACGCGCCCGTGCGAATGCATCCCTCCAGGTTTTTGCTTTCCTCTCAGCCTCTCTCTCTCCTCTACCCTCCCTGTCCTCTGAGTGGGTGATTGAATTAATTATGTTTTATCACCTTTTAGCTGATTGAAGTCTACCTTACTCTCTTTAGACAGCTTGTGTTTGTGTCTTCACGCGCTGCGCCAAATGGATCGGGCCTGTCACCCAGTGCAGACGCTGCCATCAGTGTTGTCAGAGACTTGGACTCTGAGATCTGAGCGCTGAGTCTGGGTTGTCAGTTGGTGTTTCTGCTGCTTTTGTAGTGTTTTTTCCCCTTCGTTGTCTTCTTTCTTCCATTCTCGGTAATTCATCTCCATCAAAAAACGAGTCTCAGGCCTTATCCTGTTCATTACTCACACAATGATTTTTGGAACAGTTTCAGGTTTTCTGTAGCACAGTGTGTCTGTCAAGAGAGGTGAGCTCAGGTTTCTTTCATTAGCAAGATACAATAGGACTGCTGGATTAGGTTTGCAACTAATATTCATCTTTCTTATCGAGTAATCAAAGTTTATTAGTTCTGTTAATTGCTGTTTCGTGCTCTTTCTATGAGATGTCAGAAAATAATTGGGTTGTCACAACTGGAAGAATTTCGAGGGTGAAACTTTGATATGATAGTTTTTTTTAAAACATCTGGTTAATTAGAAAGAATTCATGATTTAACCGGAGGGGGAAGCTGGCCATTTTATAACCAGGTTTGATTAACCCCTTTCTAAAAAATAAATGAAATCATCATTGAGAAATGAACAAAAAACTATAAATATATATATTTATCTATTTGCATTATCTATGTCTGATATAAAGCTTGTTTTATTCGCTGTAACGTGCGACAAATGTGCCAAAAAAGGTAAAAAAAAATAAAAGAAATCAAGAAAAATACTAAATAAATACTTTATTACAGTACTGCAAATGCAGGGAAATCTATTCAGTTCCTTTTTTATGCATGCATGGCATCACCTTGCTCACACTGAGCTGTTGCTGTGGGCTTGTGTGTATCGTTGGCACAACAGATGCTGTCACATGTCAGAGTGTGAGCATTTTAAAGATAAGAATTGTGAAACCCATTCACTGAACAGACCCTGTATTTGAGGTGCTTAAAATTCATTAGAAATGCTTTGTGACACCACTTGTAAAAACTGGCCTTTGGTTGTCCTTGATCATCCAATTCAAATATGTCTCAATACCCATTCCACATGAAAGAAAACCAGGTGCTGTTACATCAACTTGCTGCTAAAGTATCAGTTGTAAACTTGTATAGCTTGTCCTCACTTTCCCAAAACCTAAAGTGATGTATTCAAATTTCTTGTTCAACGTTATTACAAACAGTGTTGGGCAAGTTACTTTGAAAAAGTAATTAATTATAGTTACTAGTTCTTCAAAAAAGTAACTGAGTTACAAGATTCTAAAAGTAATTACTTGAAAAGTAACTATTGCGTTACTTTAAAAAACAAATAGTAACCCTCTGGGGTCCAGGGTAGAATTGGCCATTTTTAACTACTTTTCACCTTTAAAAACTATTTACTTCACCTTGTTTGGTATCATCCTTTTCAGCACAACCTCACGTGTCTGAATTTACAGTTATGTTTTCATTTTGACATACTGTATTAACACAATTGGTCTAAAATCAGACAAAAAACATAAAATCAGAGGGAAAAGGTTATATTTTTTACTGTAACAACCACAAACATGTTTACCTTGATTTTTTAAATAACCATTTCAAACTATTTACAGAACAATCAGCTGTTCTGTATTCAATAAGATGCCACACAAATTATTTGTGCCACTCCAAAAACATAATTTCTGTCCACTATGAAGGAAACATCACAGCCTGATACCTGCAGGTCTGACAGCAGCAGGTGTATCACTCCTGTTTCTACCTGGAGACAGCAGTCGCCTCATTGTTCTGACACACAACACAAATCTATCCACAACACTACACACTAACTACACAAGACAACACATTACCTACACACTCCAAACACGTTAAACGTCACAAATCTCTCACATCTCAAAACTCACTGTCTCTCTTTTTCCTCTCTATAAGCAGAGAGGTCTCGCTGCTCTGTCCTTAGACAGTAAACGTGACGAAACTACTGAGGAAAAAACGCCGCGTGTATATTGTTTATCATGACTCTCGTTTTACGTGGCCTATCAACACAATTTATAAACTGGTATATATCACCTTGTTGCTTTGTCTTTAAGTGGTCGTGTGATTGGCTTACCACGCCTACTTTATTCTTCCTCAGTCAAACAGCAGCACTCATGCGATGTTTTGCCCCCTTAGCTCCAGGTGTTGTGCTAGACAGTGATCGTGATTACCGTCCGCGGGAGCGCGCAGCTGCTTAAAGCTGTAGCGTCCAGATTACTTCCAGCTACTTCCGTGCAACTGATATAAGATGCGTAAGCTGAACACAGCTTCAACCGTCTGTTTGTTGAAAAACAGTAACGGAGCGCATTTTCTTGTTAGTAACCGTAACGGCGTTGTAACGATAGGAATAGTAATTAGTTAGATTACTCGTTACTGAAAAAAGTAACGCCGTTATTCCCATCACTGATTACAAACAATATTTTTATTTAAAAAGCATCTTAATTGGTATCTACAGATTTTCATTTAGTGATCAGTTGTTAAGGTGACTTTTTTCAGATAAATAATATTCCTTGTTCCACAAAATAAAAGCATCTCTTCCCAAGTTCTTACCTTAGGTCAACAAATAAGGCTGGTCTGGTTACTATTGCACACGAACCACTGTTTTTCATCAGTTTTAGCAATTTTAACTAAGGATGTGCGCAAATATTTGACTATATGTTTAAACATTGCTGCTCTTAGTAGCTGGCATTGGAAATACTTGTCATTAAAAGTATTCTGTTTTATTACTGTACCATGGCAGTTATCATGTTCATTCGTTCACACTTAAACGAACACATCACGGTGTGCATTTTGGAAATTATTTTTCAATTTAGAGTAACACAGACAATAAAAGAAGGCTGTTTTAAGGAGTGGCGACCTTACCTTATGAGTCTGCCGGGTCCCTGGTTTCAAGATGTCAAGCTCAAGATGGCGCCGTCCGAAATGTGAACCTGAACCGATAGGTGACTTCAGGGTGTCTAAAAAAAAGGAAAACAGCAAAGAATCACAATCAGGCATTCAGAATGAGTGAATATGAATATTTTTCATATATGAAATAATGAAAGCGTATACTTTTTCAATTATTTGTTTGTCCAGATTTTGAGTCAGCAGATAAAAAAAAAAAAAAATCTGTATTTTATATAAGCCTCAGTGTGATTAAGTGTCCTAGAAAAAACAATTAAACTAAACTTAATTGATAATATTACAGTGAGCATAAGTCACAGTCATGTTAACGTATGCCTTGCTTCAGTGCTTTGTTTCATATTCATCAACATGACAAACATCCATCAGCCTCTCTCCACACGTGCTCTCCACACCGCTGTGATAAACACACGTCGAAACAGGAAGACTCCTGTGCGTCAATACGATCGATCAGCTGATGGATTACGTCGAGGGATGAATTACACACAGTTCACAATTGCCGACAATTAACTAAACAGGCAGGGGATTGATCTACGAGCAGCTAACCTGGCAGGCAGGCAAGATCCTTCATTTTAGGAAGGCAAGTAAAGAAAATGTGACTGCAAAGCTTTGGGAGTGGAAAATGCGATAAGATAGGTGTAATGGGTTTGGGGGGGGAGGATGATAGGGGAGCAGGAAACTACACTGGTAGCTGACACATAACGCAGTTGATGCATCCCAGATCCCAAACAACAGAACTCCTTTTGTTAGTTCTGTGCTTGGTAATGTTTGACATCAGGGTCCTGGAAGATACTGTTTACAAAAGACTGTTGGGAGCTGGTTTCAAACTTGGATATCTCTCTCTCTTTCTTTGCATGCAGCTCATAAGATTTGCCTGTTTGACGCGGCACATTGGGCTTAAGCAAATAGCAGCTATAATGTGTCCCAGTTCTGTCGTACATGCTAATTCTAAGCTATTTAACAGGCAAGTGCAGGTCAGAGGCACTGACCAGAGAGGAAACAAAAAAAATCACATATGAGTCTCCCATCCAGGCATTAATGACAGCTGGTTATCTCCATGAAAGGAGCACACTCTATCTCCTGCAGAAGGTCATTCAATGCAGTTAAAGCACTAGAAAAAGCAGCAACAAGGCCTTAAGGACAATTTTGCTTTGCCATGCAGTTTAACTGATCTTCTTGTAGATTTCTGGTAAACTAATTGCCAAAATCTAAAAAATGCAACATAACTATCCAATACTTCCATACTGGGAAACAGATGCTATATTTATTTAAAACATTCAAATCTGTAATTGCAGTCTTCGCATTTTATCCTCTGCTTACATAAAAGTATAAATATTTTTTTCCTATGCTATTTTATAAGAATCAACACAGAATGTGTTAATTATAATCATACTTGAAAAATACTCGCAATTAAAACTATTGGTTCACTATGTTCTGTGTGTGGTATGTCCGAGTTATGCTGCTGTACATTAGCAGAAGGGACTATGGTGAGTAGGTGCAATCAAAGAATGTATACAAAAGATGGTTTTGGATTAGTTTTGAAGCCCTACGGTGAGTTCACACTAAACATGAAGGTGTGATTATATACAGTCTTTCCAGTGAGGTAAAGCAAACTGTTCATGCAAGTTAAACATTTCCTGTTGTGTTGAAAAAACTTGTCAGCCTTCGCCTGGTCAGACCAACAGTCGAAAATAAAGGACAAGCTGTTTCAGGTTCGCACTTTGACAGATCAGGGAAACAGAGGAGGGTCTGACTAAAAGCCAGTAAAGTTGTACGACTGCTTCTGAAAATATGTTTCTGTAGTTTGATTTCAGCTTTTGACTGAAGTCCTCATCCCACCGGCAGTCCGTGCCACGGTAACTGGCTGATTTTGGTTGGGGTTCTTTGTTCTTCTTAAATTCTTGGTTTTCGGTTAGTGTTAGGATTAGTGCTGTCAGCGTTAATCTCATCAAAATGACGTTAACGCCATAACCGCATTAATGCGGAAAATCTCCGTTAGCGAGTTAACGTGGATCGCCCCGTGCGAGGGCTGCACAGCGTCAACGCGTTAGCATGGTTAGCTCGTTAATGCGCCCCTCGCACGGCGCTAACGTGTTAACAGCACTATTTAGGATTTGTTTTCATTTTGGTTTGTTTCCACTATTATGTCAGTGTCTTGCAGTATTTAAATTATGTGTATTATCAGAATCAGAAAGGGTTTTATTGCCAAATGTTGAGCAGGTTTACAACATTAGGAAATTGCTGCGGTACTTAGTGCAAACATACTGTCATATAACGCTTAAATAGACATTAAAAGTGCTAAGTAGATAGATATATACATGAGTGCAGGTGGTGATCAGTGCCAAACGTGGAATGATGCAGTGAACACAGCGTAGGGTCATGTGTTAGTGGTGGGAACAGTCATATGGTTATTGTTCATGAGTCCAACAGCAGAGGGGATGAAACTGTTCTTATGGCGAGAGGTTCTGGTGCGAATGGACCGTTGCCTCCTGCCTGAGGGGAGCAGGTCAAACAGACTGTGTCCAGGGTGAGAAGGGTCAGCTGAGATCCGAGCTGCACGCCCCAGTGTCCTGGAGGTGTACAGGTCCTGCAGAGATGGGAGTCTGCAGCCAATCACCTTCTCAGCAGAGCGCACAACATGCTGCAGTCTCTTATGTAAGCTTGTTTTCGCCACTGAAAACTTAAAAGACTGAACAATTCATATAATCTGCTTGACAGTTTCAGGTGGTGGTGCCGTGCGATTTTTAATGGGATTGAAGACTTTGAATTCCTTTGTTTCATGTTTGGTGTGAACACAACATTATTGTGTTAGGGTTATGTTTTGCTATTGTTTGTTATTTGGAGCCAGAATCATTATTGTTATTATTAATCATAAACTGTGCAAATGCAATGCACACTAACAGATGCCTGCTAATTAAACCTAAAAAGTTCTTTGACAGTTCAACCATCCAGCAGTTTATGCTTTTTGTTAATTAAAAATGCTGTCAGGACCTGGGGGATAGCTACAACTCTGTATGTCAAGACATTGGACAAAAGTGGCACCAAAAGTTAATAAATACATAAAAATATAATTTGTTGTGTTTTAAGAAAGATAAAAGTAGTCACAATAGGCACATTTGCTTTTTGTTGCAGGCTGTAAATATGATTTTTTTTTTACCTGTAAAGTTTGGCAGTTTAACTCTGGCGTCTATGGCGATCGACTCAAATTTAGAGGCAGCCTCATGTGGACATTAATGGAACTGCAGCTTTTCTTTTTCATCTCATGTGGCTTCATTTTACATGCTTAACCTCCTAGGACCTGCCGTCCACATATGTGGACATCACATTTTGGGTTATTTAGACCAAAATACTCAATTTTACTCTATAGGGGCCCGATATCCACTTACGAGGTCATTATACTGCTACTGTTTTAGGGCTGCCACAAACGATTATTTTGACAGTTGACTAGTCACCGATTATTTTTGCGATTAATCGACTAATCAGATCATGTATCCATTGGACGTAAAACGTACAGCTTATTGCACCAGCATGCATCTATATCTATCTATAACTATCATTAGCTTACAGCCTTAAGTGTTTAAGGTATGTGCAAACTAAAAATAAAGACAAGATGAGAGTTTATTAAATTTAAATGAAATTTGCAGATTGTTTCGGTGAAGTTTAATAAACTCCTTGCTATCTAAAATATAACAGGACACCGGAGTATATTCTCGAGCATCTCACACTTCTGATAATCAGTTGTCTGAACTTTATTAACTTTAATCTCAGCCAAACCGATTTACTCTGGAACAAATAAAATACTAAAAAAAAGCCAAACAATAACATTTTTAAGCGACTTATATATATTTAACCTGAGTAGCGAAAGATGGCGGTGGGTTTGAAAACGATTTGCCGGGAGTCCGGTGTTCTCACGGCTCTAGTGAGCCTAGCCCCCGGCTAGCTATCGAGCTAGTGGGTAACAGACGTCTCCGAAAACGTCGGAGCGCTTTTGAAAATATGTGGTGTCTTGATAAACTGAGCAGATATTTGAGGTTTACACAGCTACATTCTCGCCTGAAAATATGTTAAATGTCTATTTTGTGACCCAGAAAGAATAATAAGAGTAACATTAAAACTAACTAGCTGCCGCCATTGTTGGAAACTGAGCTGGGCTGCGCTATGAATTCTGGGACACAGCTTCTTCTTCTTCGGGGTTTAACGGCAGCTGGCATCCTTGTACATGCAGTGCTGCCATCTTCTGTTTCAGTCCGTTATTACACTCTTAAATCCTACTACTTATTCCTGCGTCTTTTGGGATCTTACAAAGCTTCAAACGACGCGTCGACTATTAAATCAGTCGTCGACGATTTTGATAGTCGACGTAATCGTGACTAGTCGACTAATCGTGGCAGCCCTATACTATACCTATACAGGCAAAAAAAAAAAAAAAATCTGGTAATTCTTTGTTTTTACATTCATCAGGTCCCAATCAGCCCAAATATCAAAGAGAAATTAAAAATGCATGCCATGGAAGAGTTCGGGTCTTAGGAGGTTAAAGGTTAACTTTTGGGTTCAATCAGTCCCTACTCACACCATACCACAGCCATAATACAATTTTATCTGAATACAATTTATATAAAATTTAATGTGTTTTATTTCATAACCTCTAAAAAGACCCAAAGCTTTTCTTATCACTAAGTGGCTGATTTACTGTGACACAGCCATAAAAGTAAAATGATGTTCTCGACGTGACAAAACTTAATCCCAGTGATTGAGTAAAAACAGATGACTGAGGATTACCTTCTGTTTCTACTCGACAGAACTTTTCATACCGAACACACGAGCGTGTCACTGCTGTATAAAAGTCATCCGCCCCCTGAGGATGTTCTTCACTTATTTGGTGTCGCACCTACCCGCATCAGCATGGTGCTCATAATCACAGTAAAGCCAACCCTCCCAGGTATTATTATGATGATGACATTTGCCAATAGAAGGGCAGGCAATCACAATAGATGTTTCCATTGCACTAAAAGTGATTTATAGTGGCGCTCGTGGAAATGATTATCCAGAGAGGGCGTGTCGACGAAGGAGGATAATAGTACCCTTGTGCCCACAGCCCCTTTCCATGTGGTGTGGAGAGCCTTGACTGCCTCACAAACCCTGTTCCCTTGGATGACTGAGCCTCGCGGCCTTCACTGAGTCTATTCCTCCCTCAGATAAACGCTGCTATAAATAAAAGAACACAAAGCCAATCACCTCTCTGTTTAAAGAGACGTGCCACCTTCCCACACACGGGAGCGTTTGTTTGATCTAATCTCCCTCGTTTGGTCTGAGGCCGCCGGCCTGACTGACTGATTGTTGGAGCTGCTACTGCTGCTGCTGTGTTTGTTGGGGAGACAGAGCCCAAGCTGTGGGTGGTATTTGCCATTTGAGGATTTGCAGCGCTGTAGACCAGATGGCCGTCAACCTTGTGTTGATCTTGGAGCGCAGTCATGCCAAGACGGCTTTCCCCATAGTGGAATAAGAGAACTCGAGATGTTAAACATGCTCCCAGCCCCAAGCTCCTGGCTTCAGTGTGCCACAGAGGGATTATGGTTGGATCTGGCCTGACAGAAGGAGTTGGTCAAGGCTGTAATAGAGCCTGAAGCGAGTGAGAGCTGGCACAGGGCAGGTTCATAGGGTGCCAAAGACTTCCTGTTTCTGCTTCCCTTCAAATCTTAATTCTTACTTTTAAACTTTATTATGATGTCCCACCCTTCAGATATGAAACTGTGCATGTCCCCTAAGCCCAACAGCGGGTTTTACTACCCCCTTATCATTTTGACTCCCTTCTGCACCAATAGCTGAAAGAGGTTTCAAGAAAGGAAATCTCTGCTGTGACTCATGAGGACGTGGGTTATCTGCTAATCAGAAAGTCATTTATTTGATCCCCAGCTCCTCTAGTCTCCCTGTCAAAGTGTCCTCAGCTAAGAGGCTGAACCCCAAGTTGCCCAAATGCATCCATCAGAGTGTGATTGTGTGCTTTAAAGCTCTTACACAAAGGGCTTTTAGTGCTCAATCAGAGTAGAAAGTCACTAAATACCTACCAGGCCATTTACCATTTAAAGGTGCTAATTTTCATCAAATTTTAGATTAGTTTCAGAGGTGTAAAAGCAACGCATATCAAAGGTTTCAACAAGCAACACAGCAAAAATATGGAAAAGTTAAGTTCAGTGAAACAAAAATAAACAAGGCATAAAAATCAAAGTGCTCACTTGAACAGATTGAAGAGTCTTCCTTTAAAAGTCACCACACAGTTGGCTCCAACAAATTAAGGAACTCATTTTAATAAATTAATTATTCTAAAAGTTTCACGCTGTCTACCTGCAGCCAGTCTCTCTTTTTTGACTTTCCACTGGGCTCTACCCCAGTCTGGAGCCCTTCACCTCCTCAGCTGTGCTCTTCAGGCCTGAATTCCACCGCATATTTCTATTTTTGCCTGTTTGGTTGAGTTGTCCACCCTCTGAACTTTATCTTCAGTTCATCTAAGGTTACCTGGCTGCTCTGCACAAGCAGTTCTCTATGTATCAAGTCTACTCTGCCTTATACTCAGTATCCAATCACCAGCCCATCCAGCCCTGCTGTTATTATTCATTCCCTGTGTATTTGTCTATCAATCAAATCTCACTTGCTCTGACTGATGATATAACAGCCTCGACTGCTGAGTGCTTCATTTTACATTGATTTTTATGGGGTCAAAATGACAGAAAAATAAAGTCCTTGAGAGCGAAATCAACACAGGGAACACATTAGAATTAATGGCTAAGACGGTAAACAGTAAAAGCAAATGTTTTAAAAAAGACCCGTGAAGTGATAATGGAGGAATTTACTCATTTACATGCACCTAAAGGTAAATCTACAAGTGCATGGATACATTTTAAAATTTACCACTTTTCCTTTTCAAAAATATCGCTGTCTACATTTTATCCCAGCCATATAGCCTGTACCTGTTTAGCACACCATGGGAGGCGCTTGACATAATTTTTTCCTATGTAACTCCAACCATATAGCTGTTGGCCTAGGGCTGTGCGATATGACCAAAATCTTATATTCCGATATAAAACATCTATCGTCCGATAACGATATAAATCACAAAAAGTGTAATATTTTCTGTAAATTCTGTGAATCTCGGGTAGGGGAAGTGTTTCCAGCTGCGCGTCATGTAGCTGGAGTCGAGTGTTTTAACCAATGCATGAAACTACACATTTTTAGACATAAGTTGTAACAGCTGCCGTTTTCTTTGTGAGTATTTATTACACGGCGTGCTGCGGAGAAAAGCCTGTTCTAACGTTTGAGTCTAAGGTTTATTTTTTAGCACCTGACGGCTCTTTTTTGCTTCTCATCCATCAATAATACTTTTTCACGTGATTCCGTTTATTTTGAAAAGTCTCAACAGGATCTTGAGCTTTATTTTGAAAGGTTTATGTGGAAAATAAACAAGCGGACATGCGATGGTTTTACCGTCGTTGTTGCTAACGACAACCCATAAAAACAGGCGCTTGTCCATCCGTAGTGTGGTTATATAAAATATAAGAGAAAGAGAGAACTTTAAGAAATTAATATAGTCACTACAGTGACCATCAAAAAGATGAAAAAATATTGCCGTAAACAGTTTATTTTGCGACATCACAAAACAAATGATAGCGTAAAATGAAACGATAGACGTTTTTATATCGTCATCCGATATATATCGTTATATCGAACAGCCCTATGTTGGCCAATCAGAAGCCATCAAACAATACAAGGGCACAGTTTGTCTCAAATGTAGATAGAGACTCGCACATCTGACTTTGTAAGATAAAATGTTGTTTTTCCTCGTACATATCTAAAAGCAGAAACTGAGTTGGCTGAGACTGGGTTTCTTCAACTTGGAATAAATTTTTAAAAGCTCAGTTTTCAGTGACCTAAAACACCACTTCCATGTGACCTGAAGGGCAAATTACATTTAGGTTTACCACAGCACATGTTTAGGAGTGGACCGGGCATTACATTCCTAAAATAAAATAAATATAACACAAACCTGAATGTACCTGAATGTTAATATTGTCGTTCACTATATGATGAATAAAAATAATATTTTTTTTAATCAAATGAAATGAGATATTACTAGCAAAACCCCACCTTAATGGTGTTTTTTTCCCATAGGGTGGGGTCAAAGCACAGCTGTGAAAATCTACAACTTTACTGTCTGCCTCATTTTCATTATTTGTATTTGCCGACCTGCCCGAGTAAGCTTATGCAAACTTTACGACTGAGTCTAAAAGTTCAAACAGATTAAAGCTTAAACGTCCAGCCTGTATGAGAAGCACTGGCACTCTGTGGTCATAAAAACAATATTTAATGCAACTCAAATACTTAATTAAGACTTAAGTAGCGAGGCGAGCGCCAGTAGATTGTGGTTATATTCATACTACTGGTTATATTAATCATCACAGAGCTTACTAACATCAGGAATGTGAGTACATGGCTGTTATTTCTTTCTATACTTGCAAACTTTACATTTACACCAAAAACAAAAGAAATATTTTGGAGCATTTGGAAAAAAAAAACAGTTAAACAGATTACAAGTTAAAATGTTTCCTGCTCTTGTCCACAGTAAGTGAAGAAACCACTCACTCAACAACATTTTGCTGCATCATTCTCAGATAATCCGGCTCATGTGTCTCTGTCATGAGATACTCTGACTAGTTTGTCTGTGTTTACATTCAGGAATGAGTTGGAGCACTTTTCAAACATCTCTACATCACATTAGGTTTTATCAGTAATGTAATTACAGCTCACTGGTACTGGTGTAGGCAGCTTTCGGGGAAGACAACATGGAAGACTGAAAGACAATACTGCAATTTGAACATCTCTACTCGTGAATAACACTGCTATCTCGGCGCGAACTTGATAAATTGGTGTATAGTGTAAAATTGATTGATCAGTGAAGCCATTAGTATCAGGAAAAATCAAAACATGTTCATAAAATTTGAGACAGCACCTTTCATCCAGTCATACAGGAGCTCCCATCTTGTCTTTGTGGTTTTAACTAAACTTTGCAAAGAACCGCTTTTCTCTGCCTCTGAGAGAAGGTTGTTGACAATCTCTGACTACACACCTCAAAAAAATGAAGCTGAAGTACTGTAACAGCACAGCTGTAGAGTCATCTGCCTCTTCAGATCCTCCACAGCTGTCCAACCATGATTACATCTTCACTCCTCATTTAGTCCTCTGTCCACCTCCCGCTCCACTCATCCGTATAACGACTACCGTCTCCATGTTAAAAAAACAGCAGGATGCTCCATCTCTCATCTGAAACTTGGTGTTTTGCTGAGCTCTGAGAGACGTGTTTGCTTCTCTGGTTGCGATCCTTCACTCTGACCCCCCCGAGCCCATCAGCCAGTCCGCACCGAGTTGTTCTCATCCCTCATTACGTCCAATTCCACATCTGCCACAGGTCACGAGGCTCATATGCAGTTGCAGCTCTCGGACACACTCGAATGTTGAGGTGCAGCTCTTCACGCCAGGTATTTCCGATCCCTGAGAGGCCTGCTGTGTACCTCAGATGCGGTTTCTAATCTATTTGGGAATGTGAGTCCTAATGCTACACAGCAGCTGGATCTTCCAATCCTCAACCTCCTGCCATGTCTCTTGTCCTTCTGTAAGTACTGTAGAGGGAGGGTGGGGTGAGCCAATATTGGGTCTCAATCCCCTTCTCAGCACATCCGAAATGAAGCAAGGCTGAAGGGATAGCCGATGAATAAAAGAACGCTCTGTGCTTAAATGCTGCAATATGTTCTCTGATCCTTGTCGGCAATGACTTTTAAAAGCAGCAGACGTGACTTGTCTGGGATGTAAGGTGAACATGATTGATTCTTAATGCGCTGCTACTAAATAATAGTAACAGGAACACATGGAAATAGCAATAGAAATAAATCAGTGCAGCTATGCTGTATTCAAATGAGCAAAAATTACAGAAAAGTAAAGCATTTCATTTAAAAACTGAAATACGCTCAGCAATATAAAATGAAGTCAGTGTTCCTGGATGAGGGCGTGAAGATGTAATCCCGGCTGGACAGCTGTGGCAGATCTGAAGATTCTCATTGGTTAGTTTTATATTTTTTCGCAAACTGTTATTCGTTAGGTTTTAGCCCCCAAAACTCTAGAACAGGTTAGATTCAGGAACCATTGTGGTTTTTTTATTAAAATATACATTCACAATATCAACACCAACCCTGCGTGTTAAAAAAAAAATGCTTACTGAGTATAGCAGAAAAGTCGATTCTGCTCGTCTGGACGGCGTGTTTTCAGTGAGAGAAAAATTTAGTCACGCATCCAAGTAATGTCCTCAGTGTCTTTAGTGACTTATTCAGAGATGATTGCTCGAGCATACATCAAGACTTATATTTATATATTTTGAAAATATGGTGCCTGCTGCTGCGGAGCCTGGGGCGGTCTGCTTGCCTCCACCCCGGAGGGAAGGGTAACATCTCTTGGGTCTGGGTGCCGTTTCCATCTCTGGGGGTGAGGATACCTGGACCCGGGATATAGAGTATGTTTGGGGAGTGTGACTGTGTGTACATGTCCATTTACGTTTATTCCTACGTTGGGTGAGTGCTGAGTGTTTGTATATGTGTGCATGAGGGTGGGAATGCATGTCTGTGTCTGTGTGTGCCTGTTTGTCTGTGTCTATATGTCAGGTCGGGTCTTAGACTTCACCTCTCTGGGAACTCCAAGGCCCTCCAAAGTGTGGAGGCCTATCTCCCCTCACCACACTCCCTGCCGGTGACTGATGCCCTCAGGGGTCGGTGCGTTGGTGGTTCTTGGTGTCCGGGGCTGGGCGCTCAGGTATGTACCAGCTCACTCCCGGTGACTACTTGGCGGGGCCTGGCGCCTGCTGCTCGGTCAGGCCTCTTCCGGGGCGCGGGGGGCCCTCGGGCCTCCGGCCTCTGTGCCTGCGGCTCGGTTCACTCTGGCACAGCTGGCTGCCGGCAGAGCCGGCGGGCACGCCGGTGCAGCCCCCTCTAGCTTCTGCCTGGTGGCTACTGGGTGACCCCTCATCTGGGGATCCTCAGCCCTTCCCATGAAGGTGGCACGGATGCCCCTCCGGTGGTCCTCCTTGGGCTCTTGCACTCTGGGGCCTCTGGATGTCTGGGGCCTGGATCTCCTCCATGCCTGCTTCATGCCCTGGGGGACGGGGCTATGGCTCTCTACATCCTCTAGCAGACCATTACATGGGGAAACCATTTGAATACAAGCGCGCCGATCCACACAGGTGTGCACACGGGTGTTCACTATTCGTAGACTTAAATCACACCTTTCTTGGCTGCTACTTCAAAGCACATTGTGCGCTGTCTGTCCTGCGTGCTGCACAACAACATTCAATATTTAGTATTTACTGCTGTTTTCACTTAGCTAGATTAATGCGATGGTGTTGTGTATAGTATGTTGCATTGTTTTGTTTTTTTTTTTTGCTTGTTTTCTATTCTTTTTCTCTCAACAGGTGATCCCGGAGATATTTTTTCTTCCCCCCTTTCTCACTGTCCCTCTCCCCTTCTGTTTTTCTTTTCCTTCCTCTTTCTTTCTCCCTTTCCTATCCCTCACTCATGTCTGTCCCGTCTGTAACAACTGAAAATAAAATAAATAATAAAAACAAAGGTCGATCAAATGGACCAATACGGCAATGCCATGATGATCCATTTGGCAAAATAAATCCATTGGGTATCCTTGTTGGTCTTCAGACAACAATTCTGACGGCTAAAGAACCAAATGGGACAGGCGAAAAAAAAAAAAAAAGAAAATATGGTGCCAGATGGATGCTTTAGAAGAACACATATCCAACTAGGGCTGTGCGATATGACCAAAATCTCATGTCCCGATATAAGAATTCTGTCATCCGATAATGATATAAATCACAAAAATGTAACATTTTCTGTAAATTCTGTGAATCTCGGGAAGCTCGACTTGCGGGAAGTGTTTCCAGCTGGGCGTCATGTAGCTGGAGTCGAGTGTTTTAACTGATGCTTGAAACTATACATTTTTAGACATAAGTTGTAACGGCCGCCATTTTCTTTGTATTTATTACACGGCGTGCTGCGGGGAAAAGCCTGTTCTAACGTTTATTTTTTAGCACCTGACGGCTCTTTTTTGCTTCTCATCCGTAAACACTCTGCATCTTTCATGTGATTCAGTTTATTTTGAAAAGTCTCAACAGGATCTTGAGCTTTATTGTGAAAGGTTTATGTGGAACATAAACAAGCGGACACCCGATGCTGTTACCGTCGTTATTGCTAACCACAACGCATAAAAACAGGCGCTTGTCCGTCCGTAGTGTGGTTATATTAAATATAAGAGAAAGAGAAACTTTAATAAATTAATTAACTACAGTGACCATAAAAACAATGAAAAAATATTGCCGTAAACAGTTTATTTTGCGACACCACGAAACAAACGATAGCGTAATAGGAAACAATAGACGCTTTTATATCGTCATCCGATATATATCATTATATCAAACAGCCCAACAAGTAAGAAGTGAGACCCATCTCACTTTGGCACTGTGAGAATTTTTCTTCTTTTCCTAGTAAAGTCAACAGCGGATGGGATGGGACGAAGGAGTGCCATCTGAAAGTAGACTACTCTGTGAATACTATGAACACCACTGCCCTGAGATAAGACTCAGCAAAGCTAATGTTAAATCAAAGCAAAGAAGCAAAGAAGATAGCACAATATCACGTACACCTCACATCCTTCATGTGCAAAGACATGGTGGGTTTTCTTGTTTTTTTAAAAAAACACAGAAGCTCAGGTATGTCAGACAGTTAGTGTTTTTTCACAGTACCGAGGCTCACAGAGAAGTGAAGCTTAAAGTCGAGGAATGTTTGCGAACAGAAGAAAGGGTCGCATTAACTTGCAACACCTGGACGACGTCACGGGCTGTGGACAACAGCTCATTATCTCAGAGCACTGGTGACTTGCTTTCTCACGTTCAGAATGCCTGTTACAGTCCAATATTCCCACATGCTCGCATTCAGTTAACTTGGGCTAGACTGCAGTACAAACAGTTCAGTTTGCCATGTGCATGCAACATTTATGACAGGTTTTACTGATATTATTGGCCAGCCTGTGTGCTTTATGATCCTATTTTGGAGCAATAAAAATGGCCGAGGTGAGACGAACACACTTTGTCTAATTAACATTACAAATATTGACAGCGTTTACCTTTGGGAACATGATTTGCAGAATTCTTAATTTTTCGCAATATTTCACAATATATCTTCCACAGGTTAAGTGCCTTCTCTGAGTTAACAATCTGTGTAATATGGTATCATTGGCTCTAGTAGGTGGGAGGATAGAATGTGCTTCAGATCAAATAAGGAAGTCTTTTCTCTTTGATCATACGGATTCATGGGTTTTAAAAAAGCTATTTGGAGCAGTCTGAAGTCGGGGATCTCTCACACGTTCAGCGAGCTCATTGTTGGAAATCTACTTTGTGTTTAATACGAATGTCCAGCGTCTTAACAGGGTATCTATGAGAGAAAATAAAGCATAACAGACCCCCCTTTTTAACATTTAAATTCCTTTAAAAACATGCTTTTAAGTTCAATTTCCATCTTTTAGTGACCAAATGCATGCCGACTCCTTGACAGATTAATATAGCTAGTCTGTAATTAAAGCAGAGATGCAGCAGAATTACAGCAATAATCTGTGATCATGGAGGCAGCTGTAAAACAGCATTTGTCTCATGTTTTTTTGGCTTGCAAATAAAATGTCGTTGACATCTGTTGCAGCACGAAAGCACCTGCCTCTTTTGTTGAACACTTCAAAATACAAGGAGGCTGGTGGGGAGTCGCTGATCTCGACACCTGGCAAAGCACTTGTTGGTTCATTTGAGGGTCATTTAGTGAAATCAGACAGCAGAACCTGCATCCTTTTTTAAAAAAAGGAGTAAAACAATCAGTCAGGGGGTTGAGACTGCTTTTAAATGCAGCACCAGTTGTTTTCAGGAAACAAGTGACATTACATCGCTGTGGCGTCAAGATTGCATCATTTGATTCTCCTCGAACCATGAAGCAGTGATATTATCTCATCCGAGCGTCTGATTATTTCAATTGTTTTCGGAAAAGTTTGCTGCTAGATTGAACTGTTTGTCCAGATGGGTATTTTCTTCGACAGGTCTCCTCCTGTTATCCTATTCGTATGCCCCCTTTGCACCTCTCTCCATTCAGGCTGTCTAACACGCTGCCTCTGAGGGCTTTCATGCTTCAGTAGGTGCACATACACCTAGATAGAGCTTTTCAAACAGGCAGATAGGTCAAACACTTACAGAAGCAGGAGTGTAGTCAACACAGGGTCTAGAGCTGGACACACGACCAGTGTGGCCAATTATTTCTTTCCTCTGGCCTATGCCTGCTTCTTTCCTTTTCTTCTTCACGTGTACAAACACTCCAGAGTCTTGCATCAAAGTACCTCTCTCTCTCGTTAAAGGCTTTTGGACTGAACGGAAATATGTGTTAGCAAGCTGGAAAGGTGTGGGCGGACAGCTTTTTGCGCCTTCATATCATTTTTAATCATCTTGACAGGTTTCCTGGTTGTTCTGTCAAATACCTCGGCATCGGATCGGGAAACCAACCTGTGCCAGCTCCAGCAAGAACCCATGGAAATCAATGATGTTTGGATAAGTTTCTGACATCTGCCCTGCCTCCTCTTCATCTCTTTTTTCCTCTGTGGAGCTCAAGAACAAGAAAAACAAGCCTCTGAAACATTGTGCTTTGTATACACGTCGGATCAGAGCATGCCGGGGCAAGAGGGGGCTCGCTGGAGCACGTTGGGAAGAAGTTTGTGGGGAAGGCACAATCGCTCTAAATTATGCTAATTTTACTCAAAGCCTGAGCCTCACCTCAGCAGAGGAGTCGAGGCTGGAAAGTTTGGAGATCTCACTGTGTGAGGAGATGGACCGAGGAGGAAAATATTTACTCAGAAACTCTGTGTCTTGAGGCAATATGAGGAGATATTTGAGGGAATTGTGGATTCAGATTAAAGACAATGGAATGAATAAAATCCAGTGTTTTTATTGTGTATTTGTCATCGATTGATTTTTTTTTTTTTTATCTGAATTACTATTTTTAACAGAGTCCAAGTGTGCCAGCTATGCCAGCTTTATATAGGTTTGAGCCAACAGCATTACAGAAACTCATTGGTCAAGACGACCTGCTGAAGTTCAAACTGAGCATCAGAATGAGGAAGAAAGGTCATTTAAGTGACTTTGAATGTGGGTTGGTCTGAGTATTTCAGAAACAGCTGATCTACTGGGATTTTCCCACAGAACCATATCATTGGTTTACAGAGAAAATATCCCATGAGCATCAGTTCTCCAGGTAAGTGCCTTGTTGATGCCAGAGGTCAGAGAAGAACATCCAAATAACCACTTGTAGCAACAAGTATGAAGAAGAGCATACAGCAGAGGATTGGGAGAATGTCATGTGGTCAGATGAAACCAAAGTAGAACTTTTTGATATAAACTCAACTCGTCGTGTTTGGAGGAAGAAGAATACTGAGTTGCATCCCAAGAACACCATACCTACTGTGAAGCATGGGGGTGGAAACATCATGCTATGGGGCTGTTTTTCTGCCAAGGGGACAGGACGACTGATCCGTGTTAAGGACAGAATGAATGGGGCCAAGTATCGTGAGATTTTGAGCCAAAACCTCCTTCCATCAGTGAGAACTTTGAAGATGAAACGAGGCTGGGTCTTCCAACATGACAATGATCCAAAACACACCGCCCGGGCAACAAAGGAGTGGCTCCGTAAGAAGCATTTGAAAGTCCTGGAGTGGCCTAGCCAGTCTCCAGACCTCAACCCCATAGAAAATCTGTGGCGGGAGTTGAAAGTCCGTGTTGCTCGGCGACAGCCCCAAAACATCACTGCTCTTGAGAAGATCTGCATGGAGGAATGGGCCAAAATACCAGCTACTGTGTGTGCAAACCTGGTAAAGACCTATAGTAAACGTTTGACCTCTGTTATTGCCAACAAAGGTTATGTTACAAAGTATTGAGTTGTATTTTTGTTATTGACCAAATACTTATTTTCCACCCTGATTTACGAATAAATTCTTTACAAATCCTACCATGTGAATTCATGGATTTTTTTTTTTCACATTCTGTCTCTCACAGTTGAAGTGTACCTCTGGTGCAAATTACTGACCTCTGTCATCATTTTAAGTGGGGGAACTTGCACAATCGGTGGCTGACTAAATACTTTTTTGACCCTATGTATGTATGTATGTATGTATGTATGTATGTATGTATGTATGTATGTGTCTGTCTGTCTGTCTGTCTATCTGTCTATCTATCTATCTATCTAATTATGAGGTCAGAACAACATGAAAACATGAATCCATCCTGCCTTGTATCAACAGTTTAGGCTGACGGCGGTGGTGTAATTGTGTGAAGGATATTTTCTTGGCACACTTTAGGCCCCTGGGAGATTTGCATCACAGATGTGCAGCCAACAAATCTGCAGCAACTGTGTGATGCTATCATGTCAATATGGACCAAATCTCTGAGGAATGTTTCCAGCACCTTGTTGAATTTATGTCACAAAGAAGTGAGGCAATTCTGAAAGCAAAAGGGGTGTAACCCAATACTAGCGCGGTTCAGGTAATGAAGTATGATGACATATTGTAACAGACAAAAAGTAATGCCCACCTCCACATTTTCTCATGTAATGGAAAAGGATTGTCAGGTTTCAGCATCCATGATTGCGGTGAATTTCAAGGCAACAACACCTAACAGCTCCTTATGTCAGTGATGCCAGCGTTATCTGAGAGAACGGCAGTGTAAAGCAGTTTTGCAATATTGGATTGGGCTGGATCAGGTGACCCTGACCCGTCCCTCAGTTATACTGCTATAGCATCTGGCTGCTGGAGGACTTCCCGTCATGCACTGAGGACTTATTTGCCACTACTGTGTGTCATTAATTTCTGCCTTCTCTCTCATGTTGTTTGTCTTTTGTCCTTGTCTCACTGCCCTCCTTTTTTCTCTCGTTTTTCCCCTCATTCACAACCCGTCACAGCAATGAGATATTGGAACCTGAGCCTTGTTCGGTTGCAGGTCTTTTCCTATAGAAAGGGAGTTCTTCCCTCCCACTTTCACCAACCAATTGCTCATAGGGGATTGTCTGATTGTTGGGGTTTTCTTTTTAGTCTTGTGGGCCTTGACCATGACAATGGTTGTCAGTAAAATTGACTTGATAGATTGATAGATGTGGTCATAAATCGATAGGGAGGGAAAATTGCCACTGAATTCAAAGAAACAATGACAGCTCAGACTCATGCAAATAACACTAATAACATGATATTTCGGCGATCGAGGCTCAAAGAGTTGGCAGTTTGTCATGTAACCGGAAGGTTGCCGGTTCGAGCCCCGGCTCGGACAGTCTCGGTCGTTGTGTCCTTGGGCAAGACACTTCACCTACTGCCTACTGGTGATGGCCAGAGGGGCCGATGGCGCGATATGGCAGCCTCGCTTCTATCAGTCTGCCCCAGGGCAGCTGTGGCTACAACTGTAGCTTGCCTCCACCAGTGTGTGAATGTGAGAGTCAATGAATAGTGGTATTGTACAGCGCTTTGAGGGCCCCGAAAAGCACTATATAAATGCAATCCATTATTATTATTATTTCCTGCTTTTCCACCATCTCAGATTGCTGTATAATCCCAACCATAAACTTCGATCTTTTCCAAAAAATTGTAGAAGGCACAGACAAAAATCTGCTTTATTTTTGGTTTATTTACTGTAGTTTAAAATAACTAGAATTTGGAGTGAAGCAGCTTTCTCCAGTTTTAGAAGACACTGACAAATAATTACTTTATTTTAGTTTTGAGGAGTTTTACATTTTGTTCTGAATAGTTTTCTTTAAGTTTCAGATATTTTTTAATTAATTTATGGTTTTTGCCTTACATAAACCCAAGATATTACAAGTTTAATACCAATTAATCACCTTAACATGGCATTTGCTGGTTTTGTCCTGTTTAGACCTATGTAAAATGACCTACTTCCTCCATGACCCCAAACCCCAAGTTCTCCCTTGCCACCTTTCAGAGTCTTTATCGTTCCTCAGCTGTTTAGATGATTTATTCTGCAGAAACTAAGACATGTGCTCATAGCGAAATGTCAAGGATTGTTGCTGCCGCCTGTTGTGTTTACTTCCTCCTCCCTTTCCTTCTGTTCCAGACCGCTCGTCTCTGTTACCTCCAGGCGAGCGGGCTTCTCACATGCCCCTTGTGACATGTCCCATCTTTAAAGTGCATCTTTGACGGCACATTTGTTAAACATGACAATGAGGGTTCCCCAACCCCAGGGCAAGCTGAAATACGCCTGCACACAGATAGTACTGTGCAAACATGCCAGTGTTTGTACACATTTGTTGTCTTCTGCGTGTGCATATGCAGATTTATGGCTGTATATCTTCATGTTTTCCCTCGCTTAACTATTGTTTATCCTGAAGATTCAAGGGATTTGTACAGAAGATATAAATCACAAACAAAAGTGATCCTCAGATGCAAAGACTTTTTTAAAATCTTGCTTTGATCATATTGACCTTACAGCACTGAATTAACATTTTTACCAGTGCTTTCTTCTTATTAAAGTGAAAACAAGATTCACCAACACTTCTCCTCTTTAATGTGCCCGGGGCTCCAAATCCATTAGTGGTTATCGCCCCAATCACACCGGGAAAAACTCAGGCAATCTTCTTAGCAGCAAGGAGGTTGGAGCAAGGAAGGAGGAGGGCTTGGGTTTATTTGGGAGGGTGAGTATCCCCCTCGCAGGGTTAAAAGAAGCAACAAATGTGCCTCAGAGAAAATCACTCTTCCACATTGTGCGGACTAAATCAGAAAGCCCTGCTGCCCCACCTTTCCCTCTCAGTTGGCGCTGTGGATGGTGGTGCTCCTGAGTGGGATTGTGCATAATGCGTGCGTGTTGTTTTTGCCTCATGCAGAAGTGGAAGGAGTGAGCAGTAACATACAAAATATCCTAAATGTTGACAGTTAGCATCTTGTTTGGTTAAGTCTGACAGTATTTGCTGGTGGATCTGCAGGCTTTGAGCAAAGCGAACAGTCATTTTTAATAATTCTGCCTGCAATGCAGGAATCATACATTGTTTTGATAAGAGATGCTTTTCACACTGAAGACTGAAAAACAGCTTTTCCCCTGAGTAAATGTCTTCAACAGCAAAACATAAACATAGAGCTTGCATTATCATTTAAATGTTCTTAATATTTGCATTAGTTTCTTGCTATGATAATAAATTATATTATTTCATTTATGCACGGAATAGGTAACAATTTCTATATATTGCACATTTTAAACACATTTTCATTGAAAAAAATCAAAAGTTATTATTGTGGGTTTTTTTGTTTTTAAGTTCCTGTGCTGACATTAATAAAATCCCTAAAAAGAGTCAGTCACTACATTGGTTGTTACACCCACCAAGATCCATTGGTGGGGGCACTCCATTCTTCTCCTGAATAATGGGTGTTCAGAAAAAAACAACACAAAATAGCTTTTTTAATCAGCTGTAGTATAAAAGTAAGCATGGAGGTCTTTTTAACACATTTCTCAAGAATGTCTCGTGAATGGGCACGGTGGTTAGCACTGTTGCCGCACAGCAAGAAGGTCCTGAGTTCAATTCCACCATCAGGCCGGGGTCTTTCTGTGTGGAGTTTGCATGTTCTCCCCGTGTTTGCGTGGGCAAAGACATGCAGCTTGTGAGGATAGGTTAATTAAGCAAGGATAGGTAGATAGATAGAGGATAATCCAAATTGCCACTAGGTGTGAATGTGCGAGTGAATGTGAGTGTGAATGGTTGTCTGTCCCTGTGTGTTGGCCCTGCGACAGACTGGCGACCTGTCCAGGGTGTACCCCGCCTCTCGCCCTATGACAGCTGGGATAGGCTCCAGCGCCGCAACCCTGAAAAGGATAAGCGGAAGCGACTGGATGGATGGATGTCTCGTGAATGTTGTCTTTTTGCTTGTGTACTTATTTTAGACCCTAACTGATATAGTACTTTTGATGATTAAACATATATACGGTTATTTTTTTTAAAAACTGATATACTGGCTGATATATTTTTCTTTCAGACACACAAAACAGATTTCCTAATATTTGTTAAATGTTATATACGAGTCATAGATCCATACTGCCTGATTTTGATTGGATCAGTTGGTTACTTTTCCAAACACCTCATGCGTAAACTTTTTGAAAAGTGAAGAATCAGAATCAGCTCTGCTCTCCTGCCATTCCTGAGCACACGCCACCTTGACGCTATCCTCCATGTTGCTGACTCTCTTCAGGGCATCAACAGCATTGAATTCAATCCCGTAACCGTCCGTGTGTTGGATGCGCAGTATGTTGTCTCCAAACAACATCTCTGGAAGAGAAGGCATGTTCATGTCTTCTGCTAGCCGTTCAATGTCTTTGGACTTCATGACGTGGTTTTTGGAAGCAGTCACTTTCCATGGTCCAAAGTTGAAGTCCTGCTTACTGCTCTTGAAACCACGTGACATCATCATGGACAGATGCAGAATAGCCTGAACCCTGCATTCTTTTAAATTGTGATTGCAAAAATACTTAAGCATGTCTTCAGACTTGACTTCTGTAAACATTTCCTGTTGAGTTTATTGCCCCAGTGTCTCATTTTGGAAGAAATAAGTCCAATTTACTAATTTTGGTAATTTCAAGTTTCAGAAAATAGGACTATTCCTGGTATCATCGTTGGCTCATGATTCGTGACTGACAAGGCTTTAGCCAGTCAGAAGTGACAGATCCTCATATCTGGTTTCAAAACAGCAAAGACTTCACAAACCAGTGGATAATCTGTGGATTCACCATCGAAAACGATATAGAAGAATACGTCGACTGCTCTAGTTTCACAACTGGTAAAATGGAAGTCTATGGAAACTTTAGCTACTTGAATCTATGACCCTGCTAAAAACTTTACTGATGAGCTTATGATCTCAGTTGCTTGTTGATGTTTTACTAAACATAACAAGATGTCTATTTTATAAGCTATGGTCAAATTTAGATTCAAAAAGGACAATAAACAAGATGTGTTTTAGGGTAGGCCTAGGCTTAGAGCGATTCATCTGTTTCAAGATACCTCAAAGGTAACCAAAGGGGCTTTACTGACTAACAGGTGATGTCACCGTGATCACATGAATATTTACATACAGTGCAGTGCCACCATTAAACTACAAATGCATGTTGTTTACTTGGGTCTCGATTAAAACCTCTTAGCAATATTGACATTTACTTTTGGGGACTCTCTGTAGATGCAGGGGTCAAACCTGCTGGCTTTTCAGCTCTCTCCAACCTTTCAGCCACCTTGCCACTGGCAGTTAATTTCCCTTAATCTGCAGGCAGGTCAGGGCAGAGCAGGGCAACAAAGGTTCAGGATAAAGATACGGCTGATTGCTCACTGGACTCTCATTTCCTTTTTAGTGGTCGTGGAGAGGAGTCAATTATAAACTTAAATAGCCAAACTTTTTAAAAAGTTACCGTCACTTAGTTGATTGCATGAGCTTTCCATTGTTTTTAGTAGACTTTCCCGGGTATTATAATTGCCTGGGTAATATGCAGAGCCTTTTATCCTGCTCATAAAAGCCAGTCGCATTAATCAGGCAGTACTGGTGTTGGTGAGCCATATGAGATGATTGGGACAATAAGTGGTGCGTGTCTTTGAGAGATGCGTGTCATCCTAGCCACGTTCCTTCCCATTAAACGTTATGACACTATACCTCCATTAAAAGTGCGGATATTACTCATGTTAGACTCCGAAACTGCTCTGGAAAGTTTATACGCTGGTGTCAATCTCATATCTCTGGTAATTGTGGAGCAGGTCATATATGGAGAAAAGGAGGAGGGAGGGGAAAATAGCTTCCTCAAAAACATGGCAGATTTAATTTGTCAGCTTGGATGAAAATTGGCCAGTGAGGAAAACAAACGGCAGTTGCATGAGCCAATGGTACCAATTCGTCAGGGGGAAGATTGAGGAGCCAGTCTAGAGATAGCTCACATCTCCATAAATCATGTTGACAATTGACTTGAACTGCAAGAGGAGGAGGTCTCCCATAAAGCCAGCCTGAACAGGCGCTGATATAGGACATCTCTCTCTACCCACTGCCCAGAAATAGAATGACAGCCTAATGCATTGAGGATGGCCCTGATGGCTGGCTGAAACACAGCCTGCTTGCTCACTTAAAGTGGGAATTTGTGGATTGTTTTGATTTCACTTTGGCTCCAGATTTATTGGCCACCCTTTTATCAAACAAAAAAGTAATTATTAACTGAAGAGTGCAATTCCTCGATAAATTATAATGTGATGGTTGAAAGCTGTTATAGCCTGTTGAAGCATCCTGCTTGCAAGCTGAAAGGGCTTGGTTGCCAAAAACTTACAGTTATACAGAAGTCTGTAAGGAAAAATCTCTTCTTCCGTGATCTCTGTGAACACTACTTTCAGGTCACAATAACTGTGGTGTGGAATTGCTCAAAGGCTTATGACTCTTGGCTGTTAGGTTGTTAGCCAAAGGGTCTGCAGTGTTTCTCAATCTGATTCACTCCTTGCTTATTGCATTGGATTTCACAATGTCAAGATGGCATAAAACATTTGTTTAGTGTTCTGCTTTGTAGGGACAAGCCAATGGGTGGCTATATCCCATATAGCATGATGGGTGGGCCTTAAACCTGAATGCATTAATTAAAGAGAATGCAGGTTAAGTGAATTTGATTTCTTATATTTTGTGAAAGAACTTCACAAACCTAAAAAAGTTCAGCTGCCTTCTTTGTCAAGCTCACTAGAGAATTTGGAATTGGTTTCCTTGCTTGTCTGTTATGGGTTAAAAGATTCAAGATTCTTTATTTGTCACATGCATAGTTATACGAGTACAACACGCAGTGAAATCTGTCCTGAAATGCTCCTCGACTCTGCAAAAAAGAGAACATTATATACAGTAAGTGAATTATGTACAAATGTTTTGAGCCCTAAAACATGTTTTAGTTTAGGGCTCGGATGGCCTGAGGATAGAAGCTCCTCTTGAGCCTCTTAGTTTTAGCCTGGATGGTGCGGAACCTTCTGGCTGTTGCAGAAGTTGGGACAGTTTGTTGCTGGGACGGGACAGGTCCTTTAATATCTGAGCTGCTCTGGACCAGCATCTCCTGGTGTAATTGTCCTGTAGGGAGGGGATAGTAGTCCTGCAGCAGGGTTCTGCCTTATGGATCACTCTCTTTGAAGAACTTTTTTTGTCCATAACACAGATGTTCCAATACCAGGAGGTATGGGAATGACTGGATTGAAAACACATCCAATGTCCCAAGAAAAACTTTGAAAGACCTTCAGAAAACCTCAAAAACTGTAGCTTAAGACCACTTTTAAAAATCACAAGAAAGTCCTTCGAAACAAAATTTAAAGAAATGAGGTGTGACTCAAGACTTCTGCATAGTGCTGTGGAAGTATGTGGGAAAACTGTCCTGTTTCAATTCTCATTCATATTCTGTTGATATGTGACCTTGGAAAACAGTTTACAGTAATACTTGCTAGTATCACATCTAATTGGATATAACATGATTTTCTTATCTTCAAAATTTTGTCCCCATTAGTGTCAAAAAAGATGACAAACAAGAAGACGTTCAGTCAGATCTGCCCTCACTGGTGAAACTGCTATGCCAGATCGTGCTATGATATCTTTGTCCATCATTTCTAAGCATCCATGGTTTAAACTCAACAAATAAACACAGGATTAAATACAAGACTTGGATCTCAGATGAACCAGGAGCCGGAAAAAGTCATTAAGCTCCACTCACTCATTTAGCGTCCTTAAGTCCTGCAAAATGCACATTGAGCCAATAAAACAAAGTTAAATCTGTTTCTCTGGCTATTAGCCTCTCATTTTTCCTGCATGTATCCTCTACCTCTGTGCTCCTTGTTGTAATGCAGGGGCGAGAACAAAGACTCCCATAAATGAATAAGACTTAAACAGGTATGATATTTCACAATTATTTACAACGCTGTGGGTGTAATTTGAGTCACGACCTGTCGATAGGATCAGTAAATGTAATGTGATAACTAAAATTAGAGCTTTAATATCCTGCATTACTGTGTTACAGAAAGGAGTAATGAGATTACAGCTTTATAATGCATTACTTCCACCAGAATTGACTATGATGCACTGAAAATACTCCATCATTGGCTTCAGCTGTTCTGTGTAGGTGCTTTACAACACCCAGTCGAGTGTATAAGCTTTTAAATATCCTTCGCTGCCTCTCTGTCGGTGGCTCAGAGAGCTGTATTTATGCAGGATTCACCAGATGTTGAGTCAACTATTGAACAGATGACAGACTTAGCCAGCAGTTGAGGAGACAATTCCACAGTCCAACACTCAGCAGGCGTCCACCTCGCTTTTTCTCTGCTTGCTTTGTTTACATATGTCTGTTTCTGTCTTGCTGTCTCTTCCTGACTCACACCATCTTAACGTTCCTCACTTTTTCTTGGCACATTTCGCAGTCTCTCTCTTTCACACACACTCTATTCCTTGTGTTTTTGAATACAGATCATCATGTACAGTTGCAGATTATAGTTTCAGAGCTGCAGTGCAACCAAAGAAAGTGTTGCATACGAAGCTGGGTAATTGTTGGAAAAGGAAATAAACCTTGAGAAGTAATTTACTTCAGGGGCTCAAATAAACATTAAATCCATCCAGCGACGCCAAATGTGTAAAGCTGTCGTCGGTGAAATGACAGATTAGGGCGTCCACCGAGCCAATAAAACACGTCTCTGAAGGCTGCGAGCTGCTTTTCAAAATAGCAGCTCTCTCATGATTAAAGACACGTTCAATTCCCATCACAAAACAAACACAAAAAGGGGGGAATTATTATTATTATTGTTTTAGTTCTTGGTTGGTTTGACCACCGGAGATTGAAAAATGTAACCAGCATGCCAGGCAGATAATTCCATGTCTAATCTCTGAAAAGACATGTTGTTATCCACAGGAAAAGTCCTAAAATCTGTGATGCTGTATTCTTTTTTTTTTTAACATATGTTCTCCAAATAAATGGGTTGTGATCTGTAAAATACCCCAACCCCAAGTTATTGACAGCCATTTGAAGCATCATATGGAGAAAAATCTATTGTAAGACACAGACCAATTTCTCAAACAACAGTGGGTTCAACAGACCATGGTGCCGTACAGCTACAAGACATGGACGCACTACACGACTCCCATTTTTTTCCTGACTGTATGTAACCCCCGACTGCATGCAGCATGCTGTCTGGCACTTTTCAAAAACATATTCTGGGAAATGTCAGAAATGACAAACTCAAGTTGACATACTCTGCAGGAAGAGGAGGAAAGTGGCTAAGAGTTCAAAAATACTATAGTAGACTGCACACCTGGAATCTACTGAACTCTTCACGGACAAATGAAATGTTTAATTCTTCTTTTTTTAAATAACCATCACGCCTTGCATTTCCAGATCAGGAAAAATAATTGCTATTCACATTGCATGTTAAACGTGTAAAACAAGTTTATTCACTTGCCGTGCTCGTTCGCCTTGAAATAAATCAAGAGCGGGAGCCGAAGCACATTCATTATGAATGCTGTCCTATTCTTGCATGTGCACCGCAAAGCCTCTCATCTCCTTGTTCTTAATTTGCGTCTGGCTCTTCAAATATTTAAAGGTAGGACTTAAGAACTGAAGAGACTGCAAACATGGATCCTGGTTCCACTTGATGAAGCGTTTGTAGGTTGTTGTACAAGACAGACGCTTACTCAAACATACGGCCATGAGAGTTCGTCACTGAACAAGGGATGCCAAACCACTGTGCTTCTGTCCTTGAAAGTGTACAAAGTAATTACATCCATTATTATTATTCTTTTTTATTAATATTATTATAAAAATCAGCATTGGCTCAGTTGGTACTAAGGGGCCCAAAGTGATTCCAAAAAAATATCTCCCACACGACTGCATCAGCACATCACCACTACTAGTTTGAAACACTGACTGATATCAAGCAGGGATTCATGCGTTTTATGTTGTTTACACCATTCTGACCCTTCCATGTAAATGTTGCAGCATAAATCAAGACTCATCAGACTACGCAACAGTTTTACAATCTTCTGTTGTCTAATTTTCGTGTGAATTGTAGCCTCTGTGTCCCGTTCTTAGCTGACAGCAGTTGCACTTATTGTCGTCTTCTGTTGCTTTGGTCCATCTGCTTCAAAGTTCGATGTATTTTGCATTCAGATATGCTCTTCTGCATACGTTGGTTGTAACGAGCGTTATTTGAGTTTGCTTCCTATCAGCTTAATGCAATCTGGGTGCTCTGTCACGACTGTTTGCATCAACAAGGCATTTTCACCTGCAGAACTGTTGCTCAGTGCATGTTTTCTCATCAACCCTGGAGATGGTTCTTTGGGAAAAACCCAGTAGATCAGCAGTTTATGAAACAGACCAGCCATGGCACCAATGACCATGCCACATTAAATTCACCTAAATCGCCATTCATCTCCATTTCAGTGTTCAGGTGGGAATTCAGGAGGTGATCTCGACCATGTGTACATGCCTTAATGCTGCGGTCTCCAACCTTTTTTGCGCCACGGACCGGTTTATGCCCGACATTATTTTCACGGACCGGCCTTTAAGGTGTCGTGGATAAATACAACAAAATAAAACTAGTACCGGTACCGAAAAAAAGAAGATTTATTCATAACACACGTGAAAAGACCCAGGAAAACTGAGTAAACGATAAAAACGATAACAAAATAACACTGAAAACCGATAAAAACCCTGAAAACCATACATGTCACACCTGAGCCTCAACTCTCGCGGCCCGGTACCAAACGACTCACGGACCGGTACCGGGGTTGGGGACCGCTGCCTTAATGTACTAAATTCCTGCCATGTGATTGGCTGATTAGATAGGTGTATGTAACAAAGCCCAGGTATGTTGTAAGGTTTGTATCTGGCATAAAAGTTTCTTAATCTTCTATGTCAGGTGTACAGTGTTGTGTATACCAGCTTTTTCACTGACTAAAATTAAACCAGTAAATGTCCAAAATTACCACTAAAATGGCAGAAAATTAGTGAGCTTGATGATAATGTTGCTAATGTTGTGTCTGATTGAATAGGCAGCTGTTCACTGGCATGATAGCAATGTCGACTACATATGGTGATTTCATGTAATGAAAACAAAGTGATGTTGCCCTTAAATATTCATATATTCAATATATACTGTATTAAAAACAACCCCCAAACATCCACTTTTGAACTGAATTCGGGCCAGATGTAATCTAGATGTCTAGACATTTTTGACCTGTGAGACATCAAAACTATGCTTACTGGGAAATGTTAAAGAGTTCTCCTTTACTTTTGATTTCATGGCAACCACACGAGACATAAGTCTCCTCAGGAGACATATGAGACCCTGAATAAAAGAAGACGAGAAACTGATCCACCCACTTGACTGGGAATTCCTGTAGACGGGTGATATAAAACTCAAGCTGTGGTTATTTCCTCACTTCACTCCTCCTCTACATTTTCCATTCTGTCTCATCTACTAGCATACACTCCTCAGCTCACAAAGAGAACACAGGTAATGTGATTTCAAAGGGAAGAATAATGATACCAGGAGGAGGGAAGGAGGGAGGGGGAGGGGTGTTGAAGTGATTTCAGGGGAGCGGTGTGCCTGCGGTTCAGGGGTAGGGATTTTTTTTAAAACTTGAGTGGAGTGAGATCAAACGGCTCATCTGTGTTGGTGCGTAGAGTGAGACTGAAAGTAAATAAAGAAATTAACAGCCTGGAACAGCCATTTTGCTGGCTGAATTAGGGATGTCCATAAGGGACAACTCACCAGCGGACCTAATCACCCTGGTTTGTTTACATATGTGAAGCACAGTTTCTGGAAACTCGACAGCTAAATGCAATGGCAGATTATCCCATAGATCATTCTGGGATGTTCCCCAGGCTGCATTAAAAAGATGAGGAGCTAAATTAAATGGAAGATGGGATATGGAGGACAGGACAGAGGCAGAACGACAATCACCTCTTGAACCTGGTGGGACCTGTTGATGCCAAAAAATCTCCATGTAGCTGCCGAACTGAGGTGCATAAATGAGCTATAACTAATTCATTTGAAGCTCGGCAGCCAGCCTCAAACATAACATTTACATTGCACCAGCTTATAAAATACATTTGAAAAAGAAAGTACACTCTCTTTCGGTTCTAAGGTTTTACGTATCAGAATATAATAAAAATAATCTCCACAGCAGATCTTAAAATGAGATGAGATGAGCAACAACTTGACATATTCCACCATGTCACTGTTTGTTTAACATAAACTAAGGCAAAATGTGGATGCAGTGTGAAAAACCTGTAAAGTACACACTTAATGCTTCCACAGGATTTAAGAGGGTAAGTAGCAGCCAGGTGCTGCTATTCAAATATACCTGATTAAGTGATCATCAACAAACGTGAAGGCCTATGTGAGATCAGAAGCTTTCACAGTTTACAGGTCTGAAGCATTCAGGTGTGTGCAAACACCACAGAGTTACTAGCAGTGGATGTTCCAGCAAATTCAACCCAGGGTCAGAGGTTGCAATGCACTGAGAAACTGTAATAAACCAAAAGCAACATCTCAGATTTTACAGGCCTCAGTTAGCTTGTGAAAAGCTAAAGTTCATGACAGCACAAGAAAAAGACTGAACAAGTTGTTTGGGTTGCCAGGAGAACGCGTCTTCTCTGCCATATTCTTTCTGGGAGAACGAACATGGCAGCATATCTTAGGTTTGCAAAGTTAATTCTGAACAAACCACAAGACTTATCTAGCAATGTGCTTTGGACAGACAAGACCAGAGTGGAAATGTTTGGCTATAATGCACAGCAACATGGTTGGAGAAAACCAAACAGAGTAAATCAGCACAAACACCACATACGAACTGTTGGGTAAATTGGTGGATGGGTGGATTTCTTGGGCTTGTTTTGCAGCCATAGGACGTTGCACTCACTAAGTTGACCATGAAGTCATACAGGATCAAATGTAAGGACATCTGGCTAACAGCTTAAACTTTGCCATGCAACCAGACAGTGATCCAAAGTCCATTGGCAAGTCTCCAACATAATGGCAGAAATAGTAAAGAATAAGGGTGGCGCAATGGTTCAGTCAAGGTTCTTAATAAACTGAAAACTTAACTGAAACCTGCTCTGCCACCTGAGCTACAGCCACCCCAGAACACCTGTTATATAAAATGAATCAACATTTATTTAGCCGTGTGCGAATGAGTTCAGCAATATTTGACTCTTTCCTTCAAAAAGACTAGACGACCTCCCCTATACCCTTAATGATGATCAATAAATAGAGAAGTTCCAGGTTTTTTAAAGGCAGCTCTAGTAAGGCAGAGATTAGAAGATTCTCTTAAATTACAAGGGTTAAAATACTATTTTATTACTTCTAGTTGGAACCTTTTCCTCAGATTTATGGCTTTTTTAAATAAGACCTCCAACAAACATTGAAGGTTGGAGGTCTCACCTTCAAATGATGCCTAACAGTGACTCCCAGACCTCTTACGAACTGTTCTTTAAATCTTTTCTTACCATTTTAGCCGGACCTGGATGTAAAGAAGTCTTTCTGCTGTGCATTTAGAGGCTTAAAATAAAAAAATATCTGTCTCTTTGTCTGCAAAATGCTTGACTACATTCACCAGCTAGATGCTTGCATTTAATACACCGTGTTTTAAAAAATGTATTAAAGCTTAAAAGCCCAAAAGCCATTGCTTTAACGAGACACAGCCAGCAGAATTTCAGATTACATATCTGAGGGCTGCTTACAGATCAACACTGTGATCAGATATTATTTGCTACAGCAAAGTTTGGGAAGAGTGCATGAACTACAACTATTTCACTTCCAGTGATTTATTGTTCTACCTCAAACAAGTAGCTCGTCTTTGCAAGCAGCAGGAAAGAAACACATGTGAGCGTCTAGTTTTCTGACTTTGTCTGCATGGTCCTTGCTGTATCGATCGGAAGCTTCGGGATATGAAGGAAAAACAATGTTTGAGGAAAGCTCAGATAAAAGCTTTCCAGCCAATCAGAGAGCAAACTATCACACAACACAATATATATCTTTAAGCCTTGAGTACATATTCTGCAGAAAAAAAGTTGTCTCACAACTACAGATGATGCGGGTGATAAATGCAATATAGGGGCCCTGTGAAATGTGTACGGTATGCTTGTGTATATGTGTGTTTGTGAGCATCCAACACCGGACACCCGATCCTCTCTTTCATCCTTGCATCTGTGGCAAGCTGCCACAAGCCCGTATCATTTACCACACTACACCTGTTGGGATGAATTTGATACCTGGAGATAATGGATTGGAGTTCAAAGAGGAGAATGCGGACAGGAAACTTTTCCAGAGGTCGTATTTCATGAGCAATCTGCGCTGATTCAAATACACACACACACACACACACACACACATATACGTGTGAAGTTGAGAACAGATGACGGGCAAAACGAAATGTTCTCATGTTTAGGACTGTAGTAACAAGTTTCACATCGAGCTTGGACATGAAAAGAAGGTGAAAACAGCTTCAGTTACAGCACAATGTATCTCAGAAAATAAATCTTTTTATTGCCTCTCGTGTTTAACGAAAAGTTCACCCATGAGCCAAGAAAGACTTCAGTAGTTTTGGGCGTCTATATCAACTCAAAGCACACTAATAACTTGTGAACTTTTGCAGAATTTTTGCTAAAAATACAATGTGAATGCATCTCCAATTATACAACAAACATTTATGTATTTACTAAATTAGATATGTGATTTAGTATCACATATCGCCTAAAGAGTGATGGTTGCTAGAAACAGCCATGTAGGACTTTTACAAGGAACCAATCATGCAAGTCTAGAGATCATTTGGCAAACATGGCCAAGACTAGGAGTGCAGAGAAAGTCAGCCAGCGGTTATTCATTGTCATATAAAAGATGGACGTAGCCACAGTAACCATTGGTAACCATTGGTTACTAAAGTTCCAGTTTGTCTCGATCAAAGTGTTAGCTGTTGTCCATCCCTGGTCTCTGATAGCCACATACCTGCTGCTTGATTCCTACATAGACTTTCATCATTTACAAGATACGCTTAATAGTCTATTTAACATGAGTTGGCACATAAACTCATCAGGGACGTTTCTGTAGAATCAAAGCTCTCCAACCCTTTAGGTTAAGGATTTCACTCTGGAAGCTACATAATTTTTATGTTTGTGGTTGAAATCTTTATTGTGTTTTGTTCTCTATATAGAAAAAGAACTCTTAAATAAGACATTCGCCAGTGTTTATATCTTGTGGGTGATCAGTTTAACCCCAAGGTTGCCCAGCATTCAGCTGGTATAAACCCAAGCCATTATTTTATGGTTATTACTCCAAGTCATCTAGAAATTTTTAACTCCACTGGAAATTATACACACGGCATTAGTATCTAAATGTATTTAGGATAAAATTGTCTTCATGACCAACAGATCAGCCTAAATCCAAATCATATTGAGTGAAGGTTTGAAAGTTCGAATGTATTGCATGCATTGCAGTACAATTTAGTACATTTTAAATCATTTTGGAGAAATGAAGCATTATGACAGGAGCAGGAATTTGCTTGTGCTGCTTTTTGGTGAAACATGCCCCTGCTTTTTCTTTTCTTTTTTAATAGACTGGATCAGTTTTGATCATGCTGTGTGTCAAATCACAGTAAATAATTACTCTTTTCAAATGCTGGCTAATTGGTGGTGCATCATGCTGTTTGTAGTGTTAGAGATCTCGCTCTAACTCTGGTTAGCATTTAGTCTTCTACGGGTCTGTGTTTGAAAAATATCCAAGTGCCCTTGGATTCCTTTTACTTTAGTCTCTCTCTCTGTAAAATGAGTCTATGGATTGAATCCAAAAAGTGGTCAATTCAAGTAATTCATTAGCAAAATGAGCACAGCCATATGAGCACACTGCGTACTGCATGTATGGGAAAAATGCACCAGAAATTCACAGAGAGTAGCACCATGCTGAGAACTGCAGAGCACAGAAACCTAATGGATGTCTGGGTCAGATTTATGGTAGCTCATCCCCTCCACTGCTATGAGAAAAATTTGACTGGAGCACACCAACTCCAGAGACTATAATTCATTTGCCATCTCACTCCATTTTATTCAGCCAGAGTACATTGGTGAGTATTGGGCTCCTTTTTTCGCGGCCAATAAAATGTAATCACTGTCTGCCAGGACCAAGGTCGAACTATATTCCTAAAGCAATGCGATGATCATTCTGGCCCTCTCTGAAGGTCGACTGGCTGTTTATTTTTTCCCTTATGCCTGCAAGATGGATTGTTAAAAAATTAAATAGGGGATGTTTGCTTTTGATGAAATTGTAGATTATAGTTTATAGTTTCATTTTTTTTTCCCGATGATCTAATCCAGAGTGTGATAACTGAGCAGATAGGATGTTTGAACAGGTTTACAGTGAACACATTTACTGTTGCATGAATTACACTTGTGAAATTTCATTGTGGTGATGGTCTCCTCAAATCCTCTATTGGCATTAGTAAGCCAGTCTGACATCATCCTGTTGACTCTCATCCCTTGTGAGAGCTCTTCATAGACCAGCCTGTGTTGTAAACTCCATGATCTAAGCCTGAAACCCCCACCAGTGTTTTTCTAACTAGACTTAGAAATATTATGATTATCTTCCCAATTCTGCCACTCACCTTGAAATTAAAGGTAAAAGGAAGCTGCATAGGGATTTTCATAGGGATTTGTAGTACCCTGAATACCACTCAAAATTTGTTTTCCAGAAGACATCATTAGAATGACCTGATTAAAAATATAAGCTGAGAAGTTGAGATTCTTTTTACTCACATTTTGTTTCATTTTGAAAATCACCATTTAAATTACAATTCTGTCAGCTGTACTTTGAGTGATTGCCCTTCTTCGTTATGTTAATTTTGCCAGAAACATTTTAATTATCATTAGCAAAACTTAGCGAATGTCAGAAACATGCATATTTAATATTAACTAACAGAGATGGGCAGTAATCCAATTAAATTTTTGCTTGATGCATAAAGTTAAAAGATTAAAACTAATAAAACAAGTTTTAAAAAGACACTTTTCCATTTCATTACATTTTATATGATGGATTAGGCAGAAAAAGTAGAACTGGGCTGAAAGATCTATCACTTTATTACCTGTTGAGGTTGTAAATCATATTTCAAAAAAGTAACTAAGTAACTAAGTAATTAATTACTTTTGAAAATAAGTAACCAGTAAAGTAACGGGATTACTTTTTGGGGCAAGTAATCAGTAATTAGTTACTGATTACCTTTTTCAAGTAACTTGACCAACACTGTTAACTAATATCAACTAGAGATGGACCGATCCGATATTACGTATCGGTATCGGTCCGATACTGACCCAAATTACTGGATCGGATATCGGCGAGAAATAAAAAATGTAATCCGATCCATTAAATATCAAAAAAACACCTCACAAAACTTGCTACACGGCGTAACTCCGCTCATAACCGTAGCACTTAGCAGCAGTGTGCATCACGTGATAGAGCGGCTGTGTGTATTTGTAGCCTTGCTACCAAACCAGCATTTCATCTATGAGGAAGTTTTCCCAGAGAGAAGTAAAGCAAGTGTGTAAGTTCATCTCTGAATGTCTGTAAAGCGTTCCCACGTTAAGCTTAACAACCATACCTGGAGCGACTGCCTCTCTCTCTCTCTCTCCTGCTGCTTCAATCGTGAAACAGCTTAATGATCAGCTGATCGGCTTTTCTGTCGCGAGTCCGTCTCTCTTCTTAGTTTTTGGCCCACTTCTCACCAGAAAGAGGAAACCAACGTGCTGCTGAACAACAGCAGCACGTTTAAGCTTGATAAGCTGTTGTTAGAATTTATTTAATATTACTTTCTACACCAGGATCTTTTTCTACATAGCTGACCGCTGGTAATTGTGCAGGGGCGGATCTAGCAAAGTTTAGCCAGGGGGGCCGATAGGGCATGAACAGGGAAAAGGGGGCACAAAGACATACTTTTCTTTCTTATTCTCATTTAAAATGTCGAGCTTTTAATAAATAATTATCTGACTCTTACACCCAAAGTTTTAATCTTGTGTAAAATATATAGAAGTCCATTACTGTATATAGTAACTGTTAAGTCTAATATACCCTAGTAAGCTATAGTACTTTTTCCTTTGGGAAGATACCATCTGTGCAGTCTGCAATTCTGTTGAAGAAAGATGTTGAATCTATTTAATTATTCTTGAAAAATAATTTATTTTTGTGCATTTTCCCCCTGCATCAAATTAAATTTGATTACATCGATTAAGCATCATGAGGTGGAGGGTGGTTCCCTATTTTTTTTTTTTTTTTTGCTGGGAGTTTGCAACCCTATTAGTTAGGTTGCTTAAAATTTCTTCTAAGTACTCTTTAAAATACCAGAATAGGGAGGATGGAGCAGGTTTAACTTTATTAGATTGATCAGTGTTGCTGAACTATGACATATTTTGGACGCAGTGTATTTTTTACATACAGGTATAACAGAATAGCTTTAGTGTTGTTATTTATTTAAACTTGAGTATAAACTTATACAAAATGCAGCAAGATATTAAAAAAACGTTTTGTTGATTAAAAAACACACTATATCGGATTCATATCGGTATCGGCAGATATCCAAATTTATGATATCGGTATCGGACATAAAAAAGTGGTATCGTGCCATCTCTAATATCAACTAATATTAGCTAAAGCCAGAAACACACATACTGAACATCATATTACTGTAGGGTCTCTGACTTAATATAAAGCACCTTGAGGCACTGCTGTTATAATTTGGTGCTATATAATTAAAACTGAACTGAATTAATTTAAATATGTGGGCTTTGGATATGGTTCACAAAAGCTCAAATGTTTGATTAATATCTATCGAGCACTCTGTGAAAACAGCTCTACAGGCTCTACAATGTAACAGTTAAGGAAAGTTTATGTGCTCAGTTTTCCCTCCTGGCTCCAGTGAGGACCACTGAGAGAGAAAGCTCATCTCTCCGATCAGCTTCATTTAGACATTGATTTTTACATGTGGCCTTGGATATTGAAAATTTCCTTCTCAAAACCCTGTCAGACCAGTGGGGGGAAAGACTACAGGGAATCAATTCAAATTAATTTTTCAAGATGAGGTGTTTCTGTCTATTACTGTAAGCAACTCTCATTTTAAATAGATCCACTGCCTGAGAGTCAGTCCCAGAGAAAAAAGAAAGAAAAAAAACATGATTGCTTTCTTCAACATGGGCATGGAATAATTCACCATCTGAGTTTGGAGGGAGCTGCAGGACCAGCTCAGTGAAATGAAAGCCTGCATCTTTTGGTGCATGATCAGGTATTGAAGAATTTGTTCCAATGAACAACCAAACTATCAGCTGTGTGCACACAAGTGGCACAAAGCGATGGATAATATAGCAGTGTATAAAGTGAGAATATTTCCTGTATTTAAAAACTCTGAATACCATGGGAATGGACTTATTACTTGCTGTAGGTGTTCTTTAAGGATGCAGAGCTATATTAGCTGTGTTGGCACTGACAGTTTAAATTGTAGTTGTACTTTAGCTGCCTGAGTCCATTTGTTCACTATGTGCCTCTTCTTTAACCGCTAAACAGATGCTTCTGGCAATGTGCAGGTTCTGACTGCTAATGTGGTGCAGGAACAGAGGTCCTAAAGTTTTATTGCCTATTTGTTTGAAATCATAAACAGGTGTAGATGCACAACTGCTTCCAGCGATCATGGCTAAAACAGTAACAGCATCTCCTCGGGCAGAACTGGTTGTAGCAGAAACTCTAACAAAAACGTCTTTGTGAAACTGTAGCAGTACATGTAGCCAACAACAAAGTTACATTTCCAACGTCAGCACAACCTTGTCAACTGTCAACCTGTCAGCTGACAGTTACTGAACTTGGAAATGTTAACTTGAATAAGAGCACCAAGTTTAACTTGTCCAAAGTCTCTGGGGATGTGAAGTGATCATAGAGTGTGGAGTGATCAAAGAGAACCACATATCCACATCTTATTTCAGAGAAACCAATGAATAAAACCACTTTCATGTAGTTTGTCAAGTGATATTGGTAATTCTAGATGGCCAATAGGTGTGAATGTGAGTGTAAATAGTTGTTTCTCTCTCTGTGTTAGCCCTGTGACAGACCGGGTGTACCCCGCCTCTCACCCTGTGATCGCTGGGATAGGCTCCAGCCTGGGTTCAACCCTGATAAAGATAAGTGGAAAAGAATGGATGGATAGATGGATGTTTAACAGTGCAAATTGTATTTTGGTTTAGTTAGGTGCAACTGTAAATATCTATCCGAACGCCAATTTGGGATTTCTCAATGAAGCGAAAAAAAGGCCATTTTTAGTCCACATTATTACAGCCAAAGTACCTTTGTTAGGTTTTAAAGAAGACCTTCGTAAAGAAATAGCAAAGTTTTTCCAATTGCAAAATCTATTACGTCCTTGTAATGCCTAAACAGAGAAATTTCTTGTACAAAAGTAGTTTTCATTGCAAAATCTGACCAAGTAGTTTCAGTGCCTAAACATAACCATGTCATTTTTATTGCCAAACCAACTAATTTTTTGTGCCTAAACCAACCCTAGTGACTTTCAATGTGTAAACCGAACAATGTTCTTGTAATGCCTAAACTAAAAATAATATCAGGATGTTTTTAATGCCTAAACCCAGGGGTCTCCAATTCCAGGCCTCGAGGGCCGGTGTCCTTCAATTCAATTCAATTCAATTTTATTTATATAACGCCAAATCACAACAAAAGTCGCCTCAAGGCGCTTCATAGATACAGAGAAAAACCCAACAATCATATGACCCCCTATGAGCAAGCACTTTGGCGACAGTGGGAAGGAAAAACTCCCTTTTAACAGGAAGAAACCTCCGGCAGAACCAGGCTCAGGGAGGGGCGGCCATCTGCTGCGACCGGTGAGAGAAGGAAGACAGGATAAAAGACATGCTGTGGAAGAGAGACAGAGGTTTTAGATGTGTCCTTGGTCCAACACAGCTGATTCAAATGGCTAAATGACCTCCTTAAGTTCTCCAGAGGCCTGGTAACGAACTAATCATGTGACTCAGGTGTGTTGACCCACGGTTATATCTAAAACCTGCAGGACACCGGCCCTCGAGGCCTGGAGTTGGAGACTGCCTAAACCTAACCAACTACTGTATTGTTCAGACAATAAGGCACACTTGATTATAAGGCGCATTAAGCGAAACAAGCATTAGCATTCATCCTCCAACTTCACTGGTTATATTATGCTAACAAAGCTATGTTAGCTAGCGATCAGGTAGCACATCATTATATACCAGCTAGCCCAACTTCCGTAACCCTACAAACGTCACTGCTGTTTAGTTTTCTGTCTTCATTTATGTTGGAAATGAAAGCAGAGCTGTACGTTTTAATTATTTCAGAAATCTCTCAGTCAGAACATGCTATATCATGCTTAGGTGGAAACTAGCGAGCTAACTTCCTGCTAACTTCTAACTCTGTTAAAATTAATAAATCTTGTTTTCATGGATGCCTGAATGTTAAACTTAATTGTTACACCTGGTAAAGCAGCAACACTGATCATTTTGTTAAAGATGAAAGAATTTAGACAGTTTTTACCTCTCAGTGATGCTGCAGTGTTTGTTTGACTTTGGGACCTGAAGTAGACGTAGTTTTGGACCCAGATTACTCTGCGAGGCTCTTGACTACGGTAGCTGTAATGTTCCGACAATCCATCAAGCAGTGCGGCTTCGTAGCTTACCAAAGTCGTACTAAAACATTTTTGACAGATTTTTGAGTGCCGTGTACCACCTGAAATTGGTTTAAGATCAGTAAGCACAACCAGAATGCATTCATAAGGTGCACTGTCGATTTTTGTGAAAACTAAAGGCTTTTAAGTGCTCCTTATAGTGCAGAAAATACGGTAGTTTTTCTATATTAAACCTAACCCTGTAGTTTTTAATGCCTAAAGTTAACCAAGTGCCTTTTTTTTATTTTGTAATATATTTTAAAAAACAAACAAACAACAAAAAACAATACAAATGGAGTGTGAACATCTGTGAAATCTGAAGACTGAGTCTGAGTCTCTGGTGTAAATAGATCCACCACCAAGGCCTCAGCCTTCGAAGGTGGCTATTTTCACTTTATAAATAAGGGGAAAAGGATAATGAGCACATATGAGACCGGACAAATGAGAAATCATATTCGGGAGACAAATCAGTAGAGCTCGAGACTATTTCATGGATGGCTATTTACTAAATCGGGCTTTCATAACAGCCAGTGCATAGCTGCTGTTGTCTCGTGTTTGTTTACTTTGCGGTATGCTTGTTATTGGATCATTGTTGATTTTCCAGATAACGGTGCTGTTGAGTGGTATGCTTTAAAAAAAGAGTATGTGTGGTGTAAATTACAGTATTGATAGTGGTTGTTTTATTATAGGTCAGGCTTTCTTGTGTGCCATTGAGTAGTCACACTATGTGTGTATGCTTTATATATACAGCATTAACATTTTACACATATATTCATGTAGCTGTTTGTCATATGGTTGCTGCGGGTGCTACCAAGCTCCTATTGCATTCCTGTCATGATATCCCTTACATAAAAGATGCTCCACCTGCTATGGATTAACCTCCAATTGAGCTGTGCCCCCTCTTGCAGTGGTTTCCCAATGGTGTGTCAAGGCACACCAGTGTGGCTTAAGAAATACATAATTTCTTTGCTTACATGGTGCCAATCGAGCTAATGAGGACACAGAATATCGAGAAACTTTGCCTACTTTAGAGTTCAGGGTCTAAACTGTAAATTGTGAATGTTTTTGTAAAGAAAATGAAAATTCCAAAGCATAAGTAGTCCTGCTCTTTGCTACAGTTTGTTATAAAATGTTCTCTTTTAATCGCAGCCAGCGTGAGGTTGTTGAATGAAACTGGTTTTCATCAGTCTATTTTCTATGGATATTTCCAGTTTTTGCATATTATTGCACTTGGCTGGTATGGATAAGGCTATGTACTGGTAAGTGCAATGAACACAAAGTTAGCAAATATATCCTAAAGCATCAAATCTGAATGTACCGGTGTGAGCTCTATTGTTTCTGCCGTTAAAGAATGAAGTAAAGAGCCTTGTTTTAACACCATTTACCAAATCGGTTTTCATCATTTTATGGTTTCTGGATATTTAGTTCAAAACATAAAACACATTTAAATGAATACTTTTAGTATTTTCCCTTTTTTGGGTTCAGATCAGTAAACAGCCCACAAAAACGTGCAAAGATAACACCCAGCAACTTAGTGCACATCGCTGGAGTGTGTTAAATGTGTGAAGGAGAGGTGGCGTGACAGACTCTGCTGCCTAGAGTTTCTCTGAAGTTTGCAGCTGTTGTTCATGACCTGATATTCAGCACGACTAGCAATGAGCAATAAACACCAGAAGCAAATGGAGCTCTGCCCGTTTTCATACCTGTTCTAGCTGGCCGATTGCAGCTGAGAGTGAGAGAGCTGAGAACGAATGCTGGATACTAGCTGCAGAAACTGGCTCACGCAGGACCCCCATGAAATAAGCTTTTCAGCACTTTATGACTACCAGAGCAGCTCTTCTGCCAAAAGAGCTCTTCGCCATTGAGCAAGAATGGCTCAGAGAATACCAGTTTTCATGAAATCACTTAATGCATCAACTGTACAATACTATATTTATCCCAGATTTGAGGAATTATTTTGTTACAGCTTTTTTTATTCCAAATAAAGAAAATATTTGAAGATTTGGACTTGATTAAAAATTGCATATAACTGTCTCATCCCAACTAGTTAACAAACTGATGGGTGAAAAACTGCAGTGTTAAAAGAGTGTGACATTTAACAAATTGGCCAAAAGTGTCCATCGTAGTCTTTTGTTTCTGCTGAAGTGGCGGCGAGCGCCCCGAGGTCAAGACAATCCATCCGTAGCTCAGACAGATGACTTACAACTCCGACAAACGGATCCGCACCACCACACAATACCACACGGGTGTTTCCTGTGCACGAAACATATCTGGTCGTGTTCCAACTTGTAAACCCCAAAGGTGGTTTTCTGTCTTCGATCACAGCAGCGGTACATGTGACACGGCTCCCCGGTGTCAAATAGCACTGAGAAAATATACTTCGTGATGATCAAATGAGCCATAAAAAGTATTTCAAAGGAAGAAAAGCTAATTAGAGGTAAAGTGACACCTGCTTCAACTCAAGCATAACATGGCAGGTGTACAAGCGCTAACGCCGTCCCACAGCCGCTGTTGCCTGCCAGGCCTGGCTGATTGACATGACGTTGCTTCCCAGACCACAACAATGCCAGCAGGGTCCTTGTTATTTTGTCTGTTCTCAAAGGCGCCTTCTGGTAGCCCATAAAGCACCATCAGGCTCCAAGCCCTGCAGTCATTCAATTAAGAATTTACTGGGCTATTGATTTCACCACAAGCGAAGCGCCTCACATCTTGGAAACAATAAGGAGCCCATAAAGGCTATACTAGCCTTTTACCTAAAGGGTGATGACATGGTCTTCAGTGTGGAGAGAAAGGCAGGGAAAGGCTAATGCACGAAAAGTGAACAACATCTGAGTTTTCTCTTACTTCAGTCGTTCTCCTTTTTAAGCAGTACCTTCATTTTCAGCGTGACCTTTTGAATAAATTGTGATTTTTTTTTAAAGAAAAACAATTTTTAATTAATGTTGTCAAGAATCACCAGTGTCTCTGCTTCTAGAAACTAATTAAAGATTCCCTAAAGTCAGAGATGGGGTCGAATAAAAGTTTGAGAAATTAACATAAACTCTGGGGGACTAGCCTAAGTGCGTAGAAGAAAATAAATGGTATGCTTGGCAGAAAAAGAGCCCACAATGTATGTGCTGCCATAAACAATTCTGGGATGATAAAACAGCTCTGAGCTCAGTTATTGACTATTTTTTATTAGATAAATTTTAATTCAGTGCATTGTTTTGCCTTTTCTCTAAATTTAATGAATTTCTTCTTGTTAGCCTTAGCGTGAGCTTGCTGGCAGGCAAACTCATCGTTTTCTTTCGGACCAATTACTTGACAACCAATAACAATCTTTAGGTCAGTTATCAAATAATGTTTTTTTTTCTTCTGTGTGTGTGTTGACCACACGAATGAGCAAAAAGAAACAAAAACCGTAAAACACCAACCGAAACCTACGGCAACAAGCTTTTTGCCCACTTGGGGGCAGCACAAACGAGCTGCCAGCAACACACTGATTTGTTTGTTAGCAAATGCAAACATCCAGAAAAAAACAGAACAGCATTAGCTTTCATTTACATCTATTTATAAGCTCTTGTAAAGCTGCTATTTTCATCAGGTGGCGTTTTGGTGCTTTTGCCCTGAGACATAAGCTAAAAACTGATGACAGCAAACAAAAGCAGTTTTGTGGACATGAGCTAAAAAAGACGAAGGGACACAAAAACACACTTATGTGATCCACTGTAGTATAAAAGTGTTACTGATATAATTAGTAGCCACTGTAATGTTAAATTCTTTCATGTTTTAGCAGGGTTTCACAGCCCTCCTTGTTATTAATGCCAGCAAAGTTCCCAAGCTGCCATCTAATAAATCTCCCATGCCCCCCACCCCCTACCTACATTGAGCGACCCCATGTGGCATCCTGAAGCCAGGCTTAATAAACTTTGGGGTCATTCTTGGCAAAATTGTGTTCACAGTATCATCCACTGCAGAGCTTTGGGGGAAAAAAATACAACTGTTGATGCAACACAAGTTGAGCTGGGCCAATTGAGACTACAACGAAAGCGAGAGAGGAGGAGCGGTCGCGTAGAGTGAGTATAAGCTGGAGAGAGGAAGGAGCGTACGAGAGTAGTGCGGCCAGAGGAGAGTACATGTAGATGCTTAATGAATTCAGCCACAGCAGCACACAATGAAATCTTTATCCATGGGGGATGAGGCAGGGGACTTGGCAGAGCCCCGGCGTATCTCAGCAAGGGTGAAAAATAGAAATCCCACTGTCCCCCTGTTGGCTCTCCCTCATGTCAGCTGCCTTGGTTACTGAATTGGCTGCCAGCGAGCCCCCGCCACTCCACTCTATCCCTCCTCCTCCTATTCCCCTCTCTCTTTCTCAGTCGTTCAGTTCAACTCTCCTTCACACTCATGTATTTTTCCCTGTTTCTGTCACTGCACTTCGAGCTGTCCCTCGGCTTTTTCTCGTATTATTAACCCATCCTCCCGAGTCAACTTCCTGCCGCCGCAAGTGCACATTGCTGCTTCTCCTCGAAGTCCGTAAACGATGGCTGTAATACACACCCACTGCACAAAGACACACTCTGCACAAGCTCTTAAAATGCAAGGATTTGACTTACCTTGTTACAGGTTGTTCTGATAATTATGTTTTTATTAGACGATTTGGAAAAGAGAGGAATAAATTAAAATCCTTACCTTTTGGAGCTTCTCTGAACTTCTTTTCCTTCGCAGACACTGGGATTTACTGCAATTTTCTCACTTTCCCTCCCGACGTGTTGGTGTCTCTATCTCAGTCTTTCCACTGTGGGTTTTTTCTTGCAGACAAAAGTCCGCCTGACCCCCTGCGCAGGGAAAACCAGGCAAGAGGGGATTTAAAAAAAAGAAAAGAAAAAGACCAGAGAGCAAGCGCTGGCAACTCCTGATGAACTCAGCTTCTACCTCGCTGCTCCTTCCAGCACTCGGGGTGAATGAAGTGTGAGACAAAGTAATCTTCAGGTGAGGAGACAGACTCCCTTTCTCTCTCCTTCTTTCACTTTCCTCCTCCTGCACGCTCTCTCTCTCTCTGTGTCCTGTGCTCGCTCTACCTGCTCAGAGCGCTGTGGATGAGCTCACACACAGCTCTCCCTCTTGTGTCTGAGCGCTGTGCTGTTGCTCCATCTATTCCCCTCATTTCTCCCTCCCTCTCTCCCTTCATCCATCCCTGTACGGCTCATGAATGTTTAGACACGGCAATTGTAGCTGAAAGGCACTGAATTAACCCGCAGGACTCAAAATACACTCTTTCGCTCCACTCACTTTTCCCCACTTTATTCTTTTGTTCTCGCATTGGCTGCAACCCCTCTCACTGTGTATGTGACCCCCCTGAGCAGCACAATCAGTTCTTTTTAGGGGGAGTGATAGTCTATTAACTTTGTGGTCTTTTCTCTTTACTGGGTTTTATCAACAGACCGTCTGAAGCTTGGTTAAAGGATTGTGGCTCGAACATCGCCAGCAGACTTCAGCCTGTTACATTAGAATGCAGCACACATGACTTCACATTATAAGAAAATTGGTTCATAAAATAATCACGAACAAAACAAGAAATAAGTATGATGAATAAGTAAATATTTGCTTCTCCCTTGGCTGATTAATAATTAACTGTCCTTAAACAAGTCTAATTGGGCTTAATTGAAGGTATTGAGTCATTGGAAAACAGATAAAAATCAAACCGCTCATGTCCCCGTGGGCTCAGAAGCGTTTCCGATGAGTCAAATGAAAGCCGAGCTCGTCATATGCCTCCGAATCAAAGTCTGAAGAAGTCCCGGATTTAAAGTCTTACATCAATTTATGTCAAGTCACCGGAGATAAGTGCAGCTTCAATTCCTTAACCCCGCTGACAATTCTGCTGCTGTACTTTGAATGGCATTGGCCCGTTCTGCATCATATTATACATCGCTTGAAAACACACCTCCTTTTAGATTCAGATACCAATGCCACAGCAATAACAGCAGCAGCTGCAGCAATTGTTGCCCTTTTGTCATCTATAGGGACTCTTTAAATCTTTGTGTTGCACTTAGCTTTCCAGCAAATACACTTCCTAGCTTTCATTCCCACTCACAAACGATCCTATACTTTAGATTTTTGCTGTTTGATTATTCTTTCTCTCTGTAACAGCAAAAACAGTATTACCATACTAGCTACGTATAACAAAAAAGGAGACCTGCTTATTTTTAGGTCTATATTTTTGTCTCTACTAGGGTGGCTTTGCATGAGTCCCAGCTTAAAACAATAATTTATTATCGTATTTATTGTTTACTAAGCCTTGGTGAAGTTCATCAGCTGATTAGCTGCCTGAAGCCAGACCTTTTAGCTCCTTTCTATTTAAGCTGACCTTCCTCTCCACTTCTCCTTGGGAGCTTGGGAATGACCATATTAAGGATTTTCTCTTTGAGATTATATAGACACAAGTGTAAAAAAATCTAACTCTAAAACTAGTCTAAGAAATTTATTCAGCTCGTGTATGTAGAAGGTTGGCCAAGTTAAGCTTTCTTAGCCTACAAGCCACTTTGCAACCCACCTGAGCTTCACCTTCTTCTTTTCATACTCCACCTGACTAATTCAGCATCCGTGTTGTTGGTTTCTGATACATCATGTGTTCTCCGCTGGTCTTTGATACTCTTCCTGCCTCATGCAATGTAATGCTGGTTGTATTGCAATGGGTTGCAATTTAAGAAGCACAGGTGATGCAGTGGTGCTGGTTTTGATTGTAACCGCAAGTCAGATGACTGAAAAGGTCACTTGGACAAGTGATAACATGTTTCTCCTACTGAAACCATTGCATCCAGATTAACAGAATTAACATTGTTTAATTGGATTATTGGTGTCAGCATACTCCCTGCATCATGTGCTCCATGCTAGAACCACACTGCCAAATCTATTCCTGCAGATGTATTGGCAAAATACATCTGAGACCTTATTCTTTGAAACTTGTAGTACGAGTATCCAACATGACAATGAACAATACCTATTGATTGCCTGTGGTAACTGGCAGTCCAGCCCACCCTCCTCCCTAAAGTGTTAAATGTTGTTTTTGGTAATACCGGGATAGATTTCTCACGCCCAACTCATCACAAATCAATGTTTACAAAAAAAGAGCTCTTCATCACATTTAATCAATATGGGTGGATGTTTGAGAACAAAAAACGTAAGAAAAACAAAACAAAACAAAACAAAATCCTGTTCAAAACCTACAGCAATTTTTTGGTGCCTAATGCCTAATCCTGGGAAGGGAAGGGAAGTGAAAACAGCAAGAAAAGTGTAAAACCCAAAACATGCAGATTACTTCAATGCCACACCTCCAGCCTTTAAATGCCGAGGACCAGTTTCTTGACATTTCTTTGGTTGTTGTGTCGAGGGACAGATGCCAGAGAACACCTTGTGAGTTGTATCTATGAGATGTCAGCACCATCTGACAAAACATTTGCAGTATTCCATGTCACGTTGGTCAACCAGATGGTAGCAGCAAATCCTCTAGGTCCTGTAACACCCTGTCATCTGTTGTTCTCTCATTGGGCTACTGTCACCATGAGTCTCGCCTGTTTCACAGATGCTTCCCTCAGTAGTCTGGCCATCAAAATTTCACTTTCAGGCCTTTAAACCTGACTTTTTCTCCCACAACAAGATTAATACAAGGAAGCTGACTTTGGTATTCTCTAGAGATAATCAACATTGTTCACATTGTCTGTGAATTTTCACAATGTGTAAGCTTACTGGCGTTCTGACACATTATTCTAGCAGGATCAAGTGAATTACATGCACACTGCAGGGTTCTGCTGCAGCTCACGTGTTACATGCATTGTTTTCCACATGTTTTATGGATAACTTCCTGGAACCATTATCTGAAGATTATATCGCACATTGAAGGCACGTTTCAGCAGGTTTTGACTTGTAAATGTTGTTTCCTTAAGTTAAAAAGCAAATTTTTCCTTCAAAGTGTCCAATGTGGCATGTAATGCAATGCAAATACCTGAAACCAAACACTGCGAGTGCCTCACATCAGATTTGTTGTTGTTGGTATATCCAAACTGATGTATTGTCTGTGCACAACACATAGTATATAATGTTTAGACAAACAACATGGAAATCCTTTCCGTCTCTACCATCCATCCCACTTGATCTGAATAGGACATAAATCCTAGTTCGACAGATCAATTGCATGGCATCAAAAGCTATTATAACGAGCCATTACCACCAACGTGCAGATGTAACAAACAAAGTGAAAGTGCATGTTGGAGAATCAATGATGTCTCAAAAGAGAGAAACGACAAGCAGGAGATGGCTTGAAAACCAACGTTAATTGTGAAAGCATTTTGAAAAAGCAGACAGAAAGTGTTTGATTTATTTTTGTTCACTTCAGGGTAGCAGAATCTTATGAACTTATAATATCTAATTTTCTGTTCACACAGAAACCCACAGAAACTTTAGTTTTAGCTCTATTTTGGTCTCCATGACCTTTGAATATCTTAAAAGATCATAAAGCAAAGCACGACGAGTACAGAAAGCAGCTGCAGCGACACTTTTCATTGTTTTTATCTCTCGGTTTCGCTCTCTTTGTTATAATTTCGATGTTCTCCACGACTGGCTCATGGACCAACTACACCTCGAGCAAAGTGACCCAAAGACCGGTCGTACTTCTACACTGGCTCCATCTGACAACAGACTTCATTCCAGGCAGGTGGAGTGGAGTGGACAGCGAACCCACTGGCTTTACTGGACCATAAATTCCACTTAACTGTGTCTCCTGTTTGATGCTGTGTGGTTGTTAGATTTCACTGTTTTAAACCTGGAAAAGCTCAAATAAAGCAGCATTACTGAAACAAGTACTTGTTGCTTATGGAAGGACTAAAGTCTAATTATTATCATTATTATTATTATTATTATTAAAACCTGGCTTATATATAGACACATGAGCCATAGGCTATATTCTGACAAGCTTGAATGTCAATATTTGGTATTTTTCAAATTTACAAATGGTCACAAAGTAAAATGTGAAAGAATATTATAGGTTTTCTCCTCATTTGAGGCATAATCAGCCTGGATAAAAAATTTAAGCTGGCCACAAAGCCAAAGTTATTCTACACTTCCAACTGGCAAATGTCAAGTATTTAAGCACTCACAGCCTGCAAGTAAATTTGGAGGCAAATTTTATGCTATGCCCGACTTAATCATGGCTGTTGGTCTCTGATGCCTGCTCAGTTATGCGCTGGTGTCTGCACCTCTCCTCCTTCTCAGCAAAGCCATACGGAGACATTTACTGTATTTTACTGCAGATGCATTGGCAAAAATAAAACATACAGCAGATTGAAATCAGACTGACATATATTCATCCTTCTGTCTCCTATTTCCTAATATTCTTTAAAGTGTTTGCTGAGTTTGATGGGGATGTTTTCTTTTTTTTAATACGTGCGTCAAACTTTACAAGTCTTCTGCTGAGCCCAAAGGCTGATTCTGAATGCTTAACTGTTTGGTATTGATCCAGTGGCTTATCTGACATACCTTTCTGACAGGTACTCAGCGTGATGCATTATCGAGGACAAGAGAGACTTAAGAAAAAGAAATCCCACCATCTTTAATCCAATACAGTATGCGATAGTACTGTTGTATCCTGAAGCCTTTATCAGCCTGAGTCATGTGTAAGATCGATAAAAAAAAAAACAAGCTGCAAATCTACAGTCGATGTGTGCCTGACTCAGTTGCGATGCTCCTTTTTTTTTCTCTAATGAAGCCGAGCTCCTTAAAGAATAAAATGTTTGTTAAAAAAAAATGACAGCAGTTATCATCCAACCTTGGTGGATTTATTTCTCCACAGCTACAGTATTTTACATTCTGCTGTCCTCCTGAGGGCCAGAGCGATAATGTTAGGAAGGCCAACTGCGTCATAGCAAATTAGCACAAAGTACAGTTGCATAAGGATATTATATTAATCAGCGGAACTGTAGAGGCAATCACAAAATGGTACATTTGGAAAGAAATGTGCTTCAGTTATAAGCGAATAAAAGTATATTTTTAGCAGATGTGGATAAAAAGGAAAAAAAATACACAGCTCAGAGTACGATTATTAAATTGAGTATTTGGGACAAGAAAAGAGCTTGATTTGAAAAGCTTCCCTGACAGTCTTTGGAGAAAGTAGTTTTTTAGGTCTGGATTGGCCCACACAAAGTGAAAGCATGTGATTGATTTCCCCGGTTTATCCCCGGGAGATGAGAAAGTTTGCATGTCTCGCTCCCTAAACCTATAAATCACATCGATCAGCTGGGATAACAAGGCCATGCCTACACATCCCCGGAGAGTGAGGTGGGAAAACAATTAGAGCAGCGTGGAAGACACAGAGACAGCGATGGAACAGAAGTAAGACCTAGATAGATAGATAATAGATATATAGATGGATAAAGAATAAACGCAATAGAAAAAAGGCAAAATGAAGATGATGCTGGTGCAAGCTGTCAAGAGTTTCAGAAACAGAACGTGTCAAAGAGAGGAGCCATTAAATATAGGGCAGAGCGGGTTATTTTCTATATCTTTCTCACACTGTTGCTGACATTTTTTCCTAACCCTGACCTGTGGAGTCTGTCTAACTTGTCTCAAAATACTGTAGTCTAGATATAAAATGGTAGGCAGAGACTTTCTGCAAAATAAGTGTGAAATAAGCATAGTATGTATATATATATATGTAACAGGGTCATAAATCACATTGTTATAATTACACAAAATGTGTCCTAAACCCCCAAACTGTTCCTTTTATACCTGACTTTTAGGACCTCCAAGCCTGTAGTTATGTTCTTTATCAGTTAGAGCCCCTCCTCATTCTTTTCTTCTTCTTTGGTGCAACCCTATAAATACAGTGTACCCCTTTTGCCTCTCCCCTTTTCTACAATTCCCCTGTGGGAGAGGTTGGTATAATTTCTTTCCCAACACTGTAAAACACACATATAATGCATATTTAGCCACCTGGATATTTCTGATTGTGATTTTAGTTCAATTATTGTCATTATTAAGCCTGTTTTTTGTTAGATGTTACAAGTGTGTAGTATGTATGCATCATAAATGAGTTTTAGGCGCCATAAATGCTAGCATGAATATATACTCCTTGCTAGCTTGGAGGTTGTGGTGGGTTGAGCTAACCCTCTTCCCCACTGTTTGTATTTGGTCGTAGGAGCTGGAGTGGGCAAACTATTTACTTGGAGGCCTTTCTTTCTTTTACCTTTTTTATCAGACACAACAGAGGATCACACCGGTTACATACATACAGTGGGGCAAAAAAGTATTTAGTCAGCCACCGATTGTGCAAGTTCCCCCACTTAAAATGATGACAGAGGTCAGTAATTTGCACCAGAGGTACACTTCAACTGTGAGAGACAGAATGTGAAAAAAAAATCCATGAATTCACATGGTAGGATTTGTAAAGAATTTATTCGTAAATCAGGGTGGAAAATAAGTATTTGGTCACCTCAAACAAGGAAAATCCCTGGCTCTCACAGACCTGTAACGTCTTCTGTAAGAAGCTTTTCTGTCCCCCACTCGTTACCTGTATGAATGGCACCTGTTTGACCTCATCATCTGTATAAAAGACACCTGTCCACAGCCTCAACCAGTCAGACTCCAAACTCCGCCATGGCCAAGACCAAAGAGCTTTCGAAGGACACCAGGAAAAGAATTGTAGACCTGCACCAGACTGGGAAGAGTGAATCTACAATAGGCAAGCAGCTTGGTGTGAAAAAATCAACTGAGGGAGCAATCATCAGAAAATGGAAGACATACAAGACCACTGATAATCTCCCTCGATCTGGGGCTCCACGCAAGATCTCATCCCGTGGGGTCAAAATGATCATGAGAACAGTGAGCAAAGATCCCAGAACCACACGGGGGGACCTGGTGAATGACCTGCAGAGAGCTGGGACCAAAGTAACAAAGGTTACCATCAGTAACACACTACAACGGCAGGGAATCAAATCCCGCAGTGCCAGACGTGTTCCGCTGCTGAAGCCAGTGCATGTCCAGGCCCGTCTGAAGTTTGCCAGAGAGCACATGGATGATACAGCAGAGGATTGGGAGAATGTCATGTGGTCAGATGAAACCAAAGTAGAACTTTTTGGTATAAACTCAACTCGTCGTGTTTGGAGGAAGAAGAATACTGAGTTGCATCCCAAGAACACCATACCTACTGTGAAGCATGGGGGTGGAAACATCATGCTATGGGGCTGTTTTTCTGCCAAGGGGACAGGACGACTGATCCGTGTTAAGGACAGAATGAATGGGGCCAAGTATCGTGAGATTTTGAGCCAAAACCTCCTTCCATCAGTGAGAACTTTGAAGATGAAACGAGGCTGGGTCTTCCAACATGACAATGATCCAAAACACACCGCCCGGGCAACAAAGGAGTGGCTCCGTAAGAAGCATTTGAAAGTCCTGGAGTGGCCTAGCCGGTCTCCAGACCTCAACCCCATAGAAAATCTGTGGCGGGAGTTGAAAGTCCGTGTTGCTCGGCGACAGCCCCAAAACATCACTGCTCTTGAGAAGATCTGCATGGAGGAATGGGCCAAAATACCAGCTACTGTGTGTGCAAACCTGGTAAAGACCTATAGTAAACGTTTGACCTCTGTTATTGCCAACAAAGGTTATGTTACAAAGTATTGAGTTGTATTTTTGTTATTGACCAAATACTTATTTTCCACCCTGATTTACGAATAAATTCTTTACAAATCCTACCATGTGAATTCATGGATTTTTTTTTCACATTCTGTCTCTCACAGTTGAAGTGTACCTCTGGTGCAAATTACTGACCTCTGTCATCATTTTAAGTGGGGGAACTTGCACAATCGGTGGCTGACTAAATACTTTTTTGCCCCACTGTACATAAGTGTGTGTTTTACTTGATATTTATATAGAGTCATGTAAAAAGACAGTACACCTTTTGTGTGCATATAATAAAATAGGATTTATAATAATTTAATCTCAGATGAACAGTAACACATGACATTTAACAGTGTTGTTTCATGCTAAATAATCCAAAAGTGGAAGCAGAGGGTGTAAAACTTAATACACCCCTACTGCTTCCATAGGACTGCAGCCAGGTGCTGCTAATCAAATGCACCTGATCATCAGCGAGAGTGCGCACACACCTCCTTAAAATCAGACGTTTTTGCAGTTTGTAGGTCTGGAGTATTCAGGTTATTTATTTCTTATTTTTTGTTAAGAAATAATGGCATGGTGTAATATGTCATGTGTTGTTGTTCATCCGAGGTTGCATTTAAGTAATTTTAGAACCTGAAGGACCAGATGACAGTTTTTATTATGTCCTGACACATAAAACCTGAGACTTGAAACAGAGCATACTTTCTTTTTCACACGAGTGTTGAATGTTTCTTGTAACAAAATGTTATTTATTTTTTTAGTTTTATCATTTCAGTACCTTAATAAATGAGATCTGAAGATGCCTAATAGCCTCTGGTTTTCTGTCAAAGGCCCTCTCAGCTGTCAACAAAATCCTATGAAAAGACCCAAATCAATAACTCATGTATTCTTTAGCAAATAAATGGACTGCATTTACCCAGTGATTCTTTTACTCTTATTGATAATGAGGCACTCATGACGCTTTACATGTCACATTAACAAACCTCCTGCCACTTTATGTTAGTCCAGTGTGTGTGCAGTAGAGCTGTAGTGTCCAAAAAGAAATAAAAACCACCTCATCGAGCTGCCAAATATCAAATGCATCATCTTCTCCTCTTGGAATTGCTCCCAACAGTGTTCTGAATATTATGGAAACTTTTCAGGACATTGTATTTGTGACTTGGAAAGTCCCAAATCTACATGACACTTTTGTTATATAATGACAGTTACTGACAATAAGAAAAATATGTAAGATAACACCAACCATATGCTACAGTTTCTTGACTTGAGCTTGACTTTCAGCTCATGTATCACTCCACCACGTGTTTTGCACGTTTATCTGCCACACCCACTTCACCTGCTGCCTTATACAGCACACAGTTTACTTGTTCTCACCAACCTGGTTTTTGCCTTTGCATTTTTTTGTTCCGGCAGTCTCAGTTTTACTTTATCATTTCATTTTTCCTGCTTGCAAGCTTGTGTTTTTGGCGTTCTACAGTAAAAGGCCCTGTAACTGTTTCTGCGTGCTTGGTACATCCTGTGCCTGTCCTCACTATTTTTCTCATATAACCTCATTTAACCCTCTAACCTTGCAAAAGGTTGTATTACTGTTTGAAACTCTTTCCAAATATTAAACTATTTGGAAAAAGTTGCCGATCATGGTGAACTCACTGGTGAGGCTTTCTATTACTAACTACTATAAACTGTTCTTCACTTTAGTAGAGCTGCAGGGGACGAGTTCAATATCGACAGCACTGATTCTTTGTTAAAAGGTTCATTTTTGCTCACAAATTTAAAAAGATGTATTGTATTTGAAAAAAATCTCTCAAGTGTCTTATTCACGGAGCCCAAGGTTATTTATTGGGTTGTTACAGTTGTACAGATGCTTCTCACTGAATTAGAATTCTTACCTTTTATCTTACGTTTTCTAGAGTTATTTCCCTTCAACTTGTGTATGAAACCACAGTTTGAGATTGTTATTTAATGCCCTTAGTGTTTGCCTAAATGTATCTTCCATAAGATTTGCGCCTTGTTCCTTGAGTGTTTCCTTGTCTCCATTCTTAGTATGTGTCTTTTTGATTGTTTGCAGTTTTACTTTGAAGGTTCGTTTTCTTTCGTGTCCTGTGTTAGGGGTGTGAGAGGGTTCCCTCTTCAGGCTTCACAAACTTTCTCTGAATAAACCGATGCAAGAAGTTCTCAGCTCAGCTCATACATTTTCATAACATTGCATGCTAGATAAGAGATAAGATAAGATAACTCTTTATTGTCATTGCACAGTCATACATAGTACAGTAGTACAATGAAATTGGAAAACTGTCCTACGTCGGTACATATAACACAACACGACACGATACGACACATCACAACGCAACACAAACAACACAACACAGTATAATAACTTAGTAATAAAAAAGAAGAAGAAGTGTATTTGTATTGCACACTGTTATTATTGCACATTAATTATTATTGCACCTTGTTATAAATATAAATATTATTATTGTTATTGTTTTAAACATTGTTACCTCCCCCCTAAAAAAGTCCAGGGAGGTAGCCAATCAGGTCAAGCTGTCCTTGAGTCTATTTGTCCGGGACCTCAGCAGCCTGAACCTCCTGCCGGACGGCAGCAGCTTAAACACCCGGTGTCCTGGGTGTGTACCGTCCCGTAGGATGCTGCGGGCCCTCTTGAGATAGCGAGTGCTGTAGAGGTCCTTCAGAGAGGGAAGAGGATGTCCATTGATTTTTTGGGCCATATTGATGACCCTCTGGAGTGCCTTTCTGTGTGCTGTGGTGCAGCTGGAGAACCACACACCGATGCAATATGTCAGCACACTTTCAATGGAGCAGCGGTAGAAGACGGTCAGATGCTCTATTTATTTTAAGATCTTACAATGCAACAAGGTCAGAAGCAACCGAAAGCCTTTATTAGAGCAGAGAGCTTGTAGTGGTCAAAGAGTATCAATTAGAATCTGGAGATTCACTGTAGTGTGTGTCTTGTATTCATGCCGGACCACTACAGTCAAAAGAAAATTGTTGTTTTCCTCTCCAGTATTTTAAAATTGTATGTTTATAAAAAATTTTTAAATGTCATCCAATCAGTCGGAATCAGGAATGATTTTCACCACATCATCAGTCAAAGCTCTCTTGCCTGACTTCAGCTAATTCAGATGTTTAGATTTCAACTGGCACCAAGAAACATCGCCACACAACTCCTGCCGTGACAAACGTACATTTTTAAACTATCACAAATTAATTTTAAAGCTTTCAATGAGCTTATCCCATAAATAAATAACTTATAAATCCCTTGTGCCTGGGTGTTTAATTAGATTGGTGAAGGGGGCTCTGCTGGTTACACCAAGGTCTCGGCTCGCAAACAAAAGTGATCTGGCTTTTGTCGTCAGAGCTATTGTTGAAGTTCTGTATACATAAAGCTATTTTCATTTATTGCATTTTATATTATGGCTCAGAGAGCATAGGCAGAACTCACATACTAAAAAGGGAAGGTATTGCTGTCAACAGATATGATACTAATTAAGTCTGGCACAGTGTGAGCTGAAGGATCTGGGGTGGAGGTATATTCCAAAGCAGCTTGCAGATGAGCAACAACTGAAAACTAAAAACTCTAAATCAACATTTCTTTGATTGGCATGGATATTGTGAAGTTTGCTGCTCCTAGCACAACTTGTGTGCTGGGGCACCCGTCACCAGTAGCTGCAGATGCACTCCACTGTAGAGATTTATGTTGACTGTCGCCATAAAATCCAGTATTTTGACACAACACTGCATCGGGCATCATCAATCCAGACAGAAAACATGCTGAGCAACATAAAGCTGTTCGTTCGAATTCTCACATCTTTTGTGAGTTAATGCAGATGTGCAGAGATCAGGCTGGTATTAAATGACATCATACATCTCCCTGCTGGTTTGCCCGCTGTGCAGGGACATTGCAGTTTTCCTGAAAGTCACATGGAGGAAGCACTGAGGATGTGCCAGATGCCTCTAGGGTGTCGTGGTTGATGACCAAATCTCCGGGATTGACAGGTGGTTAAAGTTTCTGTGAAGCATCAGTGAGCGATAATGATTGAACATGATTGGTTAAAATCCATCCTCTGTTTCTGGACCGCTGGCTAATCTCATATAAGAATGATTTGGGAATGACGATAACTTCCTAATTGTCAGCTGTAGTTCTTTCCTCGAGACAGTTGCGTGTTTGGGGACTGGCTGGCGGTTTGACGGCGGCTTTTTGGGCCAGCTGCCATTTTCTCTGTGATGGACATGTGCAGTGGCTGCCGGTCCTGGCTGTCTGATTCTTGATTCAGCTCCTTGTTACCGTTAGAAGCCTCTGTGCAGAACCTGTCAAATCAAGCTCTTCTTCAAGTGTTGAAGCTTTGAAAAATACACAACAAAAAGTTTCAAGTTACATATTAATGACAACAGAAAAACATCCAGTGTTTTCACAGTTTAAGGAAAATTTGAAATTTGCGGTGTGAAATGTGAGTCGGGGCTGTGCAGCCGGAAAATAAATCAAAATCGTCAGTTAGCACAAGAAACAAGCGAGCCACCGGGGTAACATATACAGCAAATTAGGTTTGGAAGCCTCGCACTTTTCTATATTGGATCAGTGTTGCACTGCAAACACAACTGTCACATGAAGTTTGTCATAGTTTGAAGAGAGAAGAGAAAAGAGACCCGCAGAGGCGCTGTAAATTGTTGATAAGGTCCGGCTGTAAAACAACAATGGCACAAATTCAAATGACAAACAAAATCTCCCTGAAAAGGTGTCCAAAATCCGTCAGCAACACATGCAAGATTGATGTGTTGGTTTGTTTTTCAGCTTGAGGAGAGCAAAAAAAGGGTTGCACAAATGTCTTTCTTGACAGTTAGTTACCATTCTCTTGGTTCCCATTTCCCAGTGGATCGTCTGGCGTTGGCGCGACGAATAATGCTCAGAGAGGAGTTCTGCGTTGGTCCTGCAGGTGACGAATCAGAAGAGATCAGACTTGATACGGCACAAGCTGAGATTTTTAGGGTTTGATCATAACCCGTTTCTACCGTTAGTCTGCTGATGTTTAGCTGTCAGCACCACAGAACTGATATGCAACAACCTGTCAATCAACAAGCAAATAATCTGAATGGCCTTTTTTCTTCCTTAGCTAAACACCGTCAGTCTGCTCCGCGTATCTCAGCATGACTGAGCGACTGTGTGTTTGTGCTCGGGCGTGTTTGTGTATTTATGATACGGGTGTGCGGACCCCTTGGCAGAAGCTGCTGCGTCTCGCCGCGGGGACCGTCTCTCTCCTCCACAAAGATGAGATGTGTGAAATGCGAGATGCCACGCAGACTGATCCATACATGCTGCGCACATGAGGATGCAAATCAAATCCAATATCTAAAATTGTACTGGAATAAATGTTACATGGTGGATCAGACATACTGAATACAACTGCCAACCCAGGCAGATGGGGGAAACAAAGGGAAAGATTTGCCTGTAAAAATAAACCTCGATCTCATGAGTGTATCTTAGACGCCGCTTTCATTTGTTACAAGGCCTCACAGACTGGCCATATGAGTGACATCTGATAATGAGCTGAGGCTGAAACAGTGTTATTACTCATAAAATCTCTTTAGACGTGCATACTGTTAAAAATTCATAGTACCGCTAACCTTGTAGACAAATACTTGTACATTTCATTATTTTTTTTACAGTTCTTCTTTAAAGTAGCATTTTTGTTCATTGCAATGAAATTAGTTTCAAAGACATTCTTTACCAATATGGAGTTGACTTGAAAAGGAAGATGTAATTTTCTATTCAACTGGTGATATATATTAGACATTCTTAACCAGAAAGGAAAGAGATTTTTTTTTTTATTAAGAATAAAGCAAGTCTTACATTTCATTACTGGAAAGAGAAAAATGGAGAAAAATGAGCAAAAAAATGTGACTTAATGTTACTTGAAAACAGTGTTGGAGAGTAACGGAATACATGTACCGCCGTTACGTATTTAAAATACAAAATATGAGTAACTGTATTCCGTTACAGTTACCGTTTAAAAAGGTGGTATTTAGAATACAGTTACTTTGTTAAAATAAATGGATTACACGGCGGTACTTCCCTGTTTCATATTGTGGCGGGTCAGGACTGTTTGGGTTTTGTTTGACAGCTACGTTCTGTTGTTCCAGGCGGCAGCGTTACGGTTGCCATGGTTACCGGGTGACGCTCTCGCTCTATGTGTTTCCTGGGTGAGAGAGCGCCTGTTGTTGTTGTGCTAAGCTAATAGGCAGAATGCTACAGGTATAGCTCTAAAGAATGTAGCATCATAGGCAGTGTAGTCCGTGCTGCAGGGAGAATGGACCGCCATACACGTTATGTGTCTGTGAGCGAGGGAGGGAGAAAAAGGAAAAGTACCAGGAAAAGGAAAAAACGGGAGCTGGAAGCATGTAAATATAATAATAACCACTGCAGCCAAGAAGAGAGCCTGACGAGCCCAGCTGTAAGTAAGCTATTAAGACTCGACTGTACACCGTGTTCGTGTTTTCCTCTGAAACAATAAGTCCCGTTGGAGCAGCCTTTCAACGCCTCTCTCTGTCTCTCGCTAGCAAAGTTGACCCAGACAACAAAGTAAAGCTAGTTTTCAGCTACGAGCCCGACACAGAACCCACCGTATTAGCCAGAGGTCCCTTTACTACGGTTCAGAGCCGCGGACCTTCAGTAACAGTAATAAATCACAGCAATAGTACATTCATGTAGTTGTAAACAGCATGATAATATATTAAGTAATCCAAAGTATTCAGAATACGTTACTCTCATTGAGTAACGTAACGGAATACGTTACAGAATACATTTTGGGGCATGTATTCTGTATTCTGTAATGGAATACATTTTAAAAGTAACCTTCCCAACACTGCTTGAAAATGTGTTGCCAGTGTTTTGGATTAAAAGAATGTGGGTTTCACTCACCATTTTTAGGATAATGTGATGTGATTTACTCATTTCAGTAAACAAATACTGATGAAATTTATAGCAAATGTTTTATTTCCGTAGATCTAATGTCAGTTTATTAAGATTTATATAATACGATCCTGCAGGATTGTGGATAAGCACGCTATACATTAAGTATCCATCTGCATATTGTTCATGTATCCCTGCAACACTATCTCCACCACTGACATCGATCCATTTGCAACAGCGCTCGAATGAAGCGATTACAATTCTGATTCTGGTTTCCAGTTAAAGACAGCATTCCCTCCTCCCAGTCATCCTGTGCATCCCAGTGTTTTCCAAACTGGTGAGAGCAGATGTTGACCTTTGGCTGCTTTGCACAGGGGGGATCGGCGAATGAGGTGTTATTAGGCCACTCCATCAGTTCACAGCTTGTATGTGGATATTGGATGTAAATATTTCATGACTGCGAACCATATTGACTCGGTCTTTAGGAGCTACTCCCCAAAGCTGACTCAGTCATGCATATTTCCATTTTGGGAGCCTAATTTTTCTTTGGTGTATGAAGGCTTTTACTTTTAATATCCCTGTAAATTTTAAACATTATTGCTGCATTGTTGGTCCGAATGATCCTGTCCAGGAACCGATCAAAATATGGGATGAGGCACAAGGAATAAAATTGCTTTACTCTTTTTATATTCAACCAAAAATTATTTCTGTGTTATGCACCGCAAAACACAAATTTAACATGTCTACATGTGTTGACTTCCGAGCTATTTTTCCTGATTCCTTTCACAGTGCCTTTACACTGGTTTTCTTGATAAGGAAAATATTCTCCTGTTACTTCAGGATATTTTGGTAAACAAAAACTGATTTTATGCAGGGTTGCTCTTTTTCATTAATTCTATTCATAATATTCATGGACAGAATGTCTAACGTCTAGGGTTTGTTGGTCTTAGGATCTCACTCTTGTTGCTGTTCTGTTGGCTTCATCAAGGTTTGCAGCCAAGTGTGAAGCTGCTGAGATAAGAATTAGCACTTCCGAGTCTGAGGCCGTGGTTCTGACTTGGAAAGGCGTGGGGTGCCCACATTGAGTTGAGAATGAGTTTCTGCCCAAGTGGAGGTGTTTAAGTATCTGGGGGAAGAAGGGACCTGGAGACAAACAGATTGCTGCACCATCTGCAGTGCTCTGAATATTTGCACCAAACTTAAACAGTGATCTGTCAATTTATCAGTCAAACTATATCCCCACCTACACCTATGGTCACCAGCTCTGGGTGGTGACCAAAATAATTGAAGGGGACATGAAATGCTACACAAATAAAGGCTAATATACAGCTATTCACAGTCCTCATTTATTAAGTGCTTTACGAACCCAAACATTATGACTAACAGCTATATTTTCCTGTTTGAGTGCATCTAGCCAAACGAACAGCGACTTACTGCTAAAGACAGAGAGTGAAAGACAGTATATCCTTGCGTGTTAACATAAAAGTCATTATTGCAGCGAGGGACAGCCCAAAGGTGACCTCCTTAAACAGATTTTTAGTTTTAGTGTCGTTGTTTTCCTCTGAGTTATCGATTCTGTCATTAGTTAGCTAACTAAAGTAAGTCTATTAGCTCCAACCAACCGCATGACGTCACGTTCTGTACCGATAGAAGATGGCACTAAACATGTTTTTAAAACTTCAACTTTAAGCACTTATTTCTTAAATCCAGCTTCGCAGACAGAGTTAGATCTACGTCAGTTTTTGAGAGCAGGGCTCAAAGCTGTAAATTAGCCTTTATATGTGTCGCGTCTCATGCCCCCTTTAAAGTAGAGCCATTCACCTCCACATTGAAATGAGCCAGTTGAGGTGGTTTCAGGGACCTGACTAGGATACCTCCTAGTGTTCTCTGTGTCCCACCAGAAGAGCTGGATGAGTTGGCCGCACTGACCTGGGCATATCTGCTCAAGGCTGCTGCTGCAACATCCTGGATATGCATCCTGGAAGGATGGATGGATGATAGTCAACGCATGAATAAATTATTTTTTTAAAAGTCCAAAACATCTTTACTATAATCCTGATGATTTTGCTTTGAAGGACGGTTTGAGGGTGGGGTCCAGCTTGGCTGATTGCAATTGTAACTCTGACTTCTTCCATTTTAGTTTCTTTGACAGCTGTTTAACATTATGGCTCATTGATGTGTTTCTTGCTTTTCTATCTCAGCACCAGGCATCCAGCACAACGCTGCCATGTTTAAAAGTGAACCTTGAAGCCTTGTTTCTGATCAGAAGACTGGAGCGATTTATGGGATTAGTGTGTAATTGATTGTTGTACTTCCAGGATGCTGTGAGTGTTGATTTTCCTTCCAGTTCACTTGTGTGTCATAATCATGACTGATGGATCTCTAATGGTAAACATGTGTGATGTGCTGCTGAACCCCAGGAGAGAGGCCACAGAGGCCTGTGTATTCAATATGTGTGCTTTTTCAAAGGGTGCACATAGCTGGCCAGGCTCCCTCTGCTATCCTTACTTTCTCCTCAGGAGTAGCTACACAGGAGGGTGAACAAAGCAAAAGCCCCCCACCCCCCCTGCCCCCACCCCCCTTCCTCTAGAGGTTCAGTAGTTGCTCTTTGGATTTTCTGACCCACACGGATTTGAAGGGAGAGCCGCTGGTGGAGTTGAGCTCCCTTGGGATTACCCTAGCTTGGGTATTTGGCTCGGCTTGAGACAGAACCCTGGAGAGCTTTTGGGTTAGAAGTGTGTGAGTGTGTATGTGTGCTTCATTTGTGCTGGGGAGGGCAAGTAGGGTTCTGTACATCTGCCACTTCCTCCCAGGGGATAGTGCCAGGAAGGTTAGCCTAGATTTCACCTCCATCAGGACACTGCAGGAGACAGAAGGGTGAATTTATTCTCACCAACTGGGACTATAGAGGATGTACAGTAAACTACTCTTAGTTAGATTTTATTATGGCACGTGTAGCGCAGTGCTTTTCCCACTGGGGTTCTATATGTGTTTGCTTTATTAATTACAGTCACAAATACAGTTTTTTACTTCAGGGCCTGTTGGTTTGCCTAAAATTAGAATGCTATAACGGATGTTTTTACTACGGTTTCCTTCATCTTTATTAAGCTTTACAGTTAGTGTTAGTATTCTGTCAGGAAATGTTACAGTTTATTACAGTGTTTAACTACTGTCTTCAATAATGAAAGAAGGAAAGCAGCAAACAGACACAGCTGGGGACTTTCTCCAAGCTAAAAAGGAGACAAAAATACTATATTATGAATAAGCTAATGAATTTTAATTGGTTAAAAAAATGATCTCCAACATTTTCCTCTCAAATATAATAAAGCAGACATATAAAAAAATACCTTTCATTTTATTTTAGTAGCTTTCTTAGTTGCATTGCAGCACTGATGCCACAGAGTGGGCAGGAACAGACTGGTGTGGTAAACTTGAAGTCAAAGAGATTTCTAATGTTCTAACTGCTTCTTTCTTATTATGAATGTTTCAGTCAGCAGTTGTCATCCCTGCTCAGCCTGCTTGACTTAAGAATAGAAAAAGATGAGCGGGAGAAGAAAGATGCCCAGTGAAGAGTAGCACAGGATGCAATTAAACAAAGGCCAGGGGAAGTTCAGTGCATCCGGAAAGCATTCACAGTGCTTTGATCCACATTTTGTCATGTTAAGGCCTTATTCCAAAATGGATCATATTCATTTTTTACTTCAAACTTTTACTCAATATCCCATTATGACAAAGTAGAAATCATTAAAAATTCTTCTAAGATTTTTAAAAATGAAAAATGAAAAATATAACATATGTATCCACAGCCTTTGCTCGTTACTTTTCTGAAGCACCTTTGACAGCAATTATAGCCTGAAGTCATTTTGAGCATGATGCTACAAGCTTAGCACACCTTTTTGTGTGCAGTCTCTCTGATTCTTCTTTGCAGAAGCTCCATATGCTTGGATGGGGAGCATCGGTGCACAGCCATTTTCAGAGCTCTCCAGGGATGTTCAATTGGGTTCAGCTCTGGGCTCTGGCTGGGCCACTTAAGGACATTCACGGTGTGGTCATGAAGCCATTCCTTTGTTATCCTGGCTGTGTGCTTTCAGTTGCTGTTGGAAGATGAACCGTGGTTCCAGGCCAAGGTTCAGAGTGCTCTGGAGCAGGTTATCATTAAGAGTGTTGCTGTACATTGCTGCATTCATCTTTAACTTGAGCCTGACGAATCTTCCAGGATGAAAAACATCCTCACAACATGGATGGATGAAGGAATGGAAGTGGTCAGGTGATGATACGGTACCTGGTTTCCAGACATGATGTTTGGCATTCATGCCAAAGAGTTCAGTCTTTGTTTCATCAAACTAGATATTTGGTTTCTCGTGGTTTAAGAATCCTTCAGGTGCCGTTTGGCAAATTCCAAGTGGACTGTCCATCTGGCAAAGGTTAGGTTTCCCTCTCTGAAGAGCAATTCGAGACCTTTGTCAGAGTGACCATCAGGTTCTTGGTCACCAGAGATGGGCAATCCGATTACTTTTTTCAAGTAATGAGTAAAGTAAGGGATTACTATTGCAAAAACGGTAATTAGATTACCGTTACTTTCCCGTAGGAACGCTGCGTTACTGCGTTACTAAAACCGTGATTTTTTGCAAGAATGTCTCATGACAGTGACGTAAGCGAGTGCGACGTTCGTGGCAACAGCTGTGTGCAGATCAACAATGGATCATATATCAAGTGCGGGAGAGAGTATGAGCGTGCAGCGTTTAAAGCGTGGAAGTACTGACCTTACTTTGAGTTTGATTCCATAAAAAGCGACAAAAACATTAGCGTCCGTTGTGCGTGGGAAGAAAACTTCTTTTTACAGCGAAAAAAACCCCTAAACTTCCAAACAAGCACAGAGTGCGCTACCACGTAATGGGAAACTCACAGAGAAACTCGCGGATTCTTCCACTGACCGCTGCGACACACCTGCACCAGGGTAAACCTCCGCCTACCCTACTCCTGCTTTACAGGTGAAAATAGAGCAACAGGACCGCTAGTCTTTGATTTTATTTATTTTCTGCTGTGTTTTACTTGCATCTATTTGAAAGACTGAGTGTAAACACAAAAAATATTTTATGTGCTGGAATGTGCAGAAAATAGATTTAAATGTTAAACAAATTTCTTCAAGTCAGAGAATGTTGCATATAATTAAATTTTTGCTTGATGCATAAAGTTAAAAGATTAAAACTAATAAAACAAGTTTTAAAAAGAGACTTTTCCATTTGATTACATTTTGTATGATGGATTATGCAGAAAAAGTAGAATTGGGCTGAAAGATCTATCGCTTTATCACCTATTCAGGTTGTAAATCGTGTTTTTAAAAAGTAAGTAACTAAGTAATTAATTACTTTTGAAAATAAGTAATCAGTAAAGTAACGGGATTACTTTTTGGGGGAAGTAATCAGTAATTAGTTACTGATTACTTTTTTGGAGTAACTTGACCAACACTGTTGGTCACCTCCCTGACTGAGGCTCTCTAATCCCAGTCATTCAGATTGTCCAGGCAGCCAGTTGTAGGAAGAGTCCAAGTGGTTTCCAAACGTTTTCATTTCCAGATGATTGAGGCCACTGTACTCATTGAGCTCTTCAATGCTGCAAAAGTTTTTCTGTACCTTTCACCAGATCTGTGCCTCCATACAATCCTGTCTTGGAGGTCTACAGACAATTAGACTTCAACTATGTGACCTTGTATAGGCAGCTGTGAGCCTTTCCCAAGCATGTCTAGTGGACTGGATTTACCACAGATGGATTCTAATCAAGCTTTCTGACAGACGATGCACCTGAGCTCAATTTTGGGTGTCAAGGCAAAGGCTTATGTACATGATATATATTTGTTTTTTATTTTTAATTAATTAATTTGCAAGTATTTCAAGCAAACCTCTTTTCATTTTATCATTAAGGAGTATTGTGTGTCGAATTTTGAGGCGTACAAAGAATTTAGTTCATTTTGCAATAAGCTTGTAACATGACAAAATGTGGACAAGTGAAGGGCTGCGAATACTTGCGAGTACACACTGTAAGAATGAGGTAACACTAGTTTTTCATGCTCTTCCAGCATACTGTAACGCTCCTTTGCTTTCCATGTGAACATAACTGGATTGGTTGTTGGATGCTGTTATCATCGACATATTTTGCAAACATTTGATAACAACTAGTGCACAGCTTCAGTGGGATACTGGTTCTGTAATTTATTATTTACAGGCAAATTATCTGCTAAGCAAACACACAAGCAAACAGCAAACAGTGGTTTGTGTTTTATTATTGGTTCTTGTGTAAATCTGACTTTCTTGTGCCCCGTGTGTAGCCTTTATTTTATCTATATTTTTGTCAGATTATTATCCTTTCTTTTCAAATAAATACCGTGTTTTTATCCAAAGCAATGGACTGTGCACAGATGAGTGCAGGCAGGGTGGAGAGGCTGGAGATGAGTGTCAGTGGTGACTTGTGACAGCAGGATACCAACAAGAGCAAGTGGGAAGGTTCACAGGGTGGTAGTGAGACCTACTATGATGTATGGTTCGGAGATGGTGGCACTAACAAAAAGACAGCAGGCTGACCCAGAGGTGGCAGAGCTGATTTTCATTATGAGTGATCAGGATGGACAGGATTAGAAATGAGCTCATCAGAGGGACAGCTCAGGTTGAGAAGTTTGGAGACAAACTTAGAGAGGCAAGGCTGAGATGGTTTGGACATGTGCATAGTGAATATACTGGACAAAGGATGTTGAATATAGAGCTGTCAGGCAGAAGGAAAAGAGGAAGTTGATGGATGTAGTGAAGGAGGACATGCAAAGAGATGGTGTGATAGAGCAGCATGCTGGCAATAGGGTGAGACAGAGGCAGATAATCAACTATAGCAGGCACTAAAGAGAAAAGCTGGAAGAAAAACACCATTAGAGTAGTCACAGATTTTAAAGGCAATAATCATATAGATGCATATACTGGAAATACTAATGGAACAAAACATTGATTATGTTGCTCCACAACTGCTGAATGAGTCCACAATCAATTTAATGTGTTAATCTGTAGTGTTACAAGTTGTTTCTTCTTTCCACAAGGGTTCAAACAAATTGTTGCAGTCTCAGGGTGCAGATTTAAAGCCTCCAACCGTGGAAGAAATCACAGATCAACCCCAGTGCAGTGAGCAACCCCGTAAAAAGGTTTTATTAGAGTTGTGTTACTTTTCTATAAAGACACAATAATATGGAGCCCGTACAGAGGGTCTACAAAGGCTATTTTACAGTGACACGAGCCCACTGTCCATCCAGAGTGGTTAATTTCGTTATCAGCACTGGGGCAGCAGCAGGAACATTTAAATTATCCAATAAGTCTTCATCTGAGGGAGGATTGGGGGGAAACAAATAATTGAGTGAATGAATGGCAGTCTGCATGGTGTCTTGGAAATGCTAAACAGCTTTTTACAAGTTCTAATTTGCAAGTTTGTTAATATATAAAACATTTTTTGATAGAATTTATAGTCGACACTTCTGCAAATGCCATTCAGGGTATTTGGGTTTGAGTTTTAATTGTCACTGGCAGAACTAACCATTCTTTCACATGAGGGAGATTGGATTTGTGTGAAGAGGGATTCACAGAAAACAGGCTCGGTGCATGTGCATGTCTAATGTGTGATATCATTTCTGACAGATTTAGTTTTCATTAAGATAAAGTTAGAAAGGCCCTCGATTGGGAGATCATAGAGGTATGAACGATGGCCTCTGAGTCAGTTGAGCCAACATAGAAGCTCCTTCAACATACATTCTTTCCAGCGTCCACCAGAGGGCGATACCTGTGGTTTAGGGCCTTACAGGAGTCTATGGGGGGAAAGCCCTTGCCCCTGACCTCTATCGATGGTTTCCTGACAAATTTTGGGACTTTGTTTGTTTCATTATTTCTATTTCATTATTTTTAAGTGTCATAAATGAGGATTGTCTGAGCTATGCTGTTTAAGAATGAGTACATAGATAGACTGCTCTGCAATCAAATTTGTTTTCAAAACACAAAGATGCTAACGACAAAGACATTCATCTCAAGACTTCACAAACTCATGGTGATGTCATAGTAGCTGCTTCCATCTTTGATTTGGTGAATGGTGGGGAAACCTGTCAGTCAAATTCAGTATCCAGGTAGAGGAGATGAATCTGTCTCACTCAGAGCTGTTATGATAGATGGGAAATACTCCGCAGAGGCCAAACGAGCAACGTTTAAGTTATGGAAAATCTGCCCTATGTCACGATCGGGCGAATTACACACAGTAATTCGGCGTGCCCGTGTGGCGTGCTGGCTAGACCCAAACGCGGCGAAGGCTAGCGATGGGTTGGAACAGACACACAGTTATTCTAGTAACGATCAGTGCACCAAGCGTGGCTTCGGAACTGGCGTTACAGACGGAGAGCGAGCGGAGCCGGGATGAGAAAATGAATCGAGAAGGAAAACACTCACAGTTTCTGAATCAGGTGGAGACTGACGTCAGCAAGGTTTCGGAGCTCCTGACATGAAGAGAACGATATCTGAGCGGCGAACAGGTGGGTGGCGTCTCTCTTTTAAACCCGGCCCCGTGATCAGCTGATCACCAGCTGACACCCTACTCTCTACTGCATTATGGCTAAGCTGAATATGAGGGAGATGATTAGGGAAATGATATTGCATTAGAGACAAACAGAGGCAGGGGACGGCTGGATCTTCCAAGAATGCAAGTTGGGGAAAAAATGAGGTCCTTAGAGAAGTTAAACGCAAGTTTTTATTAGCAGAGGGCTGATTGTGCATAACTGAGACATGCCAGTTATACACAAGGAAGCCTGTTGTGCTGGCCCCTGATATATGAGGGAAACACGACTGTCAATGCCCCAAACCAAAATCTTTTGATAACCCAAACGAAGTAGCTTTTAGTGCCTTAACCTAATCAGTGAGTGGGGAAAACATCTGATGCCATCTTCATTCCACCAATCTATGGAACATGGACTTTATAGGTCTATAAAACGGTGCCATTATCTCTCAGCCAGAGCACCAAGGCATCAGTGCCAAAAGAAACAAAAAAAACAAAAACAAACCCCAGTAGTTCACATTTCTGTATAACTGTATATCTCAGATTTCTGTATAGTTTTTTTATTTCATATTTATATCCTGTTCATAGCCTGTACATACTTATAGTTATAGAATATTCATAACATACTTCATACCGTGTACATTATAACATACCATAATAGACCCATTTCTGTAACATACTTACATATCTATATTATTGCTAATATATATTGTAATATATCTATATCACTAAAGCACTTCTGGATGGATGCAAACTGCATTTCGTTGCCCTGTACCTGTGCATGTGCAATGACAATAAAGTTGAATTCTATTCTATTCTATTCAAACCGCCTTGTGGCTGTCTGTCACATGATGAGACACAGACAGCATTGATCTAAACAGCATTATGTAACTAAGAATAAGTCTATTGCTAGGTATCAAACTTTTACTTAGGTAATGAAAAGCTAACATGAGGGATTATTTTAGGAGGCTCTCTGCAGGATTCCCAGTGATATATGAAAACAACAAAAATATAACTGTGTCAACATTCAGTGTAATTACTCCCTGAGAGGAATGCGTGTGCACTATTTTTGATGCAGAAAGGGGAAAAAATTAAAGCTTTTATTCTTCAAGTAATTATTTGTAAACTCCTTCTCACTCCTTCTTTCCATTGTAGAAGATTGACGGGGGAAAATAAAGCGACTGCTATTGTGATGCGCCGCAACATTTCCAAGAAAAGCCTGAATCTTTGGCAATTAGAAGGAATGTCAACTGGCGAGGAAGAACGGGGAGAGAGGAGGGTGAAGCAGCTAATTGAAAACATAAAAAGATTCCTCAATTATTTCTGGAAGGAAACGCAATGAAACAGGTTGTGGAGAGAAAGCATTTTAATAATTTGCATCATTAGGCAAGAGCAAAGGCGTGCTGTGCCAAGTTCCAGTGGAAATTTGTGCAAGATCCTCAACAGGGAGTGATACGTGACACTCTCATCTACCTGCTCTGGTCCTAGATTGTTTTCTGTTATTACCCAGAGTAGAGAACACTTAAAAAATACGCTTGATAATATAAGGTGGTTGCATATGCCACTTGAAATTGCCTTTGGCCATCAGAGGAGAACCTTTTTAAAAGCTCCTCAAGTGACGCACAGCTCAAAACATTTTCCATCACCCACTGTGTTTTTGTGTTTTTGCAAAGAGCATCCAAAAAAAGGGAAAGTGAAAAAAACCCACTGCCGACTGTTAAGGATGCAATCCATAAAAAGCAAGCTTCTTACATCTTCCGCTGCCTGTGTGAGCGAGCAAAGCGGTCACCTGTGGAAGAAAACAAAGTGACTGCATGCGAACTATCAGCCTGATGGAGACGTCAGATTGTGTCAGCTGCTATAAACTGTGTCCGCTCACTGTGAAGGCAAAACAGAAGTCCCGAGATGAGCTGCAGATGCTGTCGAGCCGCGTGGAGTTTATCAGAAACCCATAGATTTCATAAACAAATGAAAAAAAGGGGGGTGAGGACAGACACATATAACCAGCTCAGGTTTGGCTCGGTACACCTAATGTTGTACAAATTTATCTTACATTTCTGAGATCCCATGTCGCCGCTGACCTTTCACGGGAAGGAATAATCAGGTTGTTTTTTTTCTCTTTTTTTAACTTTTGCATTCGGCTGACATTTCCTTGTATCAGTCAGATAGCTTTCGCCATGAAAGCCGAGGGAACATCTGCAGGGACCTTTTTCACTGTTATACAGGAGGAAAAAAAAGAATAATAATGAGAAGAAACCGCAAGCCTTTTTAATGTGCAAACACAAGGAGAGCTGTGACCTGTCTTCGGCATGCTTTCCCAATTCACCGTAGAGACATCACAATAACAATGTTTCCCTAAAACAAACAAAAGAAGAAACACAGGCGGAATTTTACCCGCCGCTTGTCTTACTTATTAACAGATACTTCAACTCTCCTCAGAAAGTGTGAAATGAGGTAAAACAACAAACATCTATTTGTTTTAGCTGCTGAAAGAGCCAGATAAAAAAAAAAGAAAACACTTCTTTTTGGAGCCCATGTTATGTGAAGTACTGTAAGTGGAAAATGAAAAGTTTTTTCCACTGATTAAAAGATAAATAGAGATTTAAAAAAAGAAATAAAAAGCAGCAGCATGTAAAAGTGTGGATGGAAGGTTTTTACCTTCCTTTTTTCCCCATTTTCTTCACCTTTTGGCAATAAAACTCAACTAAAGTGTTTTGACCTAGTTTAAAAAGTCAAACTATTAAGAACTGTTTATCAACCTCCTCAGATTCCTTTTAATTGCATTAGCTTCACTATCTCTACTGGTGGCTTTATATCTATCTGGACTATTTGGACAGCTTGGTGGTGCCAGTTATTTGCTGATGGTATCCAGGTTTATTCTCTTTCACACCAGTCGAGGTTTAGAAGGTCTCTAGGCTAATTCACCTTAATGTCAGGGACTGGACAGTGATAAATGTCCCACTTTAGAACTTATAAGACTGAGATTCTCATATAGATCATATAGAACAATATAGTCCCTCTGTCCTCTGCTTGTCATCTAATCTAGGGGTTATCTTTAAGCTACTACTTTCATGCCCATCTTACAAATAGCTCTTCATATTCATCCATCCATTTTCTTCTGGTTATCTAATTCAGTCTGGAGCCTCTCCTAGCTATCATTAGGTGAGAGGCTGGGGTACACAATTGATTTCGAGTGTAAGAGGAAGTCAGAGTATCCAGAGAGAACCCACACAGGCACGGTGAGAACATACGAACTCCACACAGGAAGCTGCTCCAACACATATGAAGAGTAGCTGGAAATGTGCATCACTGCGCTTACTTCTATTCTCTATAAACTTCTGTAGTTCATAGTTTTCTTCACACTGAGTAAATCTGATCTGCACCAACTGCAGCAACTCAAAATGTTGCTGCTCGCTAGATCAAACAGTCTCATGTCATCCCACACCGGCTGTCTGCAACATCCAGTTTTAAATCCTCATCTTTACCTACAGTGGGGGAAATAATTATTTGATCCCTTGCAGAATATATACATTTTCTCACTTACTATAATCCCCAAGCAAAAACCCCCAAAACAAAACAAGGCAACAAGACAAATATCTGGGCCTTTCTTAAGTTTGCCAGTGAAGATCTAAATGATTCAGTCTTGGGAGAAAGTGCTGTGGTCAGATGGAACCAAAGTATAGCTTTCCAGCATAAACTCAACATTAGGGGTGGGTTTTAATAATCGATTTATCGATTACAATCGATTCTGGCTTGGATAACATGATATCGATTCATTAAAATCCTGAAGCGATTTTTTTAATATTAATTTATTTTGCCCGAAATGCCAGAATCTCAGGTGAAACCTCACAAAATTTCAACAACCACCAAACAGCTAAAAGAGTAAATGAGAGCAGGAACACGGCTTCTGCACAAAGATGTAAACACAAAGCGCGGACCCGCCGACGCATCAGAATCAGTGAGATGTCGCCTTTCTCACCCGACGGCACGGACACGGTCGGGGCCGAAAGCCGACAGCTCGCTGATTCTGATGTTTCGGCGGCTCCGCGCTTTGTGTTTACGTCGTTTATGCGTAAGCTGTTAGTTTTATCTCTCTCCAAACATTATTGACCGAACCAGCAGCAAAAGAAGATCCAAACTACGCTTTACATAAACATCGTCATGGATTCCCTCTGACTTTTGCTGTTTTGCTTCCAACACACTTCATGCACAGCTCTCTCTCTCTCTCTCTCTCTCTCTCTCTCTCTCTCTCTCTGTGTATACTTCAAGAACAGTTTCCCGTCTAAAAATCTGTTTTCTGCATTATTCGCTTGCTTGTTACGCACAAGTCTACCGTAGTTTACAGCGCTGTCGGCCGCTGTTTTTTTTCCCCTTTTACTTACTTCCGAAAAGAAAACCTAATTTCTGCTGTTCAATAGGCTTCTGAACAAATGTCAACTTTTTAAAATTATGCAAAATGCAAAACGCTTAGCCGTGTCTCTAATAAAACTGCTGTAACTTCAGAGGTAATGTTCATAAGTTGATTAATGGTTTTCTTTCGTTTTTGATGTACTGCAGAATATTTTTATAAAATCCCAGGCCAGGAAAATCACCTTCATGTTTTTCTGTTTTATCTTCAGCTACTTTGACACAAAGGCATCTGCTGTGACGCTCACACCTTTGATAAAGTCTGGAAAGTGTCAGCTTCCTTTTTATAGATACAAAAATATGTAAATGTACTGATCTGAATTATAATATTTCTGACTGAGGCAAAATTTTCCAGATTTAAATCGAATCGAATTGAATTGAATCGTGGATCGAATCGATTTGGGACCTTGTGATTTAGAATCGAATCGATTCTAGAAATCAGTGACGATATCCAGCCCTACTCAACATGTCGTGTTTGAAACAAGAGGAATGCTGAGCCGAAGAACACCATCCCCACAGTCGAGCACAGAGGTGGAAACATTGTGGTTTGTGGGTGTTTTTCTGCTAAGGGACAGGATGTCTTCACTGCATTGAGGGACAAATGGATGGGCAATTTCCTTTCCTCAGCCAGAACACTGAGGGAAGAAAGACGGGTCACTGATGGGTCTTCCATTATGGCAGCGACTCAAAATAGCAGCAAAGGCACTGAAGGAGTGGCTAAAGAAGATGCACATTAAGGTCATTGAGTGGCCTAGTAAGTCTCCACATCTCAGTCCTAGAGAAAATCCAGTGTGGGAAGCTTCAAGTTGCCAAATACTAGTTTCTTTACAGTGGATTGAGCCAAAATCCCGTCGGAGACGTTGGCAAACCTGGTGGCGACCTGCAAGAAACACCTTACAGCTGTGATTACCAACAAGGGTTTTCCATCAAGTTCAAAGTCACGTTTTGCTCTGGGATCAAATACTTATTTCATTCAAGGACATGCAAATTAATTTATGTGATGTGTTTTTGTTTTTTGCTTCTTCGGGTTCACTTGCAAACTGTTTGTTCAGCTCACTTGTCTAAGGACTTTTGGTAAAAGAACCTTTGAGGCAATGGTGCCTGAGCTGAGGAACACTCTAATTGTTCACCTGAGGTTTGCTGATCCTGTGAAATCTTTTAAAAGCCAGCTAAAGACGTATCTGTTTACTCAGGCGTCTCAGTAAAACACTTTATGCCAGTTTACATGCTGACTTTGATTCTCGTACGGCTTTTAATCATTTTTAATAATTACGTTCATACATTTTCTACATTTGTGTTTAGCTTTTATCTGTTTTAACTTTTATCTTATATATTTTTTTGCAACCACTTTGTGCCTCCTGTTTCTCAAAAGTGATTTACAGGTAATGTTTGCTTCATTTTAATGTGTTTTCTTACATTTCTGAGGTGTTGGTTGTTTTTCGTGTTCTGTGATAAATACAGTATTTATTTTATCTTATGTGTTGTGCTGTCAGTGAGCCGGTGTGTTCTTAATGTCATGACCAACACGTTCACCAAAAAATTAGCCAAATCGAATTCAAATTTAAACCAGGTGATAGTCAAGGTGATATTGTGGCTTGTTGGGTTATTTAAGAGGGAACAGCGTAAAAAAACCAAAACGAACATCAAGACTGTAACTTGGCCTCGTTGGATAAATATGGAGGATGATAAGGTCGGACAGCAAGTATCCCTGAATTGATCTCCTTAATGCAGTTAGCAAAATGTCGATTCCCGACAGCAACTAATTTATGTGTTCACTTCCAGTCAGACTCAAAAGGAGATCTGTAAATAATTAATGCAATGATTTCATTTAAGGAATATGAACTTGAATATCAAATGCTTTTCTTTTTGTGTCACATTAATGGGCTTCAATCTTGTAAACCTTTAGAAGCAACTGGATGGTGCTGCCGTGGATGCTGCGAGCTACACTGACGGCTGCAGGATGAGTCAAGTTTCTTTTAGCATACAATCGCTGACATTTTGGAAAATTCAGAATCCACTCTCAAGACTTCTTTTTTTTGCAATTTATCATTAGATGTACTAACAGCTATCAATGAATCACTGTTTTCTTTTCTAAGTAGATCATGAGAAAAGTTCAATTTCCTTGAAGATCTTGCATGGAAATGCTTTCTGTTCCCTGAAGAATATTTTCAACTATAGCAGTTTAAAGCAGCCATAAAGAGCTGCAAAGCTTCCCTGGTTTTCTTATAAAACTGAACAAAACAAAGTGCAAACAAACATTTTTGATTTTCAAATTTGGAAAAAACTGAATTCAAATACCTAACTTGATGTTATGTTTGCAACCCACAAACAACAAATGAAGTGATGACATGAAAGACTTGCTCAGGAGTGACATTACCTGTTCTGAGGCAGTATGAACATCTGACAAAGTAATTCAGAGGAGGTACAGTATTCGCCTCCGGGGCTGAAGAGGTGCGGCGTGTTGATTTGGCTCATGAAAGATCTCAGATAGAGCTTGATGCCAGATGACTCCGGGTTGGGGGTGCGTGCGTGCACGTCTTTGCTCCTTGCAGGGGGCTAATATGAGATGACGAGGTGCCTGCTTCAAAGTAGGGAGGGGGAAGTTTCCGGCGGTACGCGTGGTCTTTTGGCGATGATTGGCTCTGTCAGCTTTCCGGGCTACCTTGTAGTGAACATCCTGCAAGAAACCGAGTAACACTGATTGGCTTAGACTTTTCAGCCTGCTATCTTTCTCCCTCTCCAAACATGATAAGAAGATAGACTTAGGGTGCAACTGTGAGGAGAAGAGAAATTCAAATGGATGCTGTTTATTATACAGCGAATGGGGAGAACAAGTACTGTGAAATGGCGTGGTAATTAATAAAAGCAGACCAAAATACAATAATCTAAATACTGAGGGACCCTCAGAAGCTTTTCTTTATATAGTCTGTTGTATGTAGCAATTGCCAAGTTTTCTACAGAGATATTCCACATGAGTTTATTTGGCACCTAGGGGGAATTTTGCACACTAGTGGGAATGACTTCAGAAGGTAATTTCACTTCTTACAAATATGTGATGCCAGTTCTGAATGCTACTGTTCAATAAGGAACTATTAAAGGTTGATTAAATGATGTTTTGGGGGCTGTAGAAATAGCTATAAACACGCCACAGGATACATTATGATTTTACCACACTTCTGTATTTTTATATATGAAGCTAATAAATGTATGTAAATGTTTGGATTCATTCCTGTGGGCTGGGGAAGAGAGGCTGCCCGAAGTTCAAGTATCTTGAGAAGTTTTTCATAACTGATAGGAAATTGTATCGTGAGTACTGTCAGACTGGGATGGTGTTAGCAGTCATGTTGTGCCAGACTGCCACGGTGAAGAGAGAGCTGAGCCGAAGGTGAGGTAAAGCTTTTGATTTACCAGTCCATCTAGATCCCAGATACATGACCAATGGTCATGAAATAAGGGTAACGGGTAAGGTTTGGGAGAGTTTCCTCTGGGATCAGACTTAGAGAGAGGAGCTCAGGCATTCAAAGATATCTCGCTGCTGCTCTTGTTTTTTTATTTATTGAGTAAAATAGGATGCTGAGACACTGAAGATGCTGACATTATGGCTTCAGCTGCTGGGAAAAGTATGAATCACCAAATAAACAAAAGGTTTAAAAAATGAATAAACATCCTCCATGTGTGGTGATTACATAATTGTTGGGAGTGGTTGTATTATCTCCAAAATTATGCAACTCACACCAAATTCATCTAGACGAATGGATGGATGGATGGATGAAAGGATGACTAATACAAAGGTACATTTATAGATTTGATTTAGGGACTTACTTTCCCTTTGGTTGTATGTTTTGTTTATTTTTTGTTTGTGAAGCTCCAATAAGTTCAACTCCAGAGTCGGTGAGGAAACCAAAATAATTAGCCTTAATGTCGCTCCACACTGTGAGGTCTATTGATAATCCCCTGTGGGTTTCACACTACGAGCAACTCTTTAACATTACTCATAACTATCAGTCAGTTTGTTAATATTATATATTGATCAGTGCAGCTTTAAGGCTTAAAGAGAGTTTGCACTTTATTATGTTCAGCTAACTGAAACAAATGCTGTCTAATATGGCGAGCATGCAATAAATCTTACGGTGATGAAGGTTATTAACGATCAGTTTTGGTTGTTAAGTTTGTAATTATTATGCTGGGGTTTTTTCTATCTATACTATTGTGTTGTACTGAAATATTATCCCCAAAATTTAGCAATGTGGACAAACTCTTGGTGAGTTTTTAGCAGAATTCCCTTTCTTTGAAGATAAAGAAGTCACTGCACGTTTGTTTAAGAATCTGTTAAACTGGTATGTTTATGATCAGGTTAACTGTATTGTAGCTGTCATAAAGGTCAGCTGAGAGCAGCTGGACTTTGTTTGGGACCAAGTAAATCATAGTGATGTGAAAGGAAGCGTAAATGTGAAGTGTTCCAGTAATGAGGATATTACTGTGCTTTAACATTGCAACAGTTTTTTATAGCCACTTTAAATGCTTCCCTCTCTGCAGTGTCGTGTCCTGTGCAGAGTGTAGTATGAGAAAAAGTAACTAAACATGAAAACGTGCAGTTATTAACAACTGTATGTAAGATAAACAGAGAAAAAAATAAACATTTATTCCTTCTGCAGTCTATGAAAATGAAATGCTTGTTTGTAATTGTGCAAATAATAATTTCCATACTGAAACTGAAGGGCAACAGTCAAAAAATAAATTATGAAGTTTATTCTACTTTATTTTATTTATGCAGCATTTTTCATAGGTGAAAAAAAACCCACACAAAATGCTCTACGGTAAAAACCAGCATGAAAGAAAACACAGAAGACAAAAGCATAAAACAGAATACATATCATGCAAACTCAAACTGGTTAAAAGTGAGTCTGTAAGTGAATCTTCAGCTGCTTCCAAGGCCAATGTGAGTCTTCTTCAAAGGGCCTCAATTTTTCCCTCACAGGACAAACACACAAGTGTCTGCTGCAAATAACATGAATTTTAGGACTATATAAGAAGACCTTTACTGATAGGGAAATAGTAAAGGAGTGTTTGGAGACTGTTATGAAAAAGAGAAAAGATATGAACTGTGAAAACATTAACAAAATCCCCATTTCAGCCACAAAAAGAACAAAAACATGTGCAGCCATTGCTTGATGATGTTTTTTAGAGTGCACCTTACATAGCTCTGGAGGCCGATGAATCAACTAATGACAATGCTCAGCTTTTGTTGTATATTAGATGAAATGCTTCGGTGAGGATGCAGCACTTCCAACACACATGAGTGGGAACGCTCAAGAGTATACGGGATCCCGAAAGACCTTCCGATAACAGGAAAAGAAAATGCAGAGGTGCATCTTATAAGACAGGATAACCCAGATGTATTATCCATCAGTGTAATCTACCCTTATTCTCCAACATGGAGAGGTAATAAATTCAGTGATGAAACATATCCACTTCCTTTTCCTGTCAGCATCGCCTGCTTTAAGAATTCCCGACAGAAGTTGATGCAGTTTTGAAGACTTACGTTTGCACTGCAACATTAAACGAAAAGTAAAAAATATTCATGGCACAACAGACGAACCATGAGGCCAGTTACATCCGTTTCTGAAAGATGAAAAAAAAAGATTATGGTACAGTAGGTTGCCATGCTATCACTAATTAAAGGCTGTTTGTAAAATAACGTTTTGGTCAACACCTTGAACCGGAGATTGCCGTTTGCTTAAAATGAGTGGACTCTGTGTGGGATTATTTGGTAACAACTGTTCAAGTCTCTCCAGCGGGAGTTGGAGACTTTTATAACGTGGAAGATCAAGAGGACTGTACTCATTTTCCCGCAATAAAACAATTTCAGAGCTTCTTCTCATGCTGACTTCAGAGAAAACCAGCTGAACAATTACTTTGACAACCTCAACCTCGAAGGACAGCGCCTCATTTTCTGGTTTGTCATTGCATTTTCACAGAAGACTGAGCACATCTACACGTGGGCAGATTTATATCAGGTTTATACAGACTTGTATACAGCAAGCCAATCACTCTCCTGAGCAAGTACCTGGTTTGTTTCTACTTTTCCACTTTTCTGCTGCCCTCCGTTCTCATGTCTTTCTGTTTGGCACTTTTACTGTGAAGGTTATTTTTCTTGTTTTTGTTTCTTTTTTACTTCCTGCTGTTATGGCCCGTCTAGGCGCGGCCAGACCACAACATAAAGGGTGATCCATCGCCGTCCAACCCCAAGCAGCACGTCACACACTTAATATTTTGTGACAGTGATTTATTTACAATAAGTGCAGTTAAACCAAGGAAGGGAGCATATCGTAACTTCAGGGTGAACCCAAGGCCAAAACAACAAACAAAAGGTAACCTATCTCAGGAATAAACAATTTACCTACTCAAAAGAACTAAACCAAACGACAATCACTTTCCTCCCTGCCTAACAAAAACAGGAGAAAACTGATCAAACAAAAAGGCGGTCCACCCCTACATGCTCTTACATCAAGTAACATAGCAACATAGTGACACAGTGAACGGTCTGCCGGTTGGGTTGGGCCGAGGATGAATGAAGTTGTAGTCCCCGGCGGTCTCTTCTTATCCGCTGCCTCCCGGTCCTCAGCCAATCGGTGCGAGCCATCCACCCTGGACGCACCAATCCCGGAGGAGCACCTGGACACTCAAATTTACATACGATTACGATCACGGTCGTAACACTGCCTTTGTTCCTTATCCACCCTTTTCTGATCATCTGGTTTACCTTAATTGTTCCCACCTGTGTCTCCCCCTCTGTTTAACATCCTGTTAAACCCGTGTACTCCCGGTGCTTCTGTAAGCTTGCTGTTATTGGTGCTTCTTTTAGTTTTTGTGAGTTATTTCAGTTTGGAACTGTCTTGCCAGTTTCACGCTGTACTTTGCTGGGTCTACTCTTTGCACTGAATCATAACCAGCCAATTTCTCTCCTTCAATTAGAGAAGTCAAGAAAGTGCATGCGAAGTTTGTGCTTCCATCTCTAAATAATTGTTAAGCTTAATTGAGCCAAAAAGAGCACTTTAATTTCATCTTCCTTTGAAGATTTCATCTTTTTAAGGACTAAAAGGAACATATTTACAATGCAAATTCATAAAAGATGGGATTGTTGCACTTTGTTTTTTTTACTCAGCATATGTTTGTCCAGCGCGCTCCTGTATTTTCACTATAAGAAGTCATGATTGAATTTTTATCCTCATTAAAATAACCTGCAAATACATCCTGGATTGTAAACCCTGCTAAAACCATATTGCAGCTGCAAATTAATATGTTGTGTTGTATTCAATAAAAAATAATAACAACACTCATTCATCACGGTGGAACGGCTGATAACATTTCCATCTTACCAGTTTTCAACATCTAAGTCAATATAAGTCTTTCATAATTCAAAGTGCCTGAAAAAAGCACACAAATGATGCAGAAAAATATAGCACTTTTCTATAAATGCATTTAACCTCCCTGTGCAGTTACAGAAGTGTGTCTTCTATTGTTTTAAAGTTGGATTTGATCCAGGCTCCTGGGGAAATTATTATCTGGCTCAAATTCTTGTATTTAAAAGCATTAGCCAAAAAATAACTGAGTTCTTTAATGTAATTTGTTCAGTGTAGAAATCCCCAGGCTTCCTGTGGGGAAAAGCAACCCCCCGCTACACAGTAGACCGATAAATCACAACAAATAGTAATGCTGTGAAATAATACCAACACAGAGCTCCTCACTGCAGGTGTCACGTACAAATGCAAGAAAAGGTTTGATATTGCCCGGATTTCGGTGCCTCATTAACAGTGGCAACCTTTATATCTTTATTTCACAAACTGAGTAATCATTCAGAGTCCAGGATGAAAAATGTAGAACCTGTTAAGCTAATGACTTTTTCGAAATTTACTTGGGGGCAAATGTTCAAGTTAAGAAAATGAGAGTGGAAGTGTGTGTTACTGAGGTGGCCTCCCTATAAATAACACGCATTCAAAGTGCACAAAAGGAGTGCAGTCTTTGTATGAAATATGAAAGAGAGGCTACAGAAGCATCTCCAAAGACCTTAGTATTAAATTTCAAATAGGGTAAAATTTCTACATTCAGGACTTCAGGACTATTGCTGCTCTTCCTGTGTGTAAGTATCCTTGAAAGATCACACAGAGAGTGCAATCTTACCAATCAAGGTGAAATCAAAGGACAGATTAGGGAACATTTAGAACACTGTTGGCAAGTTTGGGCCTCTTTCCTGTCTCAATCTGGACTTTCTGAAGGAACAATTAATTCAAAATGCTATCAGTCATTTCTTTTATTTTTTTAAACACAGGAAAAGACAAGTGTAGCACTTCACTCTTACCAGAGGTCAGTGGATGAAACAATTTTCATTGTCACATTTTTTCTTTTCTTTGTGGCCTTTAAGTTTAGATTATTTCTGTTTTGATTTAATTTTAACCCTTTAAAGCCGGTCAGAGAGGGCACGCTCTGTTTTGCGCAACTACTTTTAAATCCCGTAGCACTACAACCCCGTAAGCTAGCGCAATAATTTTTTTTGCATATGAAACCGGAGGAGTTGTACTTACATCTTATGCCATCAGCTTGTCCTCGGTCACAGTTTCCTTCCACATATAGCTTTGCAAAATCTGCATAAAAAGCACTTGCAGCAACAAAAACATAATATTCCAGAAACACACTTTGCAGATCCGATCAGCTGTTTGTAACACTTCCTACTTTGGAATAGAGTCAGCGTGAACTATTGCATGTCCGCCATGACCTGCCCGAAACCGGAAGTGACCTCATTTTTGCGGAAATGTTGTTTTGTACCATCAGGGCCTCGTGAGCCTAAACTGGTGTTTTTAAAAGTTATGTTTGACTTTATGACTTTCTGTGTCGTTTCTGGGATGTTTAGGACTCATATTGCACTGCTGGAAATAGTTTATTTTGATGCATATGCTGTTATTTTGCAAATTTGCATTATAATATTTATTTTTGTTTTTCCTGCAGTGTATAAAAATTGGTGTATTTCAAAAATAAAACTATGAAGACACTCAAAATAAATTTCCTGTGGTGGGAAACTATTTTGTGCAACTTTTCTGTATTTACAGTTTTGAGGGATACGCCTCTTAAATTTCTCTAACTAGAAATATATGTTAAAAAAGCAAAAACAATTTTAAATTTTTTTGTAGTTTATTGCGCTTTTTTGCAATTTATGTAATTACTATGCACTTAATGCATACATATTATTAAAATCTAGGCTGTAATAGTTGTATTGATGTATATCAACTTGAAATGCTCCCAGAAATGGCTCTACAGCATGTAAAAATATAATATAAACTGGTGGACTTGGTTCTATGGTAGGTCTTAAAGGGTTAATGAGGGTCATGATGAGCTTCAATTCTTTTTATCCACAGTCCAGAACACAGCAGCTGTTGTTGGTCCCGCCCAGGCACATCTGGCCAATGAGCCACTGGTTTGCATTTTGGTTTGCTAGGAGTTTACTTGGGTTTAGAAACTAATCACAGGGAAAGCTACAAGTTTCCAAACTCATCAACCCATTCGGACCAGAGAAAATGATCAACTGCATAAGTCAGAAAACACCCTTAGACCTAAGAAACTGTCATGGAACTAGTTTTATTTAATTGATTATTGTATTTTTTCTCCATGTTTCCTGTTTTATTGTGAAGGAGTCTTGTGTTCTTTGTTCATTGTATTTAGTTTCACTTCCCCTGTCCTGTCATTAGGTTCATGTCAGTCAGCTGTTTCCCCACTTATTGTGTTCCCACTTCCCCTGATCGCCTCCTGTGTGAATTTAAGTCCTGTGTTTTCTGTATGTCATCGTCAGGTTGTCTGTTCTCTCCGCCATAGTCAGAGTCAGTCATAGAGATTCACAGTGTTTCTCCTGCCATCATCCAACTAAAGGATCGCTTTTTGTTCAAACTGCACTCCTCTGTCAGCATCTGCGTCCTCACGTAAACACGATCGGTGCGCCCCGCTGTGACAGAAGGTTAACTCAGCCAAGCAGTGCTGAACATAAAATAAGAATAAACATAAATACAACAACAGTAAACAGAAGATGTAGCGTCTTTGTGTTATTTGTCCTTTGCTTACTAGTTCTAGTTTCTGCCTTTCCCTCCTCTGTGATGTCCTGTTCTTCCGAGATATTGTAGTTTTCACCTGCTGTTAGGTTTCCTGCTGTGTTTTTGTCCTCACGTCCATCTTGTTCCCCTAATTAGTATTCCATGAATCCTGCTTCCCCTCCTGTGTTTGTCTTGTCTGTTGTACTTTCTCATTGTGTTCCTGTAGCCCACCTCTCGTTTATTGTGCCTCTTCTTTTGAATTGTTTCTTCTTCTTTTTTTAATTTCTTTGGGGCTTCATTCAGCCTTTTAGGATTTTTGCCACTGGCCTAATAAATGTTTGCCTTTAGTTGTTTTGTCTGGTGAGTATCCTGAGAGCGGACCAGCTGGTTTTTACAAAGGAAAACTCTAAAAAGAAAAATAAGAAGAGCTTAAGAGTGCAAGTTTGTGTGTTAGGGAAAAGACTGAACAGTAGTGTATACATTCTAAAGTGTTGTATCAATATGTGCGTGTTGTTTAAAACATTTAGTCAGTAAGATGGGAAAAGACCTAATATTAGTAAAGTTTAGTGTGAAGCTTGGAAGGAAACTTGGCAAAAATACCCAGTGTGAAAGGAAAGAGTCAGTATCACAGCTCTGTTTGAGACTCAGGAGAAGCTGAAGGACTATAATGGTGAAAATATTCATTTAATGTGCAAGACAGTTTTTTCCTTACAGCTGCAGCCTTGGTGTTTAACAGTCTGAGAGCAAGCAATGAATAAATATATTCAGAGAATTCAAAGGTAGGTTGAGCAAATGTGATTTAAGTACAAATCAACTCATCAGACACGTTATTATGTGTTTAACTTTTCAAATGTTTTACTAGCCAATCACATTGCAGGACAAGATGATCTGATTCAATTTAAGTACCATCATAAAATCGGAAAAAAGGGCAATTTAAGTGTCTTTGAACATGGTGCCAGGTGGGCTGATGTGAGTATTTCAGAAACTGCTGATTCAGTTTGATTCAGTTTTATTTATACAGCACCAAATCACAACATCAGTCACCTAAAGGTGCTTTATAAAGGTAGACCTTACAATAATACGTACAGAGAAAAACCCAACAATCATATGACCCCCTATGAGCAGCACTTTGGCGACAGTGGGAAGGAAAAACTCCCTTTTAACAGGAAGAAACCTCCGGCAGAACCAGGCTCAGAGAGGCGGGGCCATCTGCCACTGATCTGCTGGGATTTTCCACAGAACCATCTCCATGGTTAACAGCAATATTAATTTTGTCAAACAATAGTTTTTGTCAACAATCTTCGTTTTTCTGAAGAAAAGAAAATGATACCCAAATAAAAACTGACGAACACGGACAAAAACTATGATGAAATGTATTGACACTTGAGTGAGAACATTCAGGTGAAAGGAGATCCAGTCAGAACTAATAAAATTTTGTGGAAAATGGCACAAGTTAGGAAGTGATCCAAGTAATCTCATTGTGCAGTAGGGTTAGATGTGCATGTTTAATCTGCACCCTGCAAGCGATGCAGCTAGCTTCCATGCTCCCTGTTTCTCATGAAAATACGAAAACATGTTAAAGGTTTGAAGGGAGAGAAGATTAGACACGTGGACACATTTCACATTTGATGTCAAGCAAAATATATTTGGAAACTGTGGAACAACTCTCACAGGTAAAAACACACCAAACACTTATAGTGAACTTAATCAACTTTAGATTTAGTCTTCTACAGTCTTATGATATTTAGTCAACTAAAACTAAAAAATATAAACATATAGTGTCAAGAGACTATGACTAAATATAAATCAAAATGTATTGTAAAAAATGAACACGTGCAGTCGGCGGTATTTCCGTGGATGAAAATGGCTTGTTGATGTCAGAGGGGTGAGGCAGCTGAAGACCAGACTTCTGTCAGGTAAGAACAGAAGACTGATGCTCGAGATGGCGTAGGCTCACCAAAAACATTATCTGATCTGATGATTTTTCAGATCAGATTTTTCTTTTTTCTGCAACTTTATGATGGTAGAGTCAAAATTTGGCGCGAATTTCATGAAAGCATGGAGCTCAAATCATCTCAAACTGGTTTCTTAAACCAGCGGTCTCCAACCTTTTTTGCGCCACGGACCGGTTTATGCCCGATAATATTTTCACGGACTGGCCTTTAAGGTGTCGCGGAAAAATACAACAAAATAAAACTAGTACCGGTACAGAAAAATAGAAGAGTTATTCATAACACACGTGAAAAGACCCAGGAAAACCAAGTTAACGATAAAAACGATAACAAAATAATGCTGAAAACCGATAAAAACCTTGAAAACTATACATTTCACACCTGAGCCTCAACTCTCGCGGCCCGGTACCAAACAACTCACGGACCGGTACCGGTCCGAGGCCCGGGGGTTGGGGACTGCTGTCTTAAACTATTAAAGAAATTCCCTGTACTCAAATGACCTCCATAGAATGTTATGGAATACTCATCACAAATGTGCAACCAACAAATCGACAGCAACTGTATGATGGCTTCATGTCAATATGAACTCAAGTCTCAAAGGAATGTTTCCAGCACCTTTTTGAATCTATACTATGAATAATTAAGGCAGTTCTCAAGGTAAAACTCAAAAAAGAAGCTAGTAACAAGGTGTCACTTGTATCCAGTGAGTGCAGCTGCTCTGTTGTACAACTGATATGAACACATATAGTGCTTTAAAATTGCTATAAAATAGTTTGCAATCCAGGAATAAAGTTGCATCTATAAGAATCTATATTTATTCCTTATGTTCATCAGGGAAATAGAAAGGCATTAAAAAATAATAACCTGATACGTACATTATCCATGCACAGAGGTCTGAGGGATCATCCAACAATACTGACACTACTTTCTGGAAAACTGACCGGTCAGTAGATGGTGATTTTGTGGCTAATCTTGAAGCTTACCTGTTTGGGAGCAGGTTAGATCTACAGCCCAAGTTAGCTGGGTGAAGAAACTTGTAATACTGAGAAAGCAGGGTTAACCCTAATGTTACCTGGATGAGCCTAAATCCTGCTTCATCATAATACAGGCTTCTGACGAGGGCTTTACAATCAAATCACTAAAACAAAATGCTGAAGAGCTGAAACTATTTTTGGAGGAATGATAAAAAAAAACGAAATCTTTTTGTGCAAGTCTCCAGTTTCTGATGGAAGTTGTTACTTTTTCCATCTGGCACTTTGATTACTCAGTGGGTTTCACAGTTTGTGTCATTATTTAGTCAGATCGTTTGTCTGCTGTTGTTAATATCACACCACATTATACGAGGAATCAATGCAGAAATCCCGGTTTTTTCTAAAGGCTTCACAAACTTATTCAGCTGCAGCTGTACATAATCTGATGTTATCCTCTTCTTTTTTTATACAGAGTCTTTTGTTTGATTGAAAATGAATTATGAGAGGAGAAAGGAAAACTAATTGGACTTCCTTTCTCTTGCTGCTTTTAACATAAGCTCGGGCATCAGGGACCTTGAAGCTCTGATCAAAATGCCAAAGGCGGTATTGTTGGGAAGACAAAAGAAATCAGTCAGTGTAGCAACCACGGTGGTGGAGGTGGTGTGCAGGGGTTCTGACAAACCTGTGTTTACTACAAAAAATGGCACTGAAGAAATAACACCTTTTTGTAAGCCTTGGAGGAAGAAAATAAAGGAAGCAACAACAGTAGTTGTGTTTCTTTCGCAGGCTGCTGGATTACAACTTGATTTCCACCAAGAGTGCTCATGAAATATGAAAAGATTCCCCCGATAGTTTCTGCGGCTGTTAGTGAGTATGCAGTCTAAAAATGAAAACTGTAAACATTTTCTCAAAGGAGAGAGCATCAAGAGGATCCTCACAGTAAGGTAAAGGCTCTCTACTGTGGACTTGTTATCTATGGACTTCTTTCTCTTCATCAAAGGAGTTGTAAAATGTTTCATGGTTTGGGTTTACATCTGGTGTTGGTTCAGTTAGATAGGGCTGGAGAGGAAAATGTCTAAATGGCAGATGCAGCCTTTATTGCTACAAGGAAATGAGCCTCTGCCAGGGCTAGATAGGTGTATTTTGTAACCTTAGACACATCAAGGTTATCTGTGAAATGCTGCTGACTTCGCAGTGATCTGAACAAGTTGTCTTTTAGCAAGATGAGCATAACACAATGCTTTCTTAAATTCTGTTTTGAAGCCTCAAGATGCAACCAGTGACACGAGCATCAGATATGTCATTCATAAGCATTTCAATGGCTAAAACTTTCTTTTGCCGTTGAAGTCTTGATGCACCAGCTGCAGCAACATTGCATGTTGAAAGACTGAGTTCCTCTTAAAATGAAGGATACAGGTATTGTTTTATATTGGATGCTATGAGTTATATCTCTACAGGCCTCAGGTGGTATGTTAAAAGTCAAAGTTCATGACAGTACAATTAGGAAAAAACTGAACAAATATGACTTGTTTGGAAGAGTTGCTGGGAGAAAGCCTTTTCTGTCTAGAAAGAACAGTTTAGAGTCGCAAAGCTGGACTTGAACAGACAATACGACATTTGGAGCAACAACGCCAAGCCATTATCCACAGCCTCAGAAAGGCGGAAAGAATAGAGTCAACATTTACAGTGACCCAGTCGAAAACCAGGCCTCAACCTAACTGAAATGATGTAAAAGGGAAAAAAATATTAAAAAGAAGTGGGCTGAAATTTCATTACAGCAATCTGAGAAGCTGATAAAATCATACAAAAAAATATTCTAGTTAATGGTGGCTAAAGTCGTTCAACAAGTGACTAAATCATGTGGCATACTGGTATGACTGCATTTAAAAAACAAAACAAAAACTTTTTTATTGTAGCCACAGTATGAATAAGTACGGAGCCCCGCAGGGGACATGGGAGAAAAAAAAATTAAGACGGAAAACTAACTCGGGATCTCGCAAAACTTTTGCGAGATCTCGCAAACGTTTTAGCCGCATTCTTCGGACGCTGGCTTGAAGCCGACCGGGAGGTCGAGGCACGATGTGCCGGGAAAGCGGTGTTCCTCCCGGCTGTAGTAGGTCTCGACCTCCCGTTAGCTTCGAGCTAATGGGAAGAATGCAGCTAAAACTTTTGCGAGATCTCGCAAACGTTTTAGCCGCATTCTTCGGACGCTGGCTTGAAGCCGACCGGGAGGTCGAGGCATGATGTGCCGGGAAAGCGGTGTTCCTCCCGGCTGTAGTAGGTCTCGACCTCCCGTTAGCTTCGAGCTAATGGGAAGAATGCAGCTAAAACTTTTGCGAGATCCCGAGTTAGTTTTGCGAGATCTCGCAAAAGTCCGTCTTAATTTTTTTTTCTCCCATGTCCCCTGCGGGGCTCCGTACTTATTCATACTGTGGCTACAATAAAAAAGTTTTTTTTGTTTTTTAAATGCAGTCATACCAGTATACCACATGATTTAGTCACTTGTTGAACTACTTTAGCCACCATTAACTAGAATATTTTTTTGTATGATTTTATCAGCTTCTCAGATTGCTGTAATGAAATTTCAGCCCGCTTCTTTTTAATATTTTTTTTCCCTTCTACATTATTTCAGTTAGGTTGAGGCCTGGTTTTCGACTGGGTCATTGTAAGAAGTTGACTCTATTCTTTCCGCCTTTCTGTGGCTGTGGATAATGGCTTGGCGTTGTCTGCTCAAAGGACATCGCTCCAAATGTCGTATTGTCTGTTCAATTCCGGCTTTGCGACTCTAAACTGTTCTTTCTAGACAGAAAAGGCTTTCTCCCAGCAACTCTTCAAAACAAGTCATATTTTGTTCAGTTTTTTCACAGTTGTAATACTGTGAAAGTGTGAATTGTTTGTGGAAACAAAAACTTTAGAAGCAAAAGAGTTGACTGCCGATCCTATTCATGCCGTTTTTATGTCCACGTGACAGGTATCTGAGAATACCCACGAACCATCACTTCCAAGATGGCTGCTGAGTTTGCAAGACTTCCATGGCAGTAGCCCTTTTTTTAGTTAGTGTCCTTAATGTCATTGGTTGTGTCCAAATTCATGGGCTGCATCCTCCTGAGGACCCGGCCTTCGCGGTCTACGTGGGCCGGGTCCTCAGAAGGTCGGGTAGGCCGGAAGTAAACAGCCGTGGAATTGGACGGTCTAGCCTTCTGATTAGCATCACCGCTGTCTTGGTGGAGTTTAATAAACTCGGCCGTTTACTCCTTGCTATCTAAAATATAACAGGACACTGGCGTAAATTCTCGACCATCTCACACTTCTGTTTAATCAGTTTTCTGTTTGACATTTTGTCACGTCATCACTTAACAAACGGATATCTACTCTCCATTATATCGGCCACAACTCTCCTTTAATCCGTCACAATTTCTACAAGTCTCTGCTCTCACCTCCACTCTCCTTCCTTGCTCTGTCAAAAAATGCCTTTCCCCTCTCGCCTTTACCCAACAGTAGCAAAGTTAGCACGCTGTTGGCCAACTGCACTGAAGTTGGTGATGGTTAGATTGCAACTTGAGCATTTAGGTATGAAAATACCTGAATGATCAGCCTGTTGATTTGGCAAAAACTCTATGCCCACTGAGCAACTCTCTACATTTATCTGGCCTTGGGACTGGCACTTGTGGGCCCGAGCACCAGGGTTATAAGATGGACCAAGATGGATAGATGGATGGAGTTCATGTAAGTCATTTATTCTGGAGAAAAGACTTGAGAGCTGGTGTAACTGTGTCTTTTTTAGGTTTTCAATGTATAAGCATAGAAGGACAAAGAGCCAGACCAGAAAATATAAATCACTGCAGTATGAGTATCAATCAAACTGTATTTTAGCTAACGTTGTCCTCACAGAACTCAAGGTTTTAACCTCAAAAGATGCACACTGTCACATACTGCGTGTAATCCCACCTACTTAGAGGTAGGCAGATGCTGCACAGCTGTTTATACGCACCAATACAGCTCTGATCTCCTTCCTTCAGCGTGAAAATGTCCAGGCTGACTGGTAAACATGCTGTGTGCAGTCAGACAACACACAACTGTGTCAGTATTTTAATATCAAGTAGCATTTCTCACATCTGCTAGTGCGCACTGCTGCCTATACTGAAGCTTTGGATTTATTTACTTACCATTAAACTGCACAGATGGTTACTACACTGTGGGAAACACCCAGCTCAACAATTCATTAAATTTGGCTTATGTCTTCAAATAACATTTTATTAATGCGTCCTTTTGCCAAAGCCAACAAGCTGTTTCCTGTAGGTCCCCGTCAAATATTTACCTTCAGATGAAGAAACATTTGTAAAAGTGTGCAACCTCTTTTTGTAAAAAGTTTTGGAGTAAAAAGTGTTGAATAAGACCAACTCCATTTGTGCTACGTGATTCAATGTCACTGTAATGTCACCCCAACCAAAATGAAAAGCTCAATTTAAAACATTAGGTGGTCTGAGAAGTCATTCTGACACATCTTTCAGCAGCGGTGATATTTAGTATCCACTTTGCAGTCGGTTTGACCGCCAGAGAGGCAAATTTTCATCAGCCCGTTGCCCTGCCAAAATGGTGAAGGATAATTTCCCTTAATTACACACAAAGGAAGCTTTGAATCTGACCGTTCATTTCTCCCGTCAGTCTAATGGCACCCTTTGGTGAGACTTTTCCATTCCCACTGGGGTGTTCAGAGGCCTGTCATAGGTTCAGAGGAGCTGCCTGATAAAATATCGATTTGACAAAAGCACATGCGGATCTTCCTGCTTTGGATATTTTGGACTTGGAGTCTGTTTTGACTTTTGTCCTGCTGTCAGTATGTGAGGCCTGCAACTCTTCAGTCGACAGCAAATGCAAGACTGTAAGGAAGGAAAACTGGGTTATAGTGAAATTTAGCAGAGACTTAATCAATTTATGATGTGACAACTTTTATTTCCTGAAATCCCTATTAGTGTTCATCTGTGCCAGAAAAAAATGCACCCACTTCCTCAGCCTGGATACTGTACACTCAAGTGAGCAGAAAAAATAATTCAGAAAATAAACACATTTCCATTCTACACAAAAATAGACCGCGCTGAGGAAAACAAAGAGCAACGACTGAGCGTACCTGCAACTGCTTCAAAAACGTGGAAACATTAGCATATTGAGTGGTATTCTATTATAAAATCCAGTATGTTTTTAATGCTTTGTACTCTCAGCAATTACCTAACATATGCATAATTCAAACATACATTTTACCTTTTCACCCCTGTTTTGACAAAAGGGGCCTACTGGTGTTTTTGAAAGGCAATATTTAACACAAATCTTGACAATAAAAACAACAGAGAGGATAAACTGTATATGTACAGTGTTTAAACTTAAATCCACATCAAACTGTCTGAACATTGCTTTGCTGCTATGGCAAACATTGAGGTTGGGCCCTGTCAGAGTTTTAATTTGAATGGAATTAAGGAGAAACAAGGTGGGGATGAATAAATGATGAAAGGGACACGTTTAGGAATGTGCCTCCTGCAGTGGGAAGGAGGAGGTTGGGGTTCACGATGGGCACACAAAACACCTACAACATAATGATAACTTGTATTCAGACTCTGAGATTATGATTGGTGGATGTTTTTTATCTATTAAGACCAGAGATGGGCTTAATAGTTAATCCGATTACTTTTTTCAAGTAACGAGTAAAGTAAGGGATTACTATTGCAAAAACGTAATTAGATTACCGTTACTTTCCCGTAGGAACGCTGCATTACTGCGTTACTAAAACCGTGATTTTTTGCGAGAATGTCTCATGACAGTGACGTAAGCGAGTGCGACGTTTGTGACAACAGCTGTGTGCAGATCAACAACGGATCATATATCGAGTGCAGAGAGAGTATGAGTGTGCAGCGTTTAAAGCGTGGAAGTACTGACCTTACTTTGAGTTTGATTCCATAAAAAGTGACAAAAACATTAGTGTCCGTTGTGCGTGGGAAGAAAACTTCTTTTTACAGCGAAAAAAACCCCCAAAACTTCCAAGCAAGCACCAAGTAGCTACGACGTAATGGGAAATTCACAGAGAAACTCGCGGATTCTTCCACTGACCGCTGCAGCACACCTGCACCAGGGTAAACCTCCGCCTACCCCACTCCTGCTTTACAGGTGAAAATAGAGCAACAGGACCGCTAGTCTTTGACTTTATTTATTTTCTGCTGTGTTTTACTTGCATCTATTTGAAAGACTGAGTGTAAACACAAAAAATATTTTATTTTATGTGCTGGAATGTGCAGAAAATAGGTTTAAATATTAAACAAATTTCTTCCAGTCAGAGAATGTTGCATATAAGTAAATTTTTGCTTTATGCATAAAGTTAAAAGATTAAAACTAATAAAACAAGTTTTAAAAAGAGACTTTTCCATTTGATTACATTTTGTATGATGGATTATGTAGAAAAAGTAGAATTGGGCTGAAAGATCTATCGCTTTATCACCTATACAGGTTGTAAATCGTGTTTTTAAAAAGTAACTAAGTAACTAAGCAATTAATTACTTTTGATAATAAGTAATCAGTAAAGTAATGGGATTACTTTTGGGGGAAGTAATCAGTAATTAGTTACTGATTACTTTTTTCAAGTAACTTGACCAACACTGATTAAGACAGACCGTAAACTTTTCTAACTTTATCCAAGGGCTGCCAGTTCATATAATATAACGTAACAATGCTCAGCAATACTCACTATAGCTGGTTATTGTCCTACAAACCAATGTAAAAACAGTCGCATACAACTTTATTTATAAAGCACTTTAAAAACAACAACATTGCTGTATAATAAAACCAAATGTAAAAGACAAACACAGTTCAGCGGATAAAAGATACAGAAACACAAAAGAGCTGTAGAAGTCAAATCATTACTCATGTGGTCTGTCTCCTGACATGTTAATTACTACCTGCTTAAAAATTAATACTTCCTGTTGCAAATAAATTGCACCGATCTGGACTTTCTTGCGTAGAAATTGTATACAATAAAATATTTTATGCTTTTATTATAATTGTGCCCATATAAAATGTTCCATACCTAGTTTTAATAAAAAATAACTCATAACAGATTACATGTCACTGTATTGGGTCTTCGACTCTTTTATTATTGTATGTTCTCAGTTTTTCATGTTTTATTTTGTAAGAGTGTGTCTTTAGCATTGTGTTTAGGTAACATCGTTACGTTCATTTGTGTCAGCTGTTTCCTCATGTGTTTCCACTCCCCCTGATTATCCCTAGTGTCTATTTAGTCTGTGTGTTTCCATTCACTCATTGTCATATTGTTTTTAATGCCACACCATAGTTGTCATAGTTTTCACAGTTTCATAGTTGTTCATAGTCTGTACTCAGTTTTGTTGTCATTTTCTGTCTTCTCCTTAGCGTTCTTGTCATTTGCCTTCATTCAGCCCAAATAAACGCTCGCTTTTCTTTCACGATCCAGCTCCGTCTCCTGCAGTATCTGTGGGTCCGTTTAAAAAATACATCGGCACACCCTGCCTTGACATTACACGTTAACATTATGCTTTTGTTTCCAAGTTAAATAACTTCTGCATGTACAAATTGCATTCTTTTCAACATGCACATATAAAAAACAATAATAATACAATTATTAATTCCTAAGGACATGAAATGGAAGTGATGTCTGGAGATGATGCAATAATACAAGGCAAATTGTTAGTATGGCCCAATAGGCCCTTTGGGCATAGATATGTAAAAGAATCCCTTTTATATAAAAGAAAGAGAAAGTCTTTTAAGGTCTCTCATTGTGTGTGTGTGTGTGTGTGTGTGTGTGTGTGTGTGTGTGTGTGTGTGTGTGTGTGATCATGATTCTATTCAAAAATAAATGAACCTGAGGACTGTAACTGTGTTCTGTCTGCTTTTATCGAGTCGCGTAGGAGAAGAGAAGTCTCCTTATTTATAGTAATAATCCACATTAAGACCTAAATATCTATATTTCACATGGCATCTCTGTTTAGGAAGCGATTGAACACAAGTTTTGTTTATTTAAAGGCTTCCCCATTTGCATAAACGTTGAATCTTGCCGCTTGGTCTGTTGCCTGTTTGTTGACAATTTAAGAAATGTGGGATTTGTATTGTTTTCCTTAAACTCTGTGTAGAGGTCAGGCATCAGCAAAAACACCGTCTGGATGTTGGTTTAAATGCATGAAATATGGTACTGGCCTCGACCACTTATGTGTTGTTACGATGCCTTTCAGTGTGGGGTGGGCTTCCCTGGAGGTGCAACACTGACAACCAGGTGAAAAATATGAAGTGAAGCTAAAGGGAATTATTGTAATTAATATTTCAATAAGGGGAGATCATTTGGAAGAATTGGACATGATGTAATTCAATTATGCTCTTTGGCAATTAGACTCTGATGACCAGTCATAACAGAACAGGATCCCAGCAGTGGTAGGAATTAGAACAGGACGCCCCGGAGTCTAGATGCTTAATGGTGTTGAGGATGAAGATGGAGGCTTGGCTGAGGCAGAGATGGTGAAGATGCCTAAACGAAACAGAATTTAAGCTTAAATGCTAAAAGAAAGCAGGCAAGAAAGTGATTGGATCAAAGTAATGATGTCAGCATTGAGTTTGTAAGTATGGGAAAGTGGAAGTAATGTAAGGAATAGACCAAAAGTCGAACAACCAGGAAAGCAGGCTAATGAGTAACCACAGATTGCTCCTATAGTAAAACTGATGCACAAGCTTAATGTAATAAATGCAACACCCATGCACAAACCATTTTATTCAAACCAGAAAGAAATGTGAGAGCCACTGAGTTAAAATATATCTATAGTGGGGTTTTTTTTAAACCCATTAGGCTTTGAAAACTCAAGAAGGTCAGTGGTTCAATCCCCGGCTCCTTCAGTGTCCAATTTAAAATGACCCTGGACTGTAATGTATTATGATCACATAAATGTTGCACAAAAGCTTGCCATCAAACAGAATGTTTTTTTGTAATTATAAATAAATGGACCTCTAACCCCACTTGGGTAAATATAAAAAAAAAACACTTTTGTTATTTTTACGTTTCTATGTATCAAAATCCACTGATTGAAAAGTGGTTACTTTTTTTGGTTAAAAGTGTAAATTCTTGTATCCATGAAACGATTACATGATTATGAGGAACAAATGTGAGATGTTTTTTTTTACTGATGTGACAAAAACTGTGGGGATTATTTTTAACCCCCAAATGTTATTCACAACCAACTGTAACAAAGTGGATGAGCACTTAAAACGCACTCATACTCAGCACTTGTCTCATACATGTTAATCTGACACACCACAACATGCTGTTTTTCTACATGTGCTTATTTGCTGTGATTAACACCAAAGCTACTGAGCAGGTAAAATGCAAATACACCTTCACACGTTTCAGTCTGTTTTGTTATGTTGTATTTGTAACTCTTTGATAAGAGTTTCCACAAAGATCAAGGGTTTAAAAAAGGGGCCTGCCCAACATTTCTTGACTTTCATGCTGTTGTTGATGTCACATTTGACATTTGTTTTTTTTATTTGTGGGAATGTTTGCTTTTTTATTTTATGGATTATGGAAGAAACTATTAAATAAAGAGCATATTTATGCCTTATAGAGATCCATTTAGCTGTATTACTGAACTCCTGGTTTGATAGTGAGTGCTATGTGATTCTCAGATGTTCCTTTTGGTTTCTGGATATACTGTGTTGTGTTGTGTCATACACAAGGGCGTAGATTTGGTTTTGGCATTGGTGGGGACGGATGATTCAACCACCAAACCCTGCCCTGTTTTTGTTTTTCCCTTTTTGACTTTGCTTCTTGATAAATAAATAAAAAAGGAGAAATATACTTGCCTACATATGCTATTCTATATGCTTTTAAACCATATAAAATTACAATTCATCTTTTTATATGTGAATTATATAATGTTAAATTACAAAATACATGCAGTCACATATGTGCACGACCAAGTCATCATCCAATTTCACCTGTGATCTTGTATCACCATTCCTCTCTGAGCTTTGTGTTGGTTCTTCTGTCACCTGACAAATAGAACATACATGACAATAAGAATAAAATGTGGAGCTGCTTCAGTGTTTCTGTCAATTTGCGCAGATCTTAACTCATCAGTAATGTATGTAGGGTGAGTGCATTTTTAACTACCTCATGATATTTTGTCTCAAAAATTAACCCTATGAATATGTCAGTGCCATTAGGATGAAATTATTGTGTCACCAACATTTTAACGTTAGACATATAATTTTAACAGCCTCTGTAAACTAATATCCTGGCCTGCTCAAAGCTGCCGTTTTCTCTGACAGTTTCAATCAAAATTAGAAATGCTGCTCTGAGACTGAGAGAACTAATAGTGCTGCAAGTTGTGCAGTTAGTTTCCAAAACACGTTATTCATGGTTACATACAATTTTAGACTGATGTGGGCCAAAGCCTAGCATAGCCTGTAACGTTATTGTGACACATTTTGAGTGAACTTGACTTTAAGTGACTTACAGGTTTCTTTGAAAAATACTTTCTTATATCCAGGTTCTTCCTTTCTGCTGCCGTTCTCCTCTCCTCCTCGCAGGTCCTCGCAGCGCAGGCTTACCGCTGCTAAAACTAAACAGAGCTCCCTGAAAGGCACACCCAATCACATTGGCCATATTTGTCACATGATGTAGGAGAGAACATAATTTAACTCTTTCTGCACCGCTGGGTGAATGAGACATTGAAAAATCTTTCTTTTTTTTCTATCGGTTTTGTTTTTCTTTATTCGAATAGATCAAATTATTGGTGGGGACAATTCAATAATAGCTGAATATTGGTGGGGACATGTCCCTTCCGTCCATGCCAAATCTACGCCCTTGGTCATACAGGAAATTTTGTTATGGATCTGATACTGGACCAGTATTGCCAATACCAACACTGATACTTTGAACTTATAAAAGCAGCTTATGTAGGTGTGTCGTGACTTATGAGATGAATTGTCGTCATTAATTTGCCAAATTCTGAACACATTTTATTGTCCACTAAATCACTTTGATTTTTACTTTCTACAACAAGTAGCTAACACACACAAAAAGACACCTTTTAGCTTTTGTATATTTTGAAACTGGGCTTTTTGTTTTATGTTTCTGTCTTTGAAGCACTTTGGGTCAACGTCTGTTATTAAATGTGTTCTATAAATAAATGGCCTTCATCGTCGACGTAATGTTTTATTATATTCAGACATTTTTTTTATACTTGATGTTGGAGGTATATTTTTTCAGTTAAAACACAATAATTTATTTAACAATCAATGGGCTGAATATTGTATTGTATTGTATTGTACATTGTACATTGTATATAATGTATTATACTGTGTATGCTACCATTGTGTATAGTGTATTATCCAGGGTTTTAATAGTTTTGCAATTTTCATTAGTTTTTATTTTTTAGTTTTGACTTCAGATTTTCAATTTTATATCAGTTTTAATTAGTTTTTACCAATTGTTTGCTAGTTTAGGGGTTAGCTTCTGTTTTAGGTAAGCTAGGTTAGCCTTCTTGTGTGAGCTTTTCAAGTGCACTTTAAGGTTTGTGGGATTTTTTCCCTTTAGAAATGTCCCTCATAATTTGTCTGTTTCCACTACAAGACACTTGCTTTATCCAAAACACAGTCATATTCAAAGTAATCCCAAATTGGACTCTGGCGCTTTCTTCCGACTTTTCCTGACATGATTCTGCGCGTGGACGGAGCAGCAACACAGACGACTCGACTAACGTACTGCCACCTGCTGGCATAATGACACACAGCAAGAAAAAAATCTGTAAACTAAACCTCATTTTCACCCTTGACTATTGTATTCAGTTAATTTTAGTTCGTTTTGTGAACACTCATTCCAGTTTTAGTTAGTTTTTCTTTTTTTGTTTTTCTTTTTATTTCCGTTAACGAAAATGTTTTTTCACTTCTAGTTTTCGTTATTTCGTTAGTTTTCGTTAACGATAATAACCTTGGTATTATCTTACTTTTTTTGTATTATCTTATTTCTTATTATCTTTGTATTATCTTACTTCTTTTCATTGATTGTACTTATTTGTATTTTTGTATTTCCTTCTGATATCTGTACCTGAGCTGAGGTGACGCAAAAATTTCCCCCTTGTGGGATCGATAAAGTCTTATCTTATCTTATATATTATTTGATCACCTGAATCTTGTCTATGAGTTACCTGGTTATTCTTCACCTCTCTGGGAAAACTGTGACAGTGGGCTCTGTCTCTGTGCTGGAGGTCTGGGTCTGTCTGAGGGATTTTCTTCATCCTCTCTCTTCTTTTTATTTATTTATTTTTTATTTTTGCTGCTTTTTCCAAGGTAAAACTTTTTCTTTTTTTTTGGCCTTTCATGTCTTTATACAAGTTGATGGTTTTGCCACAATAGAAAATTTCCTTGCAATATGCATCGCTGTTTGGAGTGTTCTTCTTTACGTCTGTAAAGTGCTTCTGTACAATGGCACACTCTCTCACTCACTGCAGTCTACATGTTGCTGCTCAGTGTCGTTGAGTCACGTAGGGAGGGGAGCATGGAGCAAAGAGTGCTATTATGAGAGGAGCGGTGTTTGCACAGACGTGTACTTTCTCATGAACAAGAGCAACATACACATGAATCCTGTTGCTGTAGTATTGATCCAATAACAATACCAGCGATAGTATCAATAATGTTGGTACTGGCTCGACTAATTAGGTGTGGTTAGAGGTTGTTTTAGATGATGAAAGGTGACGTGTGTTGCCTGATTATGTGCTGATTATTTTGTTTTGTTATTATGAGTTAATCTGGGGATGTTTTTTCTTAGTTAGGTCTAAATGCCACATATCATGGACAACACTGTAATCAAACTGTGAACTACTTGCCTCTTGTAAACCCCATGTTTGAGATTTTCTACCTACCACCTTTCTTGAGATTTAAGTCAGATAATCATACAGGAACCAATTACACAAGCCCGGTCCTACAAATACGCTGTTGACTACTGTAATAGGCTTTTTCGTCTAATAGTGCACCTGATTCTTGTGGTAGAGCAAGTTATCTACCAAGCTGAAGATCGATTGAGCCTTAGCCTCCAGTCCATGTGCTGAAGTATCCTTGTAGAAGATCCTGAACCTTGCCCCTGATCAGAGTGTGAGTGTGAAGGTTAGATAAAGTACTTGGGCATTGATTCTGTATCAAAGTCCTGTATGAATATGTGTGATTGGGTGAATGCAACTTGTAACAGAAAATACTCACATTGAGTAGAAAAGTGTCTCTGACAGCCTATACTTAATGTAAAAAATAAATAAATTTAAAAAAAAGGGGAAAATATAGTAAAATATTAAATATTCACATAGTCATTCTTTTGTATTACTGGCTTATTGCTAAATTTCGATATTAGTTCCTGGCCACTGGAAAGCAATTCATGACTGAAATTCATAATAAATATTCGTCTTGATGACAAAGATTGGACTTGGCAAAGTTTGAATTTGGACGCTTACACCATAAGACAGTTTACAGGAAAAATGCACTGGAAGCTGAAACAGGATTTTAACCACGTCAGCAGCTGTGAGCTCTGAGAAGCTGAGGAAAGTAGGATATTTAATGTGGCTGTGGTGAGCTGTGTTACTTTTAAATGAAGAGATTTTAGATCCAGGGTGGGCTTTTCGAGGACAAGAAGAATCTGAGGTTTGAGAGTGAGGTATGAATGAATGTTGAACCTGGAACAACATTATTTATGATGACGAGGGAACAACACCAACACGAGGATATCAGATCGTCCATGAAGGAATGTCTGTCTTTGTGTTAGCTAGGGCTGCCACGATTAGTCGACTAGCCACGATTACGTCGACTATCAAAATCGTCGACGACTGATTTAATAGTCGACGACGTTTGAAGCTTTGTAAGATCCCAAAAGCAGCAGGAATAAGTAGTAGGATTTAAGAGTGTAATAACGGACTGAAACAGAAGATGGCAGCACTGCATGTACAAGGATGCCAGCTGCCGTTAAACCCCGAAGAAGAAGAAGCAGTGTCCCAGAAATCATAGCGCAGCGCAGCTCAGTTTCCAACAATGGTGGCAGCTAGTTAGTTTTAATGTTACTTTTTCTGGGTCACAAAATAAACGTTTAACATGTTTTCAGGCGAGAATGTAGCTGTGTAAACTTCAAATATCTGCTCAGTTTATCAAGACACCACATATTTTCAAAAGCACTCCGACGTTTTCAGAGACGTCTGTTACCCACTAGCTCGATAGCTAGCCGGGGGCTAGGCTAACTAGAGCCGTGAGAACACCGGACCCCCGGCAAATCATTTTCAAACCCACTGCCGTCTTTCGCTACTCAGGTTAAATATATATAAGTCACTTAGATAACTTAAAAATGCTATTGTTTGGCGTTTTTTAGTATTTTATTTGTTCCTGAGTAAATCGGTTTGGCTGAGATTAAAGTTATAGTTTTTACACAGCTGAACAAACATCAAGCAGACAACTGATTATCAGAAGTGTGAGATGCTGGATCATATACTCCGGTGTCCCGTTATATTTTAGATAGCAAGGAGTTTATTAAACTTCACCGAAACAATCTGCAAATTTCATTTAAATTTAATAAACTATCATCTTGTCTTTATTTTTAGTTAGCACATACCTTAAACACTTAAAGCTGTAAGCTAATGATAGTTATATGAGAGCAGATGCTGCTGGTGCAATAAGCTGTACGTTTTACGTCCAATGGATGATGATCTGATTAGTTGACTAATCGCAAAAATAATCGGTGACTAGTCGACTATCAAAATAATCGTTTGTGGCAGCCCTAGTGTTAGCCCTATGAAGGACTGGCCCTATGGTAGCAGGGATAGCCTCCAGCCCCAACGTGACCCTGAATTAGTGTGGGGAGGACTGACTGAACCAATACTCCGCCCAAAAACGAAGCCCGTCACTGCAACTCAGAGGCATGTTGAAAGAAAAGAAAAAGAACAGGAAATGACCTGGTCACGACATTTATTGAAATAATAATAATGTTTTAAAAACGGCCTCTTTAATATATTTGACTTGATTTCTTTTGTGGTAATTTAGTTTGACGATGTGAAAATCTTCTCACTTTTTATCTTTTTTGTTGGTTTATGAATTGGATTGCACTTCATGCTCAACCCAAATATCGTCCCTGCGAGTAAACTTTTCATGAAAGTATTCCTCTTGCATATGAACAATGAACTGCTCCTTATGCATATTCAGTCATATCAAGAGACTCAAATTCTCCCTCGCTCTCATATCTTTTTCATCCCCTTTGAGTTGTTGAAACTTGTGTGTAATTCGGTGAAAAGCCTGAGATTAATTAACTGATTAATTCACCTTTTAGCAGATGCATTCAGGGCGTTCTGCTTCATATTTCACACCACATAATGCAGACTACATGTAGCCTAATTGTTTGGAGACTAATGGGTTTCATAGCTATGAACTACTCTGGAATTTTTTTTTTCCCTACTGCTTGTTTTATCCTGATGGCTGGGTGTATTTATTGAGCATGGATGAACATTTTTAAATAATGAAGTGCAGATCTGCATGTATCCCACTCATTTGAATATGTGAAGGGCTGCAGGGCTTCTTATTATCCCTTTTGTCTGTTTGTTGGCGCTCACCTCACTGAGAGTGTCGTTTTTAATGAGGCAAACATGATATTCTCCAGGTCTTTGCTCCATGGTAGCTACATCTCCTCTTGTACATCTGTGGGGCATGCAGGGCACGCAGTAAAGAAGCTTAACAGAAATATGCCACCACCACCGCCGCCACCTCTAGAGCCTCTTTCTGTCTTTCTCCACCTCCCCCTTTAATGTGTTTTTAAATCTGTTTTTGTGCATCTGAGGCCATTATGCTCACAATAGCAGTGCTCAAAATTGGAACAGCAAGAAAGAGCGATGAAGGGGAAGAGAAGATGATGTGAAGATGAAGAAGGGGCAGCAGCACAAGTCTGGAAAAGGGGAGTGAAAGACTTTGGGGTTTGAGCCTTGCAGAGGACACGCAGCTGTGCTTTAAAACCAACTGTAATAAGATTTTTTTTTTCTTTTCTCACAAGCATCACAACATTTCATCTGTTTATTTATGTTTGTTGCTGTGGCTCTCAGTGTGAGAGATCCTCACCCTGAAAAAACCCAAAGCTGGGCGCGCAGCACACGTCTTCATGCTTCTGAGAGAGAGACATGATGCAATGGCATCTTATCGCACAAGAGTAATCTTTCTTTGTGTACATATATTTTTGGCGCTGGATAAGCAGCTGCATCATTTCACGCTCAAGCAGGAAGCGCAGGCGTCTTTGCCGCTGCTTCAAATTAACGAGAGCCTCTTATTTTTATTTTTTTTCCACTAAATTTCTTTTAATCAGCGCCTTCCCTCGCTTGTTTTCTTGTTCGCAGCGGGCTCGACGATACGCGGCAGATGGCTGAGGCACAACTGCAAAAGAAGATGTTGACACAGTAATATTGCAATTAATGGCACCAGTTATCTAAGGAAAAAACTGATGTTTAAAATCTCTATTTTGAATTCCTTTCTCCAGTTAATAATAAAGGAACGGTGCAACGCTGCAAATGAACCGAAGGGCCAAAGTAAGAAAAACTCAAAGGACAGGATGGTAATGAACAAGTGAAAACAGACATTCAGAGATGCTCCTGAGCCAATCCTTACAGTTTTATTTATTTATTCTCTCAACAGGGACGGAGAACAATAGCTTAATGATCTGCAGCAGATTGCAAATTTCCATATGCAGTCCCTGCGCAGCAGCTACTGTAGGCTTCATCATTACAAAGATAAAAAAGACAATTATAACAACATTGTTATTGACCTCAGACCAAACATAATTGCTTTCCGTCATAAAGTGAGGAAATGTCCATTTTCTAAGCTATAGGCCCATTTTTTGCCGAAAGGCTTTAAAAGTTTTTTCTTACGCAGCAGATATTGACATAAAAAAAACTAATAAAAAAGGACCCCGACTTCACATAGAAAGACACAAATATTTATCATATTTGGTTGTTTCTGGCTGAATTTTCAATGTTTCTCAGTGTGAGATTATATATCAGCAACAGTAAAAAGTATTAACTTATAATAATGAAAGATATGAAGTTGTAATTAAATGATGCCTAGGTAAAAAGTTTGCTTCCTCAACAAAAATATGAGATGTTAAAAACATAAATAAATGACACATAATCTATGATAACACCCTTTATCCTGTTGGCATGGAGACTTGTGTTGTCTTGCCTCAATGATCTCCAAAATCCAAACTCTGCAGTTCTAACCAAGACAGACAGATCAAGAGGAAAAGACCAAATGAAAATCAGCATCTGGTGCTCTAGGTTTGGGATTAGGTGAGAGGCCAACAAACTTACCCTGTTAAAACATCAAGTTATGGAAACAACAAGGATTACTGCCACCACGGAGCGTGCAGAGACTTAAGCCAACCGAGTGGCAACTTGAATTCTTCTGATAAAGCTCTAAAACAGGATGTCAAATATATGAAAGATAGTGCGGTGGGGCTGAAAGCTTTAATTTGAAATGTGGAATATATGAAACATCAAATACAACGCAGGTCAACTGGAGCAAAGAGTGAAAAAAGAATAAATCGCCCCTTAAGGGACAAAGATGACTAACTAATTGCATAATCGGACAATTGAAATTTGGTTTCCTCACTTTCATCTTTGTGATCCATACATCTTCTGCAACTTATCCGAGCCTGGGTTTCAGGGCCAGCGGTCTAAACAAAGATTTCCAACCTCCTGAGAGAGATAATCTCTCTCGATCGGCCTCCGCACGAGGACTGTCTGTCCAGAACGACAGAACTCCTGACCCAAAGTTTATTTTATAACTCACTGTTTTTTATTTATTAAGGATTTAAAAGTTAGGGACATATTCACTTTGACTGACAGGTCTGCTGATTTGTTGGCCATAGCTGTTAGGTCTCTGCTTGGTTTGACCAACAAAACAAAAAAATCTGACTTCCTGTGTGCTTTTCAAGCAAAGCTCTATTTATTGTGTCGTGGTTGCTATGGTATCCATTCATTTTTAGTTTTTAGCCTCATTTTCTTTTCTTCTCTTTTCTGTTCTTTTTCTTACTGTTGTTGGACTGTCTATCCAGCCCTTATTACTCATCTTCGTGCCTGTTTTTGTGCATCCCTATTTTGGTTTACTCATTAGACATTGAATTTTTTGGCTGAGCTAGAAAATCCAAAAAATAAAAAATACAGTTTTCTTTTTACTGGTTATTTTTCTTGACTCTGTTTCTAGCGTTTTCCCATGTTGCCCATGACAACCACTTGCAGAGTTGTGCACCTAATTTGCTCAAAATTTGAAACACTTTATTTTTATGTTACAAAAAAAATGGTGTTTGGACTGTTTTTCGTATGCTAGCAGCATACACTGAGGGTTTATGCACTCACCTTAAATTTGTTAAATATTTAGTGTGAAGTCTGAGAGCACATCAGAATTACAGGGGAAATAATAGTCATATTTCTGACAATATGTTTAATTTTATTTTATAATCTTTCTCTATCAACAAATATGCCAACTTCTACAATCTTTAAAAATTTTTACTGCAGCTACATTTCATCTGATTTGGTTCAGAGTTGCAGGAGTTCCCATCCTTAGGGCCGATTCAGAACTCTATGAAGAAGTACAGGCAGCAGCTTTCTCTGAGTAAACCCTTATGTGAACAAGAGGACTGGATGGACATGAAAGCACTGGCTGCATCCTTTCTTGCCATTCCTCTCTTTTTCTTTCTTTTCTATCTGCTCCCTCCTACCCATTCGCACTCAAGTGTTTGCCCGACATCCTTTAATTTCAGATGTTTTGTGACCATCTAAGATGCCGAGAGAGACAGCATCTCAAAAAGCTCTCCAGAATCCCTCAAATACCCATTTTTATGTTGTTCAGAAAGATCCACAAGCAGCAGCAGCACCAACGTCTACTGAGAAAACCCTCCTACTGTTGGTGGCCGCAACATCTATAGAGCGAACTGCAGCACATCAAACAAAACATCCCAGCGTGTTGACTAACAGTTCCAGTTTTTGGCTTATGCCTGCTGACACATTCATCATTCATGATTGGTAATTGGATCCCAAATTATTTGTATTGTTAGATTTGGAGACAAAAAAAATCAGTGTTTGATTTTACAACTACCCATTTAAACCTGATTTGCATTCCCCGAATGATGACACTTGATAATATAATGCAAAAGAATAGAGGTTGATTATAAAAAGGTGGAAAACACAGATACAAAATCATCCAATGTGTCCTTGTTAACCTTTTATTTATTAAAGATGGAGAAGCTGCTGATTCTCTAAATATTTCCCCCACTGTTACTTGATTTATTTAGTTTAATGAGCTCGAGTCCTGAATATGTTCAACTTGATCCATGAAAAAAACATGTTTTCTCCTGCTAGTTTTGCATGGCAGATACTGCAAATATTGCAACATACATGAGCCTCACATAGTTAAAAATCATTAAAGTGGAACACCTAAACTGTGCACCAGAAGTGCACATTTAAAATTGAATAATACCAATTACCAAAGTCAATAATGCTTGCTTAAATTAATGATAAGACCAAGACTTATTTTGATTACTAGCTATGGAAATCAACAGTGCTAAAGTAATATTTAATATCTTTTTGTTTGCTGGAATTTAATTAACTATTTAAGAATACGCTTCATCCATCAGTCAACTCGGGTTGCAGAGAGCTGGAACACATCTCAGCCCACTGGTTAAGTGGGAGCGTAACAACTGTCAACATCAGTGGAGAAAAGTAGCGTTCCTCTTGGGGCCACAGGCTGTGCCCAGAAGGAAATCAGTCCCCATAAATCCCCATGTTAAAATGCCCAACTTCAGCCATAAATATATAACGCCTTTATTGTAACCTACAGTAAACAAACTATTTTATTATTTTTAGCTAAATTTCTCAACATAATGTTAGTTTTTGTTTTTGTGCAGGCTCAAAGTTATGCTAGCATTAAGAGGTGTGATACAGGAAGCTAAAGCAGCTAGTTGTTTGCTAGGCTAATTAGAGGCACAAAACTGGACTTTGACAGCACATGTGCTGCTGGTATTTTTGACCATTTTTATGTAATATCTGGCAAATAATGTGTGGCTTCATGTGACACAGCATTTTTTGGTAAGTGAAATTGTACTATTTTTATTTTTATGGTTTTCAGTACTAATTAGCACTTATTTGTGTCTACATGCAATGCTAATATAATGTATGGATATAGGCTGTATCCCAATTCAGGGTCTGCAGCCTTAAAGTAGGCAGCCTCAACAATCCTCAAGGGCCGGAAGTGCGAGGCTTGTGAAATGGGACGGTCTAGCCTCCGTTGCGCTGCCCAGGTTGCCTAGCAACCATGATACTAACAGCTGGAAACGTTTCATACAGCTTTGTTTAACAGAAATGAAGAAGAAAATCGTTTGTTCATTTGTTTGTTTGTTTCTACATGAGCTTTGATCATTCTCTGATTAAGGTCAGCTATTGAACGGCGTATATTTTAAAGTAAAGGCTGTAAAACCAAGTTAGTACAAACGTCACTAATTTAACATAACTTTGCCGACATGTGGCCAACAGGAATGTTTTAATGTTCTTCGTTATTAAACATTTGCACATAAATAAGTGACATAATATTCAGTACTTACTTAAAGTTTACTCTTCGGGCGCCCCTCATCCGCCATTTTTTTTTTCGGCAAAATTATCCACACCCACCGCCGTGCTATGCATTCTGGGATATGTTGGGCCACGAAGTCTACACCGCCACGTCCTTAAAATTTAGGGAAATGAAGGACGCATTTGAGGGCCGCATTTCGAACACCCTTCGAATTGGGACAGCTTTCATCGTGTCGCTGTGACGTAATCGGCCTTAAAATGCAGCCTTTAAGGCTGAGGACCCTGAATTGGGATATAACCATCGTCTCTCCTCTTAACAGTCCAGCCTCTCCTCCCAGTTTGGTAAACTAGGATGCTAAATGCTAAAAAAGTTACCCGTTCACTTATTATCTCCACAGAATCTGTAAGAAATCAGTACATTTTCTGGAAAATCATATATATATGCAAACTTTTGTTTATTTTTTGAAATGGAACGAAGTGAACAAAGTAATGAAGTGTTTTATGGACCCTACAGCCTAAGAACACAGATTAAGGGGAATCTGGCGCTTTAGCTGAAAAACAAAATGCACAATTTAGACTTTTTCTCCTTGCCTCTGGATGAGAGCTGTGATGTCTGTGACACAGCCCGGTTATTTATCTTTGTTTGTGGATTAATAACAGAGTTTACGACTACGGAGGAGCTGGCAGTGATGCAATCAGTGAAAGGGACCATGACAGAGTGTTGATTAAATAGTGAATAGCGATAGTTTTCAGTAATTGTAACATCTACTCTTACCATCAGCAGTTTATAAAGAGATAAAGTTAATATTGAGCAGAAATGAGCTCATCATCTTGGTGCAGCCCTCAACAACAGCTCCAGTTTCTCATGTGGCACCTTGGACAAACGAAATGCCCACCCATGCCCGCACAAATGTATAAGTCAGAGTAGTTTGTTAGTTTGGTACAGCATAACTTTGCAACTGACCTATTGCCCCTGAGCAGTTTCTCTTTGTTTGCTGGCTTGCAATATAAGCAAAATACATCCCCCAAAATGTTGAGAGGATTTTATATTAACTGCCCTGGCTGAACTGGCAATCTCACGCTGACCTCTCTCAGCAGACGTCTGTAATCTGCAGCCTCGCCATGAGTGTCGTGTCGATTGTGGTCAACGCAGAAGAGTAATTGCCGGGCACCGTCTTGCACAAAAGCTCGGTAGTGTGCTGAGACTGCATGCTTAGTCTCAAGGAGGTTTATTGTCTTTCTCAAAGTGCATGGACTTCTTAGGTGAAGCTGCAAAACAAAGTCCTCCTGATAATTACAGTCACTGCTATTTGTTTGTTGGGTCTCCTGTGATTTATCTCCTCTGAATGGTTTTGAATCATCATTGCTCCAAAACATTAGATTAATTCCCTGCTTTGGCAAGCAGCCTGCCAATTACTTTTAGGGTCAACCATAATCAGCACAACACTCTTGTGCTATTGTGCAGATTAGATGAGAAGCATATCATTAAAACAACAATACGGAGGTTGGCAGAATGACCAAATCAGGACAACTGTCCCGGCGGGTTGGTGTTAATAAACTAAAGTCCATGTACAAAGTTTTTCTAAGCCCACTCCAACTCATCGGCTCGTGCAGAGTGAAGCAGTCCAAGGCTCACCAAGTTCTGAGAGTTTGCTGGCAAATGTTAATGGCAGATAAGGAGAACAACAGTGAAAGAGAGCTGGAAGGGAAGTCAGGATAGTTTATCACTGTTTTGGTTTACACTTTACTCCTTGTCGTGGGGATCAATAGACAGAGTCTCCACTGGTGTCCTGGCGAAAAAAGCAAATAAACGTATTTCTTATAATGCGGGAAATTCTTTAAGCTAATTAGCCGATGGTGATTAGCTAAGAATTCAGTTAAAACAGCAAACTGTTGCTGTTTTCCAGCTTACTTTACATCACTGGAAATGACATCTTTTTAGGTTTCAGCATTTGGGCAGCAATTTATGGTCATTAGCTGCACCACTGGGAAATTTTCATTTGCATTTTAAATTCTTTTAAAAAGCATTTGAGTAACTCCACAAGGAAGCATCTGTTATTAAATGGACTCATGGCATATTCAAGCAATATTTAAACTAAATGCCAAAATGTATTATTTTTGTTACTTGTTGAGGCAGCAGTTTAAAATGTTAAAAGGTTCAGGAAGTTATTATTTTTCAGATCTCACTTGGGCCTGGTGATGGAGACAAGATCACTTATACTCTATATGCAAAAGGTCAGCTCCTAGCCATATGTACTATAAGCAGTGTTGGTCTTATTTTCAAAGAAAATAAGTCTTTGTTCCTTATTAGGCAGGATGTTTTGTTTTTTCTTGTTTTCGTTAGCCGGCTAATTGGGCTGGTCTACAGCCAAAATGCTTCTGCAATTAATGTACTAAACTTTACTTTTCTGGATCACTCAGTAATGATAAAAATACATTTAGACCCCAGACTTTTGCCAAAAATGGGTCAAATAGTGAAAGGAGTCATGGAGGCCTAAAGACTGGTCAGTGAGACCACTGAATGCCATAGTCACCATAAGTTTGCATGGCAGATGCCAGCTTGTCTGCAGACACACGGAGCGTACTCTCCAAGCCGTAATGCAAAGCGGAAACAGAGGTCGCTCACCTTCAACATAAAAGCTGAGCCTTTTGAAATGTGTTGGTTGCAGTGTTGAGGCAAACCATTTATGTTTAGGGTGAATTTTCTCCATTTTCTCCAGTGTGTGAATGTGAGAGTGAATGAATAGTGGCATTGTAAAGCGCTTTGGGTGCCTTGAAAAGCGCTATATAAATCCAATCCATTATTATTATTATTTCTACTTTGTGTCACATCTTTTCAAGTTTCACTACAGCAAGGAAAGCAAATGGTGAGTGTTGCCAGACATTTAAGAGTTTTTTACACAAACTGTGGGCCACCATAGCAGTCTGCTAGTGAGCAATGCAATTGCAAAGATGTTTTTGGTGCAGCACCCTCTTTGCAGCAGATTACCTCAAATGACTGCTAGCAACCTCCAGCAGTCACTCACCGTTTTTCCCTATCGACCGGAAATTGCCAGGACATCGCTGATAAGTTGTTAGGCCTGTGTGACAGAGACCTGTTGTTTATGCAGCTTTGATGAAATCGCACTGCTGTAAGCTTGCACTGTATACATGTAATTCTCGTGTTGCTCTTAAGCCTGAATGAATGGGGAGAGTTGCATCAGGTGTAAAATCTTTGTCAAATTGAAAATATGAATCAAAATAATTACGTAAGATGATCTGCTGTGGTGGCCCCTCAGGGAGGAGGAAGAGGACAAAGATGAATAAGATGAATAAAAATGAGAATATTTGTCTTACATTTCAGGCCCATCAGGGAAAGGAGAGAAATTTATGGATTTAATGTAGAAACTTAAACTTTATCCTGCTGTGCTTTCTAATCTTTGTTCAATATTATTTTTTCTCCATATGGACTTTTTTCAGATTTTTTAAAAATTGAAAATAACTGACCATAAAGAGATAAGAAGAAATTTAAGTTTATGATTGCAATTAAACAATGCACATAAGAGTAAACTGTAAAACATTAAATATCCTGCATGGCATCCCTTGAAATCAAACCATCATCCCTAACTGGTCACTGCAGATGGCTGCTCCTCACTGAGCCTGGTTCTGCGGGAGGTTTATTGTGTTAAAAGGTAGTTTTTTCTTTCCACTGTCTCAAAGGGGGTTGTTTGATTGTTGAGGTTTTCTCTGTATTATTGTGGGGTCTCCACCTTACAACATGAAGCACCTTCAGGTTACTGCTGTTGTGATTTGGTGCTATATAAAAAAAACTGATTTGCATTGAATTAAATGTGATATTTGGCTCCAGCACTTGCTAACCAGTGCAAGAAATCAGGAAACAGTATTATGCTATTATGTTTATTTATGCTGGTTAAAAAATTCTGCAAATGTGGATCACAAAGGTTGTTAATTGTGGCTTCAGTCATGGAGCTTTTACCAAATGAATTTGGGTTGAATTTACAGTTTTGTTTGTTTGTTTTTTTATTCAAAAATGATACTATTAAGTAACTGAAATGGTAATGTAGGTCTGAATGACTAAGCCTTTTTGGTCTGACAATCATCGCTGCCCTATCGCGTACTGTGAACAGTCTGCGCTGCCCTTTGCAAGAGAGATTTGAGAGCTCCTGTTGTTTGATCCCAGGTTTAGTCTGCAGCTCAGAGTTCTTCCTGCTGCTGAAGAGCAGGAGGAGGCGCGCTGCTCATAAACCAGCCTGAAAGATTTTATCTTCTATTGCTTTCAATGGAAAGCTTGGATGTTACATGATGCAGAAGTTATTACTGGATTTTGTGACTACCAAACCGAGCTGTAGAGTCCAGTTTGTTGCTGACAGTCATATCATGTTTTGAGTCCACATAAGGCACTACTAAATTAATTTATTCAGAGTTTGCAACATCAATTGTATTATTAGCTGTCAAATATAAAGTTAAGGAGAGCTTGTTATTAAGACATATTGCGCTATGCTGGAAAATTCCCTTTACAACAGCCAACACAGTACACACAACTGACATGAAAATATTTTAAACAAAATTTTAAAAAACTTTAGAAATTAAAGAAAAGAAAAGAAAGAGCTAGTTTAAATAGCCCAAAACCAAAAATTTAACTCAATGAGTAAAACTCAAAATTTAACAAAATGCAATCTCAAATCTGAATATTGCAAATAAGTGCCTCTATTATAATATAATATAATATAATATAATATAATATAATATAATATGTTATGTTATGTTATGTTATGTTATGTTATGTTATGTTATGTTATGTTATGTTATGTTATAATAGAGGCACTTATTTGCAATATTCAGATTTGAGATTGCATTTTGTTAAATTTTGAGTTTTACTCATTGAGCTTTAATTTTTGGTTTTGGGCTAATTAATCTAGCTCTTTCTTTTCTTTTCTTTTCTTTAATTTCTAAAGTTTTTTTTACTTTGTTTAAAATATTTTCATGTCAGTTGTATGTACTGTGTTGGCTGTTGTAAAGGGAATTTTCCAGCGTATTGCAATATTTCTTAATAACAAGCTCACCTTAACTTTATATTTGACAGCTAATAATACAATTGATGTTGCAAACTCTGAATAAATTAATTTAGTAGTAGTAGTAGTAGTAGTATGTTATAATATAACATAACATAACATAATAATGAAAATCATGCAAAATAGAAAAACTAAACCAAACACCAGTTATAAAAATAGCAAAGCATGGAAGTACAGAGGATGTTGCGTCGCTCTCTAAGATAAGACAAATTTGTCTGGACAGGACAGGAGTTGTCTGTTGAGAACAGAACCACAATGATGCTCCTAGAACCAGGGTTCTAGGAGGGACCAATCAGCAGCTGACATCCGAACAGCCAGCCAGGTTTAGCCAATCAAGAAGAGAACTGTAGACAGCTTCTCAGAGATCATCAAGTTCACACTCATACAACAACAATACGCAGACAAACACTGTAGAAGGACAGAGAGACAATACTTTATTGGGCTTATGGTACTATGAGATATGATGTGGCTTGAGCGTTCAGCACTTTCCACATTCAGGTAAGTTGCTGTGATATCAATGGAAGGGGAAGATGAAGGCAGAGGAATGAAGAGTCATCCTGCCATTGTTTATCAGTGAATCCCAGTTGTACCCATTTACAATAAAGTGTAAGATAATCAGTTCTTGAACAAGTGTTGGTGGTGATTATCAACTCTCCATCTCTTGATCAACATGATTCACAAAATCAGTCCACATAATCAAAGAGCCTGAGCAGTTTGGGAAATTTTGGCACACAGGGAAGAAAGATTTGTAGGTTGACAGCTAGCTAATAAACTGCAGAAATGATGGCAGTAAGCTCTACTTTTTATAGTGTTAGAGCCATTCAGCTCTCCTCAAAACTGCTGAAAAACACCATGATGAAAAACACAACTACATAGTTCAATCTTTTCATGTCTTCATCAGTTGTTTTCCAACACACATTGATTTCATCTTTTAAATAGCAAACCTCTGCATTTGCTTTTCAGAGACTTCAAAGATTCTGATCTTCCTCCTGCAGGTTTATTTGTTGCAGTAGCCCCCTTCAAGACAACTTGGAGCCTTTTTATAACTCGAGTCATAACAGTCAATATCACAAGTGTGCAAAGGAGAAATAACAATAAAGCCTGTCTGAAAACAGATGAGGGCAAACAGAAATATGGTGCACTGTGTTATGAGAAGCAGAGCACTACTCTCCAGTCCGGTTCAGCAAGGTGTTTGTGTTGAGTAGAAGTTCAAAGAGTCAAAGTTCACTCACCTCCAAGTTTTCTGCAGAGTTTACATTTCTTGTTACTGAAGTTTCTCCCTTCACCAGTTTGTCCAAAATTGCAATTTCCTCTCCATTTAATTGCCTTGTATCATTTAAGTTGCAGCTTTAATTAATAAAATCAATATGTTTCTGCTGCAGTACAATCAATCTGCGCATGAAAGCCCATAATAAGTTAGGCTGAGGATACAGTTATGGAAAAAGTGGACTTCAAGTGTGATTAAGATAATGTCAGGGTTGGTTAGCTAACTAAAATTATTGTTTTTTTTCTTGTTATAAAAGAGTGGTTTACAAATCTATACAGGGTGTATCCTACTTCTCGCCCTGTGACAGCTGGGATAAGGTCCAGTTCCCCCTCTGACCCTGTGTTGAATAAGCAGTTGAGACAATGGGTGGCTTTGTTTACCTATGCCTGTATTTCATGACATATATTGGTGCTTCCTTCCAATGCTTTAGTGAACTATGTGTATTCAAGCATTTAGGCAGATTCAGTCACACCTGAATCTGGCACATCTCTTTCATTGCTAGGGTTTCATTTCAGATAACTTCAAGTGCAAACTTCACAGCTGGGAAAAAGGCATTAACTGTCAGGAATCAGTGAGGTTTGACTGAATGCTTGGTTTTTCATCTAGTGTAAGCTAAGGAAGCTAAGGCCAAGGTAAATTTGTTTAAATTTACTATATAGATAAAAATCACTTTAAAATAAAAATCAGAGGGAAAAACAGAAGGTTTCTAACCTTCCTCTACACATGTAAAGGCTACTTACACAATATTTTACTACAAAAAGTAGCTGTTTGAAAGACTCCCTGAGCCTTGATTTGCTGAAATTGTTCTTCAGGGAGGGAAAAAGACTTTTTGGTTGTGTTTCAGTCATTTAGTATTGTAGGATTTGTAGTCTACAACATAAAGCACCTTGTACATTTTGAATAACTCACACTGAATTGAACTGAAGTGTTTGCATACAACGACCGTGGTTCCAGAGATCAGCGGTTGCTGAATGCTTGAATAAAAAGCCATGTCACCTTGCAGCTTAGATTTATAAAGTGTTGAGCTTGCTTGGGAGATCTTTCCAAAGTCTCATGCAATGACAGCAAAATCATGGCCCATTTTTGTATGAGCTGAGACCCTTGGAGAGTCTAAAGTAGTTGAGATGGAGACCTAAACAGTCCAGAGGGAGTGTTCAGTTAACGCTTTAAAGGCCAACAGTTTGTAGGTACTGTTTGTAGGCAAATGAGAGACTTAGACTTGGTTAAAATAAAAGACGAGCCTTTATTACGGTAAATAAAAAGACATCTAATGAGGAGCATCAACCACAACCTCAACGTCTGCTTTGCTGCATATATGGTGAGCACACACCTGTTTAGCACTACGAGGAGCTTTGCTATTTTCTAATCTAACATGGAGATTTTATATTCTGGCAGGATTTGAAGGATTGCATGTTACCTGCTGCCTTTTCGCAGTTTACTGGGTATGTTGTAATTTCTGAGTGCATGACTGTGTGTAACACTGGAAATCATTTGTGTGATATGTTGATGTGGTTGGGCTGTTTCCATTTTGGATCTAGCTTTGTTCTAGTTGGTAGAATGCCTCTATTTGCAAAGCTCCAAGTTTTTCAACAGTAATCTCTTATCCCCTGAGTTCTTTTATTTGTTTTTATATATTTATTTTCCAAAACTAACGGACAAAACATTCATGCTCACTTTATTCAGTGCCAGTATTTTGGATTTGGCTCTCATAGTTCATATTAGTATAAAACACCCTTAACATTGAGCCGAGGGTTTCAAAAGGTGACAGAACATGGATTCATACAATCACTCGTCAATTTTTCTAGTTTCTCAGAAGTAGTTTTCAAAGTATTATGTTCACTCACACTTATATTTTGGGTTTCTTTTGGCCTGTCCAATTGTTGCAGTGTCAGTGGAGCTTTAAAAAGAGAAACACATGAGTGAATTCAAACTGTTTCTGCAGTCTGAATAAAACTAAACGTAGAAAAATAGAACAGTACATGTGCAAACATACACAGAAATACAGTCTATAAAGCAAAGGTTGTACAATTCTAAGATAGTCAGTATTTGATATGAACCACTTTTATTCTTCAACACAGCCTGAACTCTCAGCAGTATTCAGGAACAGTTCCCCGAGGTTCTTGAAGGACAATCGAAGGTTTTTCATTGAATGTTGGAAGCCCTTTTCTCCTGATGATCCTTCGCTGCTTCCATAATTTTGATGTCCGAGTTCTGGGGATGCCAGTCCATGAGTGATAATGTTGCATTGTGTGTTTTTCTGTCCAGGTATGCTTCTGCTGCATGGTGAGTTAGGTTACTCTGCAGGATGATCTGATATCCTCGTGTTGGTGTTGTTCCCAGATCATCGTGAAAATGTTGTTCCAGGTTCAACATTGCAAGTGACCAATCACATTATTGTGACGTTATTCTTTTGCGCACCAACCCATTCGTGCATTTATGAAATTCCAATGTTGCAAGGACAATATCAATTCTGCTTAGCGTTTATTAAAGGGTTAGGGTCCGTTGATTGGCGGACAAAGGCGGTTTCTCGCAGCTTAAGTACAGTTTTTTGTTTTATGCCGGTTTTTCCCGAAGTCGCAAAAGTATGACGTCACAACATTCTGATTGGTCACTTCCAATGTTGATCCTGGAACAACCTTTAGTATGATGATCTGGGAACAACACCAACACGAGGATATCAGATCGTGCTACTCTGCATGCAACAGAAACATATGTAAGGAACCGGAGTAAATAAAACAAGTGCAATGTCCTTCAAAATAAAAGCCCAGCTATAACCGATTTGGGGAGCTTTGTGTATGCCCAGTGTCACCAGTGGGCTGTGTGCTTACTCTGGCTAGATAAATAGTGTTGCTTTAATCATGATTTTTAAACTGTTTGCCCTCCTGAAGTTTTGAAACTGGATGTGACAAGTGAGGACCTCAAACCTCTGCGACTTATCAGTCAGAAAGCAGCCATGACCTAAAAAATTTCTTTTTAGCTCTCACGGGAGTGTAAATTACACAATGAATGGGGCTTTTTGTATTAAAAAAAGATATGAAACTAGCAACTGGGACCATGATTTTAGAGAAAGTGTTCACTGAGGACAGAAATAGGGTAATTTTCTCATAGATTTGTATATGTCAGACTTCCACCAGTATAATGCATATTTTTAAAATCAAGAATCTGTCTTTTTTGATAAGAAAAACACCACCTTGTGTAACCAAATCCCTGCCAGGCTCTTCTCTGGATGCCAGTTTGTTGATATGTATGGGTCTGTGGATAGCTTTCTGTTTTGGAAGTTTGTGCTGGAGAGGCCTCAACAAACAAGATAAAAGGGTTTGTGTTGGCAAGTTTCTGGATTGCAAGATTTTACAAGATGACAAGGAGCACAAGAGAGTATGTCTGCAAATTGACCATAAGTACGGGTATTCGGAAACTCCTGCTGGTAGACTATTGTGGATGTAGCGAGCACTTCAAGAGGGATCACAAGAAACACCCTGTTGGATCGAACAGAATCGAAAACCATTAAAAGTGGTTTGGGTTAAATGAACTGTAGGGATCTGTGTTGTTGGACACCTCGTTTCCTCAAACCTAAAAAGTAAACAGTTAGAATGACTGACTCTACAGTCACAGTTTTTGTAGTAAATACCTCAAGCTGAAATAAGCTATAGGATTATCCTTTAAATGTGTTTCTTTTTACGAGGCAGCTGTTATGAAGTTGTCCATGTGAAAACTGCCACCGATTTGTCAAAGTAACAAAAAAGAGGGAGTTTAGAAAGGGTACATTCACTGGCCACGCTTTCACTTCTACACAGCTGTTCAAAAATGCTGCGAAAGTTGTTTTTTGATGTCAGATCTCACACTATGGCCAAAGCTATCTTACCATTTACAATGCAGTCCACACAGACCATTAATCCAGCTTGAGTATAAGCTACAGCTCTTTCCTGGTGTTCTTCTAAAGAGATAAAAGATATTAAATCCTTTATCATGTGTTTGTTCGGTTGTGATCCAGAGTACTCTATGTTGTTGGAGCCTATAGCTTCAACACCAGAGCACAGGGTGTTTTAAGGCAAATCGATTGATGCGCAATGAGACAAAATGGCTTTAAGTTCTCCAAAAAGTTACCCGTTTTGGAGAACTTTAAAAAAATCTGAATGTTTTATTATTTTAAATTACTTGGTTTAGTTTAGGCGTTATAGAGAGGAACTGGTACTGGGTGAGGAAATAAGGAGGGACAGAGAAGTGCATAAGGGTGGCACAGGACATGTATGAGGGCAGTGATATAATGGTAAATAGTAAATGACCTGTATAGCACTTTTACTAGTCCCCTCTAAAGACCCCAAAGCGCTTTACACACCCAGTCATCCACCCATTCACACACACATTCACACACTGGTGGAGGCAGCTACAGTTGTAGCCACAGCTGCCCTGGGGCAGACTGACAGAAGCGAGGCTGCCATATCGCGCCATCGGCCCCTCTGGCCATCACCAGTAGGCAGTAGGTGAAGTGTCTTGCCCAAGGACACAACAACCGAGACTGTCCGAGCCAGGGCTCGAACCGGCAACCTTCCGATTACAAGGCGAACTCCTGAACTCGAGCCACGATCACCCTGAGCGATGAGTTGTTTGATAGGAGTGACAAATGATTTCAAGGTGGAGGTAGGATTACATCAGGGATCTGATCTTGTTTTTAGTGATGATGTTAGGCATGAATCTATGAGTCGACTATGATGATTATGTTTAGGTCTAGCTGTAGGCACTACAAACCTCTTGGTTGGGATTAGGCATTTCACACTATTTGGTTTACTTCGTACGTTTAAAAGCCTCAACTTAACTAAGTTATATTTCAGAAAACTGTCATGATTTGGTTGAAATGCAAGGATTGCCACATCTTTTAAAGTTTGCTTTGGTGGTGCTAACCTGGTTTCTCTGGGTAATACTGCTAATATAAAGTGTATTTCATGGAGAAACATGAAAGTTTGTGTGTGCGAACATGAACATATGGATTGCTTTTTCGTCCCTATTTCACATTCTGCAACGAGGCTGGCCTGTGAGCTGGTTTTGTTCAGATTGTGCTCTTTATGCACTAGCTTAAACCTCTGAATGTCTCTCATCTTCCTTTTCCTCAGCAAAAACCACCTCAGCCCAGTACTTTATCTGTGTATATTTCCTCCTCCACCACCTCATCAGACTGAACCAAATGTATTATTTTTTTTCTATCAGTCTGTCAGCTGGAGGAAAAAGCCAGAAGAGAAACGAATCAATGCAGGACTTTGCAGTGAAACTCAGTTAGGATTGGCTGGGCATCACCTCTCATCAGTATTCCATAATCATTCGCGGAGTCTAGAGCAGAGCATGGTCTTCTTTAATTGTCCCTCTGCAGGCAAAAGAGTTTAAAAAGAAGTCGAAAAACACCGCATTCACAGAGCTGTCAAGACGAGCTGAGAGTAAATACAGCTAGCCATCACCCCAGCTCCTTACACACCCTATTATTTATTGGCCTCGCAGATGCCCTTGCCTGAGATTGCTTCTTTTGCAGCTCTCTCTCATCTACCCTCCATCACTGAGTAAAGTCATGATCCAGCTGGGATTTTTAGTGAAGCTGTTGGCCTCAAAACATGCTAACCCAGGGCGCAGTATTTCAAGCTGACATGTCACCCCCGGTGCTGTAATCAGGGGCTCGGTAGTGCCAAGCAGCTGGTGCCATAGCTGGTCCTTCATCTCAACACACAGCATTTGAATGGAAGCTTTAAGCAAACATCTATCCAAGCTCAGTTTTGAAATTCAAAATGCAGGAAAACACCTGGTCTTAGGCGCTTGTCAATTATAATTCAGCCAGAGGCTCATTAGTAAAATTACTTCTCTTAACAGAGATGAAAGGACATTTTCATAATAAAACCGTCATGTTTCAAACGCTGCAGTTCATTGAGCGTGTTTAGCAGAGCACATACAACCTATGATGAGCTCACTTGGGGTGAAAATATTCGTGCGCACAAATACAAATTTGCACACATGCACGAAATCAGATTCAGTTCAAAGGCATAGTTAGGAAACATGAGACCCTTTTGAAAAACTCAAAGAACGTGCACACAAAAAACCTTTCAATCAACCAATCTTTTCACTGTGAAATCTGAATTTCTTTATTCGCCAAAAGAAAAAAAAAAAGGAGAGGCTCAAGGTACAATTACAACTCTGATAATGGAAAATTCTCATTTTTTCAGATTTGCTAGACTATGTTAAAAAATAGTGCTTTCTGTTAAAAACAGAGAGCACCTAAGTACTCAGATACTAAATGGGGAGTCATTTTTCTAAAAAGGTCTTTTGTTCGTCACAGTAATAATTCTTTCCTGTGTTTTCGGCTGACATTTACCTTGTACAATCGCTTTTTAGTGTTCAAAGAGACCCAAATCTTTGCATTTAAAGGCTTATTTATGGGTTAGATCTTTTTGGAGGACCCAATTAGATTTGTATAAAAGGCAGGTGCACCAGAAAGGTTGAGGTTGGCTTCAAGCTTTAGATGTTTTTTTTGGTAATTATTTCTTTTGCTGGTGTCAAAAACTATAATTACACATTATTTATTGCAACTTTTACATATACAAAAATGCAGAAATAAGTCGTATCATGTGTTTTGCTCATACTGTCAGAAACGATTGTCCTGTGGTTCCACTTTGTAACTCCAAGATTGACGTGATGCTCAGCTTTCTTTAGGTTTACATGGGAGTTGTCCATACAATGCCAGCAGTGCAGAACTATTAGTCTGTTTTTAAAATTTTAGAATGTAGAATATTTATTCTGATGCAATCCCACAGGGATTTATTGCATCAAGAAGTGCGTTGTTGAGTTTAGAAAGATAAGTTTTAAGGGGCTTTTCAAGGAGATCACAGTACTGAATGTGTGAGAGTTCCAGAGTCTGGGGGCCAAGAGGCATTTTAATCAATCATATTATATTTAAGATCTTTACAGAGTCTCACATCTTCAGTTAAAATATCTAACCAAAGTCAGTTGTAAGTTGGCTGCAGGTGAAACATGAACAATGTGGGGAATAATTGCTGGTTTCAAGCTTCAGATTTCCTCTTCATCCTGACTTGAAGAGATGGGGGACTTCTTGAATGTTAAATTAAGACAAGGGGTAATTAACAAAGATGGTGGAAGCTCCCTAAGGACAACCACCCCTTGCATAAGCAATGAATATCAAGTATAACATCTTAGGTGAGTCTCAGAGAGGGGCTCTGCATGTAATTGGAGTTGAGAGGGTCACCAAGTGCCACGGCAGAAATGAGAAGTACTTATCAAGATATGGATGATTTTGCCCTCAAGATCCCTCCTGTGAAAAGAATGGATCCTTCATGTGTGTTAATAGTTTTTCTTTTTGCACAGTATCTGAAATGATTTACGTTTGTGTGCATGATTTATTTTTATTAACATTTTCAAAGTGTTTTTACTAAGTACATTCTTGGAAAGGCACTTCTAAGATTAGCTCTTACCTTTTTAGAAAAGGTTAGCATGACACAGCTTTAGAGCAAACCTGTGAAAAAAAAAAAGTTTTTTTACAGTTGTGTATCTTGTGGATTAGGACACACATGTAGCAGACAGGGAGTAAACTTAAAGTGCAGCTTTACTGATGCTAAATTCACAGGAAATATTAAAATGTTTGCAATACAAATCTCATGAAACAGAAGCAACACAAGGCTCACACGATATAAACGGTGTACCAAAATAGATTTTCTGATTTCAAAAAGCTATATTTTTTAAAGTAATGAACATTTAAATTGGTTTATTTTTTAAAATAAATGGCTGAATATAAAGTTTTATATATAAAACTCAGAGTCACTGCTGTTGTTAGGCTACCTATGGGCGACCACATGAAACTCAAAAATCCCCTCTGTCTAACAGTATAGTGTGTACAGTGTGTTTCGACTGTTATTGAGCCGAAGCGAAGAACTGAAAACATGAATGACAACAACATAAGGAACTCATACAAAGCATTAATAGTTAAACACAAAGAAATAAGATTGTGAAGAAGTAAATTCCAATAAAACAGAACTCCAGTCTAAAGATGACTAAAGCCTTGGACAGAGATCCAGGGATCATAACATTTTTTGTATAATAACATTTATCAATATTAACTGCACAGAACTGCAGACAGGGCTTGTGTTTTATCAAAATGGGTACTTTTATTCACCTTAAAATACTGATTTTTAAAATCCACAAAAAGCTGAAAAGTTTTGCATCACTTTTAAATATTTAATGTTAAATTCAGCTACTCGAGATTCTGGGGTATCGGCCTTTGGGGGTTCGATTGTGTTCCTGTTCTGAAAAAGAAGGCTATTCCATGTTGGAAATTGCCAAAAAAATAAACATTTTATTCAACTGTGTACTTCCTCATTCACACAGCTGTGCAAATTGGCTCTGACCAAAATAGAAGGAGAATTGGGGAGCACCGGTGCACATCTGAGCAAGAAGAGTAGATGATACTGTGTGTGTTCTCGTGTTCCTTGTGCCCTTTGGATTCATGTTTGGATACCCCGTTGGGCTGCTTATTATGGATTCCCGAATTAGCCACATTCAAGGCTCACCTTTTGTTGAGCATTCTGCTTCCTCCTTCCTTCTGCAACTCTTCGACACTCTTTTGTTGCTGTAGAGACTAATTTTACCTACTTTGTATGGTAGGCTGTAATTTGCAAAAAGGTACCATGCCTTGCAAGTCGATGTTTTTTTGTGCAAACTTATTATATCTGAATATACTGGAGTGAAACCTGCATGTTTTCATAAAATTATTAAGTGAAGTATAAATTATAAAGAAGAAGTAGTTAAAAAAAATACATGCAGCAGTAACTAAACACTGGATGTTTTCAGTGTGATAGTGTGTAACACTTCAAACAAGATTTATTATGATTCATGCAAGAAAGACCAACCATCAACTAATGCATGAGGTCATACTGACACACAGCCTGAGGTTACTGCAACCGCTTTCTCAACTTCCCAACAGAAACCATTTAGGCATAGCTCTACCACTAACACAGTTAAAAATAATGAATGCTACTGATGGTTGTTTGATAAACAAAAGTCTTAAAGCAGTTTTTGTGATATCCTGCGCTGTGATGCAAAACCAAAATCAATACCAAACTAGTTAGAACGAGCGTCCATAAACAAGCTGTATCCTGCTGTCACCCCCAGCTCTGAGACTAGTCCAACTTTCCTGGAAGAGGAACTGCACTCGCTATGAGAAAGACTGACATTTCTGGAAGATTCAGGGAAGATTCATAAGAAAAAAAAAGTAGCTTGTCTTTTGACATGAATATATAAATGTAGTGCGCGAGGGCTGGGGGATTTACTTTAGGTGGAGAATGTGCTGCAAGGTGTTCATTTCCATACAATTTTACACTTGCAGACATAAAGTCTATTTTCCTCCTCATAGCACCATTACCTACGGGAAATGTATTCATCCTGACATTAGTCAGAAAAGGACAACTGTCTTTCATTAGTTCTTTTTTATCTACTAATTTCCCCAGTGTTCCCTGGCTTCTTTCCAACCCTCGTGGAAGTAATTTTGCTGAGTGAGGGTAATTTTAGCTGACTTTAAAAATAATGTGTGGTCTTCATTTTGGTGAGGCCTGAGAAAAGATTAGTGTTAGTGTAGCTTATACGATCGCACTGGGTGTTTTGGCTTTACGGCTACAAGGACAACCTGATTGCAGATAGTGCAGAGACACAATATACTGCCATATCTGGCTACTCACAAAACAGTGGGTTTGTGAAGCAGGGTGAGAGTAGAAGATCATAACTCAATGATCATGCATGTAGTAGAGTAATATTTCATTATATTTCGTACTATTTATTTGTATTGTCATCTTCAAATAATTTCACATCATTAAAAGACAGGCTGGCAAGTTGTATTTGTTTTACTTAATGTTAATGCACAACAGTGCAGCCATTGTCATTGATACCTCACAGCAAGAAGGCCTAGGGTCTGAACCCACTGGCTGACTGGGGTGTGGTGAGGTTTAAATTTTCTCTCTGGGTTCTTTGGTGTGTGGCCACACCCCAAAGACATCATGTTAGTTTAACTAGTGATTCTATATTGGCTGAAGGTGCAGAAGACTGGTACCCTGTCCAAGGCGTAACCTGTATCTTAACCTAAAACATAGGTAAGGCTCCAGCTCCCATGAACCTGAACTGGATAAGTGGAAGATGTCTGGATGGTTTTGTTTTAGACTTTAGTTGTAAAGACAAGTGTGTCTATCTCATCCAGTAGGACTATCGAGGAACCCTCCAACAACAAAAAAAGCAAGGCCAGGGATGGCAGCTCTAAATAAATAAGACTGTTTTTTTTATTATGCACCTGATAAACAACAGGTAGAAATGTTAGAAAATTAGAAATATCCTGTCTCAGAGTGACGCTGAAAAACTAGTTCATGCATTTATTACTTCCAGGCTGGACTACTGCAATTCATTATTATCAGGATGTCCAAAAAACTCCCTGAAAAGCCTTCAGTTAATCCAAAATGCTGCAGCAAGAGTACTGACAGGGACTAGAAAGAGAGAGCATATTTCTCCTGTTTTGGCTTCCCTTCATTGGCTTCCTGTTAAATCCAGAATTGAATTCAAAATCCTGCTCCTCACATACAAGGTCTTAAATAATCAGGCCCCATCTTAATGACCTTGTAGTACCATATCACCCTATTAGAGCACTTCGCTCTCGCTCTGCAGGCCTACTTGTTGTTCCTAGAGTATTTAAAAGTAGAATGGGAGGGAGAGCCTTCAGTTTTCAGGCCCCTCTTCTGTGGAACCAGCTTCCAGTTTGGATTCAGGAGACAGACACTATCTCTACTTTTAAGATTAGGCTTAAAACTTTCCTTTTTGCTAAAGCATATAGTTAGGGCTGGACCAGGTGACCCTGAATCCTCCCTTAGTTATGCTGCAATAGATGTAGGCTGCCGGGGGATTCCCATGATGCATTGAGTTTTTCCTTTCCAGTCACCTTTCTCACTCACTATGTATTAACAGACCTCTCTGTATTGAATCGTATCTGTTATTAATCTCTGTCTCTCTTCCACAGCATGTCTTTATCCTGTCTTCCTTCTCTCACCCCAACCGGTCGCAGCAGATGGCCGCCCCTCCCTGAGCCTGGTTCTGCCGGAGGTTTCTTCCTGTTAAAAGGGAGTTTTTCCTTCCCACTGTCGCCAAAGTGCTGCTCATAGGGGGTCATATGATTGTTGGGCTTTTCTCTGTATCTATGAAGCGCCTTGAGGCGACATTTGTTGTGATTTGGCGCTATATAAATAAAATTGAATTGAATTGAATTGAATAGTTAGAATGAATCTTCAATAATTTAAAAACATCTAATATCTACAAGGAAAATGTATATATTTCAGATTTTGCTTTATTCCTTGGTCAGTCATCAGTGTTCTGCTTATTTGTGGCACGGACCATGAAAAGTATTTGTAAAAAATAAAAGTGTCAGAAATAGAACTGTTATGAGCAAAGAAGTGCTTCTCCATCAAAGCCTTTGATTGGAGGGTGCACTACATCGCACTGTTGTAAGCAAGATAAACACAACACAGACCAAAACTTACAACACCGCCAAAAGCTCACTTACGCTGAAGTTTGTTCAAGGAGAGACAGATATGTTTCTTCATCACAGATGAAGGCAAAACACAAGCGCTGCCCAATAACATGTCTCAAGATTTCTTAAAGCAAACAAGGCCAGAGGATTGGGATGGACAAAGAGATAGAGCAACACTGTTTGACAGTTAATGATGGAAAAACTGATGAGTCCAAGTTAGAGATTAGTGGTAATAACAGATGAGTGCATGTAAGGAGACAGTGAATCAAACCCAGATAAAAACATGGTGGTGAGAATATTTTACCTTGGAATTGGGTATCAAAACAGACCAACCTGCAATATGATAACGAGTCCAAAACACATGTTAAAGTTTCATGAGAACTCGTTGAAGACCAAAAAAGACCGAGGAGTTCTGTTTAACAGGCTCGAGGTCAAACATTTCTGGGAGAACTGAAAGGCTGAGAAAACCAAACATGTCTGGCATCACAATCACATTGTGGAAATAGATTGTGCTGGGAAAAACAGCCTGTTCTCACCCCTGCAGCCTCAATTAGTTTAGTTTTATCACATGTTTTGTGAATAAATGGCATGGCTCATTTAGTCACAAGGTGTCCTTTGAAGTCTGTGCCTTCACAGACCATTGGTGAGAAGGATCAGGCCATCCCAACGTGTAATTTGTCACAGAGCAGGGTTACCGTTGTGAAGGGGCATGTTTTTATCCAAATCATAGCTTTTCTTAAAACACTTTCAGTTTTCAGTGCCTAAATCCAACAAAGTACTATCTGGTGCATGGATTTCAGTGTGTAAATCTAACCAAGTAGTTTTTAAGGCCTAAACCAAACCAAAGACGCCTTTTGTCTCTAAAATTAAATAAATTGTATTAGTGCTTAAACACAAGCAAATAGTTTTCGAGGCTTAATTTTTAGACTTTAAACCAAAAAAAGTAGTTTTCCATATGCTGAACTAAACCAATAATTTTCAGTTCCTAGTTTTCTAAACTCTGAACCTAACCAGGAAGTCTTTAGACCAAAAACCCAACCAAGTTGTGTTCGTATATACCTATACTTACCCAAGTAGGGTAAGTATACCCAAACTGTATACCCAAACCAACTGTATACCCAAACCAAGTAGAGTCCAGTTTTCATATTCTAAACCAGCAGTCCCCAACCTTTTATGCGCCACGGACCAGCTTATGTCCGACAATATTTTCAAGGACCGGCCTTTAAGGTTTTGCAGATAAATACAGCAAAATAAAACCAGTGCTGGTACCAAAAAAACCGATTTATTCATAACACATGGGGAAACTGAGTTTAAGGATAAAAACCATTAAAAAAAAATAACGATAAAAACCCTGCAAACCATAAATTTGACGCTTGAGCCTCAACTCTCGCAGCCTGATACTAAACGACTCATGGACCGGTTCCGGTCCATGACCTGGGGGTTGGGAACCGTTTTTTTTAAGGCCCAAAGCAGCTGGCTTCAGCTGATGTTTGTTACAGTTGCTTTTAGCATCCTTCTAAGTTCATGAAATCCTCAATTTTAAGGTCTGAAACATGGCGAGTGACCTAAGCCCAGTCTAAGAGGCTGGAGTTTTTCTTACTGATAAAAGCTTTAGTTCCACAGGCCGAATGTTTGGAGTCTTGTTGCAGGATAAAGGCCCAGCCCTTGAGATTGGCAGAATTGTTCTGTACAAAGCCAAACTGTGTGTTGTACACTCCTAAATCCACCCTGCTGCTGCCTGCCATGGTTTTGTGTTTCTTTTTGTCCAGTTTTATTTGTATAGCTTGTCACACACTTCAGTTATTTTTTACCTCAAGGCTTTGTTCTGTTTCTCCCCCCTGTGCCGCGCTTTTGTTCAATCAATTAATCACTTACCTCAGTATATATAGCAACAACTGCTCACCTCACACTGGCCAAATTGCCTTGTTTTCTTTTAGTTTTTCCTTTTTTGTCATGTTTCTCATCATTTTCTACATGTACAACCACTTTCCTGTTTTATGAACTTTGCCTTTTGCTTGTTCCATGTCTGAATTATTAACCTCTTTTGTATATAACCTCTAGTTTGTGGATTTTGGATTTTTACTTTTCTTTATTCGTCCAGTAATTGGATCTTTCCCTCCTGTGACCTTTACAGCTGCCAGCATCTGTTTCATAATCAATAAAAAGCGAGCCAGTTCCAGAAATGGCCATATCTGCTGGGGCCATGACATGACCTCTCCATGATGATGGTCATGCCCTATTATTCTCCACACTTGACGGAAACACTTTGCGCTCATGTGTCCACACAACCTTTCTTGCTTTAGTTCAATCCCATTTTAGCCTTTCAAGTCTTGCTGCTCATAAGAGATTGCATTTTCCAGTACAGTCAGTGTAATTCTACAGAGATTATCTAACTTGTACAATCTTTTAAAAGTATAGTAAAACTTTTTAAAATACTTTTATTAAAAACAAGTAAAACTAAAATAGCCTCACTGGAAAAAATAATACAATCACATAATACACATCTGTTTACACTGCTAGTTTGGTTTGATATGTAGACACTGACTTCAGAAGTGTGTGAGCCTGTGTGTGTCCTCTATAGACTCCCGGTTGCAGCCATTAAACACACTGAAGAGGCAAACATCAGTCTCTGTCATACCTGCTCTGAGTGCTCTTAAAGCCACTTCAAAAGGTATTTTTCACTTAATATTTATGCTTTAAGAGAACAGTAAAAAATTGGCTGTCAGCCATTAAAATGTGTTTCTTTTAAGTGAACTTTTTTGGAGTCTGTTTTCTGATTTTGATCTTTCGGATCAAAGGGAAATAAAGAATCATCTTTCACTTATCTGTGATTTTGACCAGAGCAGAGAAAGTGTGAGACTGCTATTTTAAGAGGAATCAAGCGTCTTCTCGAAGGAGGTGCAAACAGTATCTTTGCGTAACAGCCTGTGTTTGTGCCTCTAGCTCATAACAAATGACTTTCTTTTCGTGTTGCATATAGATTTTATGCAGCATATATGGTCTTTACTTGTGTCTTTTATCTCCAAACAGTTCAGCTTGAAGAGGGATCAGTGGGGGCTCTCTGCTCAGCACTGCATTCACACTATAAATAGAAATGATGTGCTTCTATATGCACATCACACTATATCGAAGGCCATGTCTGCATGTTTTGTGCAGTTTTGGTCGGGTCAGACCTTGACTGCAAATATTTTAAACATTCTTGTCACTGTCCCTGGAGTCCAGTGCTCCATCCTTCCCCCTTCCCCCCTCTTCTCACTCTTGTCTTGCTCTATCCAGCTCAGTCCCTCTCGCTCCTTATCTCTCCTGTGTGCAGTCATTCGTGGTTGGTGGAGATCCCTAGAGTCGTGCCTCCAAGCTGCAGCAGAAACTTCAAGCACCTGTTACTCATCTCCCAGTCTCCTCAGCAGTACTTAAGGACAGGTTTCTCTTCTCCACTGTTGCCAGATTGTTCAGCTAGTTCCGGTGGTAATATGAGGTTTGCTAGAAAGAAACTCCATTTTTGATTCCATGCGCTTACCCTTTTTCTTGTCTGCCTTCAAGAAACTCCTGGTGTATTTCTCTGTTGCTCTTCTTATCTTGGATTCTTCTGTTTTTTTACTGCAGCTCTATATGCACCATCAAAATTACCTGCCTGGAGTTGGCAGGCGGGTAATTGCTTGCCTGCTGCTCAAGAAACATTTTTTTGTGTGAATTTTCCTCCATAAGTAAGCATACTATAAATTATCTAAAGTCTACATCTGTCTGAGTGAAACATTGGCAATTCTTGATTGATATGTATCTTCAATTCAAAGGAAACTTGTGGTCTCCTTTGATTTATGAAACAATGCACATATTACAAAAGCTTCCTTTACTGGAGACTACATTTTAGGGTTATCATGTGCCTTCAGGATGTTGATGTGACATATGTATGACTTTGTTTCTTTTTGTACGGAGTACCCACTCTGTATCACCGGGTTTGTGCTCCACAACATATGGACAAGAAAATAGTGCCTGTGTAGCAAAGTCAGTGGTCACATGACTGGAGGGTTTATTTTCACGTTGGACTTGGCATTTGTAGATGCATTGCAGACAAAATTGCAGGCCTTGTGTAGTCTCTCTCTAAATAAACTAAATATTTCAAAATGTATCATTTGGGACTTGGATACATGGTATGGGCAAAACCTAAATCAAGAGATCCCAGGTTGAAATCCTGGATGAGCCCCCAGTTTATGTTCTGTCCCCAGCTTAAGGGTGGCATAGATATCACATGAGGTATGACTCCTAAAGCTTTTTCTAGCTGCTGAGAAGCAGCTAGAAATGCTATGCTATGGTTTTTAGACACTTTAAAGTGCTCGAAACAACAAGCAAAACTAAAAGGCAAACAAAAGACAGTTCTGTAACACAAACTCCTAATCAATAAACAGGAGAAAAAAGTAGTTCAGCAAAAAGGGCTTCTCTCTAAACTGCTGCAAAGTGTTCGATATATATATAGTGTATGAGTATGTACAAAGAGAATTTAAAACAATCTCTCAGCTAACCACGAAGAAGAATGTACAACTCAGCTCTCACTAGGGATGGGTACCGGTATCCGGTGCCATCATGGCACCGGTTCTGACATAAACGGTAGTAACCAGACCGAAAAGCAGCGCGCATTTCGGTGCTTTATTTCGGTGCTTTTTTTTCCTGAGCTGTGGTACACTTTCTTCTTCCTTACATTTCTATTGGCGGTTGGCAAACAACTGAAAGGTGCATTACCGCCACCAACTGGTATGGAATGATACACTTTAGATTCTAGCCAATCATTTTACGTTTCGAGGATAGTAGGCGGGTCCAGGTACGTACGTTCTTTTAGAGCAGAGCTACAGATTAAAAATGCCCAAGGCGAAGCGGTCAGAAGTCTGGCTGTACTTCACAGCAAAAGATGCAAACTCAGCAGCCTGCAACAAGTGCTTTAAGCTGATACTGTCAAAGGAGGTCACACTTTAAATCCGATGAACCTAGCCCTGCCAGTGTAGCAGAAATGATGATGGCAGCAGCAGCCGTTCTTCTCTGCGTGAGTAGCTTAATGTTGTTCGTGTGTAATTTACGTTGAGTAAGCTAACCGCGTTATTAAATTAATGCATGTAAGGTGAACTAGCAAACACCATCATAGCTACATGCGGCTGTCTTCTTGTTTGATGGCAGATACTCCCTTCACCCTGGCCAAAAAGGCTAAAATGACCGAAGAAAAAGTGGAAAACAGCTAAACATGAGAGGTTTTTGGACAAAGTTTGTGTTTTTTCCATTGTTTAAGCACTGCTTCCAGCCCAGAGTGATACCATATATGCCCTATACCTGCAGAAAAGACTAACATTGTTATCTTTTTACAAAAAAACAGCTGAACATGAGAGGTTTTTGGACCAATTTTGTGTTCTCCATTCTTTAAGCACCGGTTTGGGCACCGTTTAAGCACCGGCACCGTTTCAAAAGTACCGGTTTGGCACCGGTATCGGATAAAACCTAAACGATACCCATCCCTAGCTCTCACAATTCAGTTATTAGCTTCTATTAACGATTGCACAAACTCTCAATGCTGCTAGCAAAGTAACTACTGACTCTTTGTTCAGCTGGAGTTCAAGAGGCTGCTGTACATCCAGTGATCCAATCAGCACACAGCAACTTATTCAAACCAGCCAATTAGCTCTCTTTACCCATCTCACACAACTGCACATATAGAAGGGGAGAAAGAGCTACACACACCCACACACACGCTAATCGCAGGAATCAGACATGCAAAGAATAGCATATGATCGTGGATTGTAATATCTAGAATGTGGTTTTGTATAGTCTTGGTAAAATAGGATGTCATAACCAGAGCTGAAACGAATTTACTGTAGACTGAAGCAAGACCCAGACTCATGTGCAGTACTCAGTTTAACAAGATTTATTGTCACACAAGTTTGAGAACGAACAAAAGGTACAATGCAGGAGTTCATGGCTCAGGGGAGGTGATGGAAACGAGAAGCCTGTTAAAGTTTGTAGCTAGAGAGATACAGAAAATAAATTTTTGAATCGCTCTGAGAGTCCTTACTTGATTTAACAGTGGAATCAGCAGTGGGGAGGTTGGACACTTGGGAGTTTTGTCCTGGGATCCAGGTGACAGTGGAGGGCGGGCAGGCAGGTGAATGAATGAAAGTGTGTTCTCTGAAAGACCAGGCCAGCCGAGGATTTTAAATATTCGTGACAACAATCTGGGTAAAAATGACATCTCCAGCTGGTCCTGGTACTGGCTGGTAATGAACAATCAGGAACATGTGTCTGCCTGAAGAGAAGGAAACTGGGTCTGTTCACCTCCACCTGAGAGAAAGAAAGAGCAGAAGTGTTAGAGATCAGATGTCATGATCCTGGGCCATGTTGGCCCAGCAATCTTAGTATTCATGCATTTTTGTATTTTGTTCCTTATTTGATTTCCCCTTGTGACTTTTATCCCCCGTGTGCCCCTCTATGTATCTGTGAGCCCTCGTCTCCCCTCCTTGTGTTTCATTCCATGTTTCCCTCTCTCTCCTCCTGTCTGCACCTCTGTACTTCCTGTTTTACTTTGACAGTCTCCCGTCAGTGTCGTGTTTCTCCTGCAGTGTCTCGTTACGATTATCTGTGTCAGCTGTGTTTCCCGTGTGCTCCCACTACCCTCGTTAACCCTCTGTGTATTTATGTGCATGTCTCCCTCAGTTCAGTGTCGCGTCGTCAATGTCTCCTCTCCGAACCTGTGTGCTTTTCTGTGTTCCCTCGGTCGTCAGTTAGCATTCCCAGTTTAGTTCAGTTTCTTTGTGAAGCCTGCAATAAAGCAGTGATTTTGAGTTCAGCTTTTTGTCTCCGTGAGTTTTGCGTTTGGGTCCTCATCTGCCTCCACACAGCCAGTTCATGACATCAACAGGAAAACAATACCCTGATGGACCACGACAAGGCAAAAGACACCATCTAGATGGCAGCAAATGACATTATAAAAGGCTCCATTTACCATCATAGATGCTGGGTTTTGAACATTGTGCTGATAAAAGTTGGAGGATGACATGTTGGCCATGACCTTTTGTAAAGAATTACACATTTCAATTGGTCAAGCCACAGAATAGTTTGCCATTTTTAAACATTTCTATCCACGACAAGCTGAAAACATCGTTTCTTATATACATGTTTTTATCTTTGTATTTTATACGTTTGAACTTGTATTTGTGGGTTTAAGGATGAAGTGTGTTCAATTATGTTTTCAGAAGACCATATGCGTTGATTTCCATCATACAAGTGTTTGTTTTTGTTTGTTTGTTTTTTAATTCAGCACTGCCTGCAGGCCTAAAGATCAAATACATTCAATACAGCCTTGTTCTTTGGGTACAGACATTTCTAAACCATTTAATATGTAAAATAAATTAATTATCAAGAAGTGATATTCCTAAATTGTTAAACTAGTAGACCATGTAGCCTTTCATAGAGTGGTGAACGCCTCCCTATCAGCACTTCTGCAATTCAAATGTTTTCTTTGTATGGTTATTCATGTTAATGACAACACTTTTCTATTGGCATCTTCATGGATTTGAAAAGCATTTCATTATGTTTTTCCTCATATTTTTACAACCTCTAAAATTTGAAGAAATATAATTGACCTTAAATATGTGGAACCCTGTTTTCTAGATGTGTACATTAAGCATTTTGATGCTTTTACTTTGAAATATGTAACTTTCGCAGCTGTAGCAGTGTAATTTGCCCAGGTTAATGCAGTCTCTGTCCATCCTTCACTCTCTGGATAAACCAAACATCTATAGTAAAAAAAGATTCTGCAGTTATGTCTCCTATAATATTTTGGTGCAGAGGTTGTTTGGCGTTGGATGTATTTTCAGAAGCACAGATGCGACTGAATGATCATAGTAATATCAAAGGAATGTTATAAGGATACAAGCAGCAGTGTGCCTCTATGATTTTTCTTGCCCAGGGACTACAGGTTGCTATTTTCACTTTGATCTTGAATGTTGCACTGCTGTACAGGCTACAGTATAGTATGAGAGAGTTTATGGTATATACTTTCATGACTAAGTAGGAGGAAACTGACAGAGAACAGGACTCAGAGAAAAAGGTGCAATTACAAATCTGTGTGCTGCTTCAGCAGTACAGACAGCTCCTTAGATTTATCAATATGCAGCCCAGTTAGGCTACTGATATTTCAGAGCTGTGATCGGGTCCATGGATTCTAACTTGCACAAACCTCAGGCAGATAAAGGATCAATGAGTCACGACAGTCTATATCAACATATTCAACTAAACAAACTCTTATGCTCTGCAAAGAGAAAAATTGTTACTTTGTAAACATTCATGAAAATGGGTACATCCTTTCATCAAAGGCTGAAAAAATATCTCAAAATCATGTCTGTCATGTCAGCTCTGTCTGAAAGCTGCTCATATGAATCCTTAATGTCTCATTTGAAAGGGGAATAATTTTTTTTGAAAAACACAGTTTCATCAGCAATCCCATCAGCCTTACAGCGCACTTTAGCATCTTTCAGCTCACGCTGATGGCTTTCAGCCAATAACTTTTTCACTGCATCATTTCTTGCCACAGCAGGCGGCTTTGGCCACAGCACACAAAGCAGACAGCTGAAAACGTACTCAAAACATCAGATGTGGCTGTGTGTCTATTCTTGCGAAAATCATATAGGGTATTCCACACATGCCTAACAGAAAACATAAAGGCCAGTCAGTCAAAAAAAGTGGCCGCTTTGTGTAGCAAATGGAAAAATGTATGGGAAACACTGTCAGGGTCTGCGGAGGCAGATCGTGTGGAGTGTATGAGGAGGACCCAGGAACAGACACAGGCAAGGAGACAGAACTGAACTTAAACGAGCCTGGAAGCAAGTGATGCACATGAAACTATGAAAAACAAAGAAAATATGACGACTATGACTACTGTGACTTTATACTATGACTTCAAACTGTGACCAGGCATGAAAACACAGACGTTCTGACAAAGACAGAATGGAACACGAGACACAAGGAGTGATCAGGGGAAGTGGAAACACATGAGGAAACAGCTGACACAAATGCACATAGTGGCTGTATCCCAATTCAGGGTCTGCAGCCTTAAAGGCCGCATTTTAAGGCCGATTACGTCACAGCGACGCGACGAAGGCTGTCCCAATTCGAAGGCTGCTCGAAATGCAGCCCTCAAATGCGTCCTTCATTTCCCTGAATTTTAAGGACGTGGCGGTGTAGACTTTGTGGCCCAACATATCCCAGAATGCATAGCGCGGCGGTGGGTGTGGATAATTTTGCCGAAAAAAAAACGGCGGATGAGGGGCGCCCGAAGAGTAAACTTTAAGTACTGAATATTATGTCACTTATTTATGTGCAAATGTTTAATAACGAAGAACATTAAAACATTACTGTTGGCCACATGTCGGCAAAGTTATGTGACATTAGTGACGTTTGTACTAACTTGGATTTAAAGCCTTTACTTTAAAATATACGCCGTTCAATAGCTGAGCTTAATCAGAGAATGATCAACGCTCATGTAGAAACAAACAAACAAATGAACAAAAGATTTTCTCCTTCATTTCTGTCAAACAAAGCTGTATGAAACGTTTCCAGCTGTTAGTATCATGGTTGTTAGGCAACCTGGGCAGCGCAACGGAGGCTACACCGTCCCATTTCACAAGCCTCGCACTTCCGGCCTTAGCGGTCTTTAAGTACGCAGCCCTTGAGGATCGTTGAAGCTGCGTACTTTAAGGCTGCAGACCCTGAATTGGGATATAGCCATTGACACAGGGGAGGTGTAAAACTAAGCACACCGACTAAGGGAAACACAGGAACACAGGAAATAAAACAGGAAACGTAGACAAGATAATACCAACTTCACAGACTTGGCACACATTAAAAAAAATAGACACATTAAAAAAACTAGACAAGAACCCAGAAACCAAGGAGACAATGACAAATAATGGCTGAACTAAGAACCAAACAAACTATAAAATCACAAATCTCACATAAGACAAATACAAACTACATTCAGAGCGAGACCCAGCCTGTGGCAAACACTGCGATTGTTTAAAATGAACAGCACGTTGAAGTTGTGCAAAAAATGTGTGAAACATGAGGCAAATGTATTAAATAATTAGCTGACTGGCCTCTAATAAACTTTGCAAGACTTTTGAATCAAAAGTTTGCCATGTAACCTTCATCTATCACAGTTAGCAAGATGCAAAAAGTTAAAGACAAAAAACAAAAATTAGACATTTGTTGTATATTATTTTGCTTTTTAAGGGCACAATATCATCTCATTTAATTTATAGATATTTTTCCCATTTGCATTGAATGCAAGTCCATAGTTCATCCCTAGTTTCATTTTTTAATCAACTCTAAACATGGTGGAAAGTTTTACTAAATCATCTTTGTCAAGTCAAAAGCCAGACTAAAGCAGTAAAGATTTTCAGATGAGATTTTGATGCACAAGCTTTATTATTTTCTAATCTTTTGCTTTCATAATAAGAAAGTGCATCACAGCTCTGATATGTGCCTGTATTGAGTTTTAAACTACAGATACACTCTTAACATAAATGGAGCAGAACTGAATTTTCACTGATGCAACATTTTTCCTGTGTTAACTTTTCATTTTAGACATAAATGGGAATAAAACTGGTCTCAGTCGGCTGGATTTGTTTCTTTCTCGCCGCTCATCGCTTTGCTGATGAGATTTCGAGGAAACAAAAGGGAATAACGTGGCTCGCCCGTCTATTATAGCGTTTTTAAAAAAACACATTGATTAGCCTGCGGGGAGCCGCTGTAGTTACCGCAAACATTAAAACTAACTTCACGATTCATCCTCCATCAGAGCTCGTATGGGAGCTGGAGCACATCGAGTTTACTGCTGCTTTGTTATCATTAACATTCTTTTTACTACTATACCGTATAAAATCACCAACTTACAGCCTGTTTATTGGTTTCTATTGATTTTCATGATGTCATGAAGCATATTTAGAATCCATTCTTTTAATTCCCATAAGCCTTCATTATAAATGTTGCTACATTTAATCATGTATGTAATCAATATACTAATCCTCTCATCTGGCCACAAATAAATTCATGTGACTTTATGCTTGAGGGCAGCTATAAAGGAATTAAAATAATGAAACTTCTATCCCGCTTGGCCCATATTCTTATTATCAATTGATCACGCTGTCTGAGCAACCTCTCTGCACACGTGGGGTGAAATTAAATTCGGCTTCTCCCTGGAAGGAGGGGGAAGGGAAAAACACAACTGAAACTGGATGGCTAATTTTGTAGTTGGCTTGAATCAAGATTGCCCATTTGATCCATGGCAAGGTTTCAAAACAGCTTATCTCCCGAGCCATTGTAATTTACAGAGATTTGATTACTGGAATTGGGAGGACACGGGCTGCCACTAAAGGCTGATTTCTCCCTGAAACTCACTTGAGACTGAGTTAGACTTTCACCTGCACTTGAATGCTCATTTGATTCTTGGTTCTTCACAGCAGCAGACTGATGCGAAGGTGACTGGCTCAGGACTTTTGGGAGGAACTTAATTAGCATTAATTTATACTCTAAATTTAGTTTCTCTGCCAGTTTCCATCCTGGTTGCTGTTACACTGTAGTTGAACACATTTTAAAGACTGTTTGTGTGTTGTTTATCATACCTTACCCTAATCCCTCCCTGTTTCCAAACACATTTGTCCATGTTCAAATGTTGTCTGTATTTACCTCAGTGTTTTGAATATTCCCACACGTGTGGTATTCAAGAGATTACAGTCTGGAAATTTTCAGAAAGCTTGCATTAATTTTAATTATATAACTATATTTATGTGAAAAAAAAATTCACTCTATGTGAGCCTGTGAAGATTAAGGGCATCCTCACTACTGCTACATCTATAGGAATTAAGAGGATATGGAGGAGCCATATGCACTTTATATACCTCTTCTCTATACAAGCAGAAGTTTTGCAGGTTGCTGGTCTAAATGATTTAGGTGTCTGTTGACACAATGTCCCAGGCTTTCCAGGAGTACACATCCCAGCAAACTCACCCCAAGGTCAGCACATGCAATGGCTCTACAGGCCTGTCAAATATTAAAGTTCATGACTATAAAGTTATGAAAAAGACTGAACAAATATGACTTATTTCCCAGTAGAAAGCATCTACATGGGAACATAGTTTAGGTCTGCAAAACAGCGTCTAAACAAACAACGTCACCTCTGGAGTAGTGTCCTTTGGAACAAAAATTGACTGTTTAGCTCTAATGCAAAAGGACGGGTTTGACAAAAACTAACCACAGCATGTCACCACAAACACCAGCTTGTTCTGCTGCCATAGGACCAAAGCAGCTAGTCTACAACAGAATGGCAGAAAAAAGACTCAAGGCCAAGTCAAAGTCCAGACCTCAACCTGACTGAAATGCTATATTAAGAGAGCTGTGCATGAATAAATGGCCACAAACCTCAATGAACTGAAACAAAGGAGGAGGGTGCCAAAATTCCTCCACGATGATGTAAGAGACTGATAAAACTGCACAGGAAACTGGTGCTTCAAATTATTGCAGCTAAGAGTGATTCTGCAATCTACTGAATCATGAAGTGGATGCTTTTTTTAACAGGCCTGTATAGTAATATAGATTGTTAGTGATATAGATAAATGAAATTTAGTCAGACAAGCAGAAGGGAACCAATTACCCCCCTCAGGATCTCCCCCTTGGGGAGTATGGGGTACGTCTCCTGCTATTACAGGCTGTTTCGTCACTGTAGAGCTGTATTAAGACCTTGGTTTACATTGCTGGCAGTAGGTTGGACTTGTTCTTGTTGACTCTTAGGCTACGTCCACACTAGCCCGGATAGATTTGAAAACGGCGTTTTCGACTGAAAACGCTCCGCTTCCACACTAGCGTTTTCAGTCATTTTCACAGAGTTGTGCGTCCACATTGAAACGGCCCAAAACACTTACATTCCAGTCCTGCGCATGCGCAAAAGCGAGTGAGCATTAAAGAATTTGAAGAAAAGCTATCTGCAGCATGTACAAACTGATATTCATCTTTTTAGGGCTGTCAAAATTGAGAGCAATCAAAACAACTGCTGTATAATGCACTCCGCTATCTTTGTTTAATTGGTCACATGACTGCATCACATGACTAAAATGCATCATTGTTTTAGAAAGTCTGCCTTTTTGAGTGTCCACACTGCGACGGGACAGCTCTGTTTTGAAATGTATGCTTTTTCGGAGGCCAAAACAGAGAGAAAACGATGCGTTTTCAAACAAAAACGTATTAGTGTGGACGTAGCCTCAGACTCTCCCAGGCCTGCTCCTTATCCCAGGTTCATTTCATAATCTTTATGGATAAGGTATCTCAGTCTAGTCATTGGGTATCAGGCTCAGTGATCCCAGGATCTTGTCTCTGCTTTTTACAGATGTTTTCAGTCTGCTGGTTTCTATTGACGGCTTCCATCTTGCACTGGAGTGGTTTGCAGCCAAGTGTGAAACAGTTGGGATCCGAATTAGCAGCTCCAAGTCTGAGTGCATGATTCTCAGCCAGAAAAAGCCCTAGTGGAGAAGTTAAAGTACCTTGTTCTTGTTCACAAGTTAGGGAGTGTGCAGAAGCTTAATAGATGGATTGGTGCAGCATCTGCAGTGATGTGGGTGCTGTGCCAGTCTGTCATGGTGAAGAAAGAGCTGACTGAGAAAGCAAAGCTGTTGATTTACCAGTTAATATATACTCCTGCCCTCCCCTATGGCCATGAGCTCTGCTAGTGATAAAAAGAATGACATCAATGATGCAAACAATGGAAGTTAGCTTCCTTCAAAATGTGTCTGAGCTCTCCCTTAAAGATCAGTTACAAGGTGAGGAGCTTGGCCATTCAGATGGGGTTCAGAATACAGCTGCTGCCCCTTTATGTCAGCCTGATGTGGTTCGGGCTGGTTAGAGATCCTGGAACAGACCTAGGGAGACGGGAGAGACTGTGTGTCTTGGCAGAACAAGGTCACCCAGAAGGACATATGACTCTAGAAAGACTGATCGATTAGTAAAATTGACTCATTTTTGCTTTGCTTTTGTTGGTTTCAGTGTTTAAAGAACTTTAACAGAGCAATAATAGACAGTGTTGGGAAGGTTACTTTTAAAATGTATTCCACTACAGATTACAGAATACATGCCCCAAAATGTATTCTGTAACGTATTCCGTTACGTTACTCAATGAGAGTAACGTATTCTGAATACTTTGGATTACTTAATATATTATCATGCTGTTTACAACTACATGAATGTACTATTGCTGTGATTTATTACTGTTACTGAAGGTCCGCGGCTCCAAACCGTAGTAAAGGGACCTCTGGCTAATACGTTGGGCTCGTAGCCAAAAACTAGCTGTACTTTGTTGTCTGGGTCAACTTTGCTAGCGAGAGACAGAGAGAGGCGTTGAAAGGCTGCTCCAACAGAACTTATTGTTTTTGGAGGAAAACACGAACACGGTGTACAGTCGAGTTTTAATAGCGTACTTACAACTGGGCTCGTCAGGCACTCTTCTCGGCTGCAGTGATTATATTTCCATGCTTCCAGCTCCCGTTTTTGCTCGATGACAGCTTGTACTTTTCCTTTTTCTCCCTCCCTCGCTCACAGACACATAACGTGTATGACAGTCCATTCTCCCTGCAGCACGGACTACACTGCCTATGATGCAGTGTTGCCAACTCCTTAGTAAGGAAAATCGCTATTGGCTGTCCTAAAAGTCGCTAGAAGTTGCCAAATGACGTCATCACCTAATTTGCATAATTTTTCATGCTAATGTAATTGTAACCTACGTTGTTGGAGAGAAATAACGTTGTGGAAGAGACATAAAGTGAGTAAAAAACGTCCTAAATGCAGTTAGAATTCATTTAGAACTGCAAATTAAATTTATTTTAGCAATTATTGTTTTTTAATGTCACAATTCCAACCCTGCTCCTTTATCCAGGCCTGGGCCGGCAAAAGTGACCCGAAATTGGCACTCTGGTGGAGTTACTTTGTGTGTGAGAGTGTGTGTCTATAAGTAGTTTTAAACCTTGTGATCCACAAAACAGCCTATCAGTAAAAGAAGAACTCATGCGCGATTCATTTGCAGTTTGGACACACATGTGTGAACGTCTCCTGCCCTGATAGCAGCTGGGGGAGGACTATCCTCCACCCGTGAGCGCTTTGGCACGGGTGAGGCGCCCACGGCAGAACCTCTGCTTGTTGAGAGTGAGAGCGATACGCGTTTTCACGTCAAAAAGTCGTCATAAATAAGTCTCCAATAATACCAGAAAAAGTCGCCAGATTTGTCGCTAGTCGCTTTTTAGAAAAAGAGTCGCTAAGGGGGTCTGAAAACTCGCTAAATATAGCGACAAAGTCGCTAAGTTGGCAACACTGCTATGATGCTACATTCTTTAGCGCTATACCTGTAGCATTCTGCCTATTAGCTTAGCATAACAACAACAACAGGCGCTCTCTCACCCAGGAAACACGCAGAGAGAGAGAGAGCGTCACCCTGTAACCATGGCAACCGTAACGCTGCGCCTGGAACAACAGAACGTAGCTGTCAAACAAATATGAACACAATATGAAACAGGGAAGTACCGCCGTGTAATCCATTAATTTCAACAAAGTAACTGTATTCTAAATACCACCTTTTTAAACGGTAACTGTAACGGAATACAGTTACTCATATTTTGTATTTTAAATACGTAACGGCGGTACATGTATTCCGTTACTCCCCAACACTGATAATAGGATGCAAACACTTGGCACACAACACGTTCTGGTTGTGCTGAGAAATTTGACCAAGACGTCAAATTAACCACATTTTCTGTATGTATTTTTAAAATGTTCATTTAGTTCATTTGACAGTAATGGTAATCACCCTCTACCCTTAATAGGTTTTATTCAGCCTTTATTAGTTCATGTCAACCACGCCAGCCATTATGTGGGACCTAGTCATTGTTCAAATATTGGCTTTTATTTGAGAATTGAACAGATTAAACACATTATATTGTTTGTTCTGCTGCACTGTCTCTCTGAAACTCACATATCTTGTCAGTGTCCTGATTCTCAGCAGGGTGAGAGTTTCATCTGTTTTTAACTCATCATGTCTTATTGTCACCTCTCCGCACCAAGCTGCCCCCTGCCCATCGGTTACCCACTGTTACCTGTCATATCCATGCTCCACTGCTCTGCCTGTTTCATTAGATCCTGTCAGCCATGTTGAGGTCCCCAGCTGCCCACACTGATATCTGCCTAAAGACAAACAGCTCAGGTCAATCAGAGCTACCTTTTTTGGCAATCTACACCTTTTGTTTCTACTCTGACACTTCTTCTGCTCTGACAAGGCTTGGTGTGATGTCTAACACGTTCAGGTAGGAGTACATCACAAACACTGTCTAAAATAACTGAATTTAACACTCCCAATTGTACCCACACAAAAATGCACACATACTGTAGATGTTAACATAACTTTAATGTCATCTAAAGACAGTAAAGTGGGTAGATTTATGGTTTCGGTGCTATTTCCTTTCTTTTATTTCTTGGTGTTGATGATAGTGGTGTGTTTGACATAAGAAACAAAGGAAGATGAAAGGCAATATATTATATTATACTTGAGACTTTTCGGCAAACTTCAAAGGAAATTTAAATCTGGAAACAATTTAGCAGTGTGTGGACCAGTTTTAACATTTAACATTTATCATGTAACGCTAATACCAAGTTACCAAAAAAAACATGAACCACAGAAGGAGAAAATAGCTTGCTTACTTCTTTGATTGGACCTGCAGTTGTAGAAAAGGCAACTTGCTATTTTTACTTTGTGCTTCCATGGTTGGTGTGACACAAGAGGATACTAGGAATAGTCTGAGATGGACAAATGATCCAAAAGGAGAAACACTTTTTAAATTTATTTATTTATTTTTACACAGATTAGATTTGCAGGTACTGGTTGAAGTGCTTCATAGACCAAGCCGCAGAGTTTAACAAACAGCTCTAGGGTTGGAAAATAAAAAAAGCCCACATGGATTTGCCAAAATTGGAGGGCCACTTAAGGCTGGCTGCAAAGGTAAGTAGTTCCTCATAATGAGGCCACATTAAAAGCCCCCTTTTTAGAAACAGAAATAAGGTTGTTGACCTTTAGGGGGAAAAAAAGATTTTGGTGGTTTGTGGTTTAAAGCTAATTACCCTCCTTTTTACAACTTTGAAATTGTGAATTCATATATAACTGACATGTTTAAATTGTATTAAGGCATACAATTATGCACAGTTAAGATGTGTGGCTGCTAAATAATACATAGCTAGTGCTCGTGACTGGTATTCTTATAATATGAGCACTAGTGAGAACTAGTTAGCAGGTAACTCTATCATACCTTGCTAACCAAGTGAGCTAATGCTAGCCTTTAACTTATCAATCCACCCTCTTGTGAAAATACTGTAAATTCTGACTCTGAAAGACCAAGATGAGGGCAGCTCAAAAGCCAAATTTGAACATTTAAAGCCACTGTGATTCCATCCACGTGTGGACTTTATACGTCTGAGTTAGCCAGCTGCTAGCGGAGAGTTTATAGACAGGCTGGCACTTCAAAATCCTACTTAAATAAGGTAAGGTCTCTTAGGAGTTGCAGACCTGAAAATGTGAACCTACTAACCCAAGGGCTTTTCTTGAATTCTCACATTTCTTCAGAAAGCTCATTTTTAAAAAAGATTTTAACTTGTTTCATAAGATGCAATTATGTAGTTCAGGTATTGTGCACATATATCTCTTTCCATAGTTTGTCTTTGCTCCTGTCTCTCCCCCCCCCAACCCATTGCAGCAGATGGCTGCCCCTCTCTGAGCCTGGTTCTGCACGAGGTTTCTTTCTGTTAAAAGGGATTTTTTTTCTTCCCACCAAGTGATTTCTCTAATATTGTAGGGTCTTTACCTTAAAAAATAAAGCACCTCGAGGTGACTGTTGTTATAATTTGATGCAGTACATAAATGGTAAATGGACAGATTCTTTTATTGCGCTTTTCTACTCTCCCGGAGTTCTAAAAGCGCTGTATACAACATGCCACATTCACACCCATTCTCACAAGCACTTTCTCCATACTTGATGCTCTCTAACTACATTCACACTCCAATAGATGCATCGGAGAGCAACTTTCGGTTAGTATCTAGCCCAAGGATACTTAACATGCCAACTGGAGGAGCCAGGGATCGAACCACCAACCTTCCGATCGGTAGGTGACCTGCTTTACCTCACGAGCTACAAATAAATTTGAACTTAACATTCTGCTGCAGTTTATTCTCATGACCATTGATACATTGGTACTCATGGCCATTGATCAGTGGGTTTTGATCAGTGGTTGTTGATCAATGGCCATGAGAATTTGCATAATTAAGATTAAGGAACTGACCTCCCAGCCCATTGTTCCTTCAGTGGGCTGGTTTCAGTCATTATGCAAATGTACTGTTTATAAGATTGGAAACCTGCAGTCAGCTGAGACTGAAGAAGTCACTTGGATGAGTGACGAAACGTTTCTCCCAGAAAACGCTACGTCCAGATGAACAGAATCAACTTTTGGAGATTCATTTTGTTTGTTTTCGTGTTCGTCTGTGGACAGAGGCCTGAATGTAAAATCAAACACATGAGAGGTGCAAACTAGAGAATCTGCAACATAACTTTGTAAAAACCCCACACGGGTGGTTTAAAAATGTGAGGTTAAAACAGGATTGTGTATATTTTTTTGCTGTTCTAAAAAGTACTTTGAGAGAAATTGTGTTCTTTGAGGTTTGTCGCCATTAGAAGCACCTCACATTTTCCCCCTCAGCGTACCTGCAGCAGCTTGATTTGTCTGTAGGTGCCTGTTGAAACCCAGGCCACGTAATGAGTGGTTACACAGCACAGTGGGACCAGAGTAGCATGGCAGTTTGAGATTCATGCTTTATTTCACACAGCAACATGCAGCACTGCTTGGGATTTGTGGTGGGAGGTTGATGCAATTGTCCTTTCTCTCTCTGTTCGGGCAAACATGACAAGTTTGCTCCTATAGATATCCGCCGTTTGGAGAAACATTGTTAGCTTGTACAGTGTTTTAAAATCCTTTACAATCAGATTTTATTGATGAATTGATGACACTCTTTCCTTAAAAAAAGAATAATTTCTGGAATGAAAGCCTTCATATTACGGATGAAAAACTGGAAGCAACACTGCAAAACCAATTTAACCAGTTGTAATAAGCTGAAGGAAGCAGTAAATAGCAATAATAAACTCTTATGAACAAGCGATGAAGTCAGAATGCATAAATGTGATCTGCAACAACTGAAAATTGCCCCTCGGCTGTGCAACAGGGGAAGTTTTCTTTGTTGTGTTCCTAATTTAGAGGAAATAAACTGGGAACTTTTATTGTTGAAAGAGGCACCATTACCTCCTTTCAATCATATCATCTTGCAATTCCGTCATCCATGTAGAGAATAATGGGTTTTATAGGCTACATAAAATTGCTCCCTCCGCAATACGCTTTGAAATCTCTTCTCTCACATGTAGGTTGAAAGAGGGTGAATTTTTAAAAAGTGCCATGCCAGCTGCCTTTATTCAGGTAATTAATGCTTTCACTTTTTACTGATGAGCTCCCTCGGTCGCATGTGGGAGGCCATTGTGAGGGAAAGCTCTCTGTGCACAAAAACAAAACATGCTGCCAGTTTCATTAGTTGTTCTCCCATTTCAGATCTATGCCTTTATTTGGCTCTCCCCGCTGTCTGAAAGTGCTGAAATGTGTTTTTAAGCCTTTTTTCCTTCAGAGATGCTCTGAATAAAAAAAACATTTATAAAAAAATAAATGTATTGTTTATCAAATAAGCAGCAGCTCGCCACAGCACTACAAAACACTGGCTATAGATTAGTTAAGAGACCAAATCAGTTGTTGCATCTAAGGATCTGACCTCAGTTTAAAAGCCTTGGATATCATTACTGTGGGGCTCCTGATGTTTTGGTAGCTTGCCAAAAAAAAGGCTTTAGTGCCAACATATCTGTAACAGTCACACAAATTAGCCAGCAAAGTGCATCTTTTCTTGATCAACAGTGAACCTGAGATCACTGCTGTTGGTTTTGCAAAGAACTCTGAAGCTGAGAGATGCACCATTGTACTCTTTTATGAGGTTTGACTGCATTAAAGATCATTATGCTAGGGAGTCAGACTTTAGCTGTGGTTTTAAGTTTGTAGTTGTTTATATTTTGGTATATTTACACCATAACCATGTCGAGTTACTTACCAGGGGTTCCTGTTTGTTCAGAACTCAGTCATTTAAAAAGAACTATCACCAAAACAAACACTCACGCAAGTTCTGAAGTTATAAAGATCAACATTTTTGTGTTATTTAAAGATATATACACATGATGAGCACTGGCGATAATGATGTCTTTGCAAAGTGCAAATCACACCATCAACAATTTTACTGAATGTAAGAAGTCTGCGTGTAGAGATTTGAATGAAGACTCTAATTAGGGATGCAACGTTTGATGCAACAGGGGTTTAAAAGCCACTGGTGCCGCCACTGCTGGCGTTCCCCAGGAAACGAGCACCAGTGTCTAAATTAAGTCCACTGCAGGTGTTTTTTAACCCCTCGTACCATCCCTGCATGGGGTAACACTACTTTTCCCACCACTTTCAGGCAGCAAACCAATTAATTTCATTTATTTATCTTTACCGTGTGGTTATATAGTTACTTTGTTTGGAAGCAGGATTATTTGAAAACCTGTAGGTTAATTTCGATGAAAGCAATAACAGAGGTGAGGGATCTGGATAAGTATGTAGAAATGTAGAAAGTATTGTTTAGACTGAATTAGAAATTGTGCGTGCTATCTGCACAAATTTGATTCATTTCAAATTGAAATAAGAGAAATGTGGAAGTTTTTTTTTTTTGATGTTTTGACTTTGAACGTGGTGTGATTATTGGTGTCAGTTCAATTCAGTTTTATTTACATAGCGCCAGATTACAACAGGCATGACCTCAAGGCATTTTATATTGTAAGGTAGAGATCCTACAATAATATAGAGAAAACCACAATCAAATGAAATTCCTCCGTTTGAGCGAGCGCTTGGCAACAATGGGAAGAAAAAACTCCCTTTAACAGGAAGAAACTTGCGGCAGAACCAGGTGAGGGGCAACGATCTGCCGTGACAGGTTGGAGGTAAAAATGTCAGACTGGCTGGTGTAAGTTTCTCAGAAAATATAAAGTTAAAAAAAAATACTTTGGGATTTTCCCCACAGAACCATTGCTGGGATTTACAGAGATTGGTCTGCAAAAGGGAAAATATCAAAGGAATGGCACTTCTCTGGGTTAATGCCTTGTTGATGTCAGTACTTAGCTAGAAAGGACACAGTAACTCAAATAACCAGTCACTAGAAATTAGAAACTAGATTTGCATGTGACTTGCAAGAGCATGTTTGAATATACAACATGTCAAACCTTGAGGCAAATGGGCTACAGCAGCAGAAGACCACACTGGGCGTCAATCGTGTCAGCTGAGAACAGGAAACTGAGACTCCAATTCATAAAGGCTCAGAAAATTGGACCACAGAAAATTGGACAACATTGCCTGGTTTGATGAGCTTGATTTCCACAGTCTACCCGAGTTTTGGTCCTGACCATGTCCATCCCCTTATGACCACAGTGTACCCATCTTTGATAGCCTCTTTCAGCTGAATAATGTACCATATCACAAAGTCCAATTTCTCTCTCAAACTGTTTTCTCGAACATGACAGTGAGTTCGCTGTACTCAAATGGCCTCTGAGGTCACCAGATCTCAGTCCAACGGAGGACTATCGGGATGTTGTGGAACACGAGATTGACTTTGCATGTGTGCAGCTGACAAATCTGCAAAAACTGTGATGCTATCATGTCAATATAGAATAAGATCTCTGAGGAATGTTTCCAGGACTGTGTTGAATCCGCGCCATGAAGAATGAAGGCGAATCTGAAGGGAACAATTTGGCAAAACTCAGTATTATGAATGTGTGCCGAACAAAGTGGTTGGTGAGTGTATGTCTAAGGGACTGTTTTTAAATCTATTACCGAGGAACACATTAATAGTAAAACTCTTCTATATGTTTTTTTTCTATATCGCATTTACAATGCTATTAGCTGATATCTGACTCTTAATGTTACAGAAGCCGTGTAACAGAGCAAACACAGATGAGTTACGGTGAATCAAACCGCTGCTGCGGACATTTTCCATTAATTTCAAAGTTCAGCTCTGCCTGAGTCGATAAAAGGATGAAAAGTTGCGTTTGGCTGAGCATGGACTTTAGTTAAAAAAAAAACATAGTGGTGTAAGATGTGATCATACAAGCGAAGAAGGATGTCTGATTTAAAACAATGTGCCCCGCAGCAGCCGTGGCGTGGTAAACTTTGAATCGATTGTGACACAATTACACTGTTTATTTGCATTTAGATAGTTTTATCTGCTCTGCAGAGTTGAATCCGACACGTTCAGTTTCTTCCCAATAAGAGCATTAAAGGACATTTCCACGTCTCGTGAAAGAGCCAGATAAGGATTTTATGCAGAATTATGCAAAAATATAGCAGGTGCTGTAGGATTACCATATAGATGCAAATTAAAACCCCGCTCTGAGCCATCAGCAGCCATTAGAGGTGAGCTTGTAACAAGATAGCACGCTCCCTGAGATCAATGCCGCAAAGATACTGAAGGTGTGTCACTGCTTGCTGCTAACAACTAGCCTCATGTCCTCCAAAATAGCTAAATAACATCTGCTGAGGTGGTGATATGATGATAAAAACATCAGCTATATGATCTTGCGAAACAACGCCATTTATCTGACTCTTTCTACTCCTCCTCACCTCAGGGTTTGTCCCTCTCATCTGCCTCATTAATAATGTCAAAGTATGGATAACAGTGTGATTATTCCTGCCTGGCCACAACGCTCTTTAGCGCCTGCATGTGTCATATTTTAAATGACTCTTGATTGCGGGGATTTGGCCTGAAGGAAACTAAAAGCACATCGCCCATGTGGTTTTTTATCATCATGTCAGGGAAGAGGGAGGAAGAAAGGGCCTGTACTATTCATCAGAGACATTCAGACAAAGCGTATTTAACCACAAAGAGAGGGGAGAGAGGAGCAAGGCAAATAGGGACAGGGTAAAAATTTCTCCCGCCTTGACAGACTTAAGTAGCCTATTACATGATGGCGAGGCTTTCATCTATTACTTCAAGGAGGTAGAGAAGATAATCACCACTGTTATTCCCCATCTGATGTGCCCCAAGCCCCCTATTACCCCGTGGCCTGCAGCACTCTGCTGAATATATAGAGAGAGGGCTCATCCTCGCTCAAAGACAGATGGTCATGAAAGCTTCCTCCTGAGCAAAATATACGAAAAAAAAGACAACAAGAACTAGCCAACTCTCCAAACACCTCCCTCATCATCTTCCATCATCACTTATTTACCTGTATACACGATAATTAGGTTAACGAGAGCAGGACCGTCCTCGTCTTCGTCCAGCTACGCTGTTTGTCCCCTATCTCTCGTTTCAGCTCAGTTCCAAAGACACTGAAATATGAGGGAAGGATCATTTCTTGGGTCATTAGTTCTGCTAATCAGCTCTCTAATTACAGGCCATTACAGCTGGGTGTCTGATGCATCTCTTCTCCCCAGGACCTTAGACATGATGCACTCTGACACTTTGTCTCCCACAAACAAGTAGCTGCCCTCTGGCTGAATGTTTGACACGTTAACCTCTGGATAAGACTGTTTTTACTAGAGATGGCACGATACCACTTTTTTATGTCCGATACCGATACGATATCATAAATTTGGATATCTGCCGATACCGATATGAATCCGATATGTTGTTTTTTTAATCAATAAAATGTTTTTTTTAATATCTTGCTGCATTTTGTATAAGTTCATACTCAAGTTTAAATAAATAACAACACTAAAGCTATTCTGTTATACCTGTATGTAAAAAATATACTGCGCCCAAAATATTTCATAGTTCAGCAACACTGATCAAACTAATAACCTTAAACCTGCTCCATCCTCCCTATTCGGTATTTTAAAGAGTACTTAGCAGAAATATTAAGCAACCTAACTAATAGGGTTGCAAACTCCCAGCAAAAAAAAAAATAGGGAACCACCCTCCTCCTCATGATGCTTAATCAATGTAATCAAATTTTATTTGGTCCAGGGGGAAAATGCACAGAAATAAATTATTTTTCAAGAATAATTAAATAGATTCAACATCTTTCTTCAACAGAATTGCAGACTGCACAGATGGTATCTTCCCAAAGGAAAAAGTACTATAGCTTACTAGGGTATATTAGACTTTACAGTTACTATATACAGTAATGGACTTCTATATATTTTACATCAGATTAAAACTTTGGGTGTAAGAGTCAGATAATTATTTATTAAAAGCTAGACATTTTAAATGAGAATAAGAAAGAAAAGTATGTCTTTGTGCCCCCTTTTGCCTGTTAATGCCCTATCGGCCCCCCTGGCTAAACTTTGCTAGATCCGCCCCTGCACAGTTACCAGCCGTCAGCTACGTAGAAAAAGATCCTGGTGTAGAAAGTAATATTAAATAAATTCTAACAACAGCTTATCAAGCTTAAACGTGCTGCTGTTGTTCAGCCGCTGGTTTCCTCTTTCTGGTGAGAAGTGGGCCAAAAACAAAGAAGAGAGACGGACTCGCGACAGAAAAGCCGATCAGCTGATCATTAATCAGTTTCACGATTGAAGCAGCAGGAGAGAGAGAGAAGAGGCAGTCGCTCCATAAGCTTTACAAACATTCAGAGATGAACTTACACTCTTGCTTTACTTCTCTCTGGGGAAACTTCCTCGGAGATGAAATGCTGGTTTGCTAGCAAGGCTACAAATACACACAGCCGCTCTATCACGTGATGCACACTGCTGCGACGTGCTACGGTTATGAGACGAGTTACGCTGTGTAGCAAGTTTTGTGAGGTGCTTTTTTGATATTTAATGGATCGGATTACATTTTTTATTTCTCGCCGATATCCGATCCAGTAATTTGGGTCAGTATCGGACCGATACCGATACGTAATATCGGATCGGTCCATCTCTAGTTTTTACATGAATGAATCTTCGTATGCAGTCGCACCAAACATGCCTATAGCAGTTTTTTTTAATTAATTATTTAAAGGAATGCTCCACTGGCTTCATTTCAAGCTCTTAGTTTAAACTTAAACCACACTAGACACTGAAAATATAGTCTTAGTTTTATTTTAAGCAAACTCCAGGAGTTGCTGTGAATAAGTGCTGAAAGTTTCAGATACAGTAAAACGGCCACATCATCATAATCACATATACTAAGAAGCAACGAGCTATTATTATAGCATTAATGGAAGTGAGTGATGATTGGCTACTTCGTACAGCTCAGCAGAGGGTTGCTTGTCATTATTATTCCATTTTATAAATGTGTTAACTCATCATTACCTGATTAATGAAACCAGTTTCTCCCAGTCTTTTCAATTAATTCATTTTTGTGAACAACTACACAGATGATAAAACAAGCCATAAAACCAGGACATTTCTAATTTATTGTTCTGCATGAACGTTTGTTCTTAAGCCTTATTTGTGGTAACCACATTAGTTGTGAAGTCACTGCCCTGTCACCATTTATACTGATACTTGAGGTGTGCGAGTTATCTCTGAGCTCCACCACTAATGTGTGGTGTGGAAAACAGACTGACACAGTCAGACTCGTGTCTTCAACCTGTCTGCACCGGCTGTGCTGTGTGCAGGTGCACAACGAGTCAAACAACACCAAAACATGGCAACGACATGGCGAACAGTAGGTGTAGTGATGGCTCTTTTTGGCATGCACCATTGTGCGTTAGGGCAACAACGGTAACCAAAAAACAGATGTTACCAGGTCGTAATTGCCCGTTTAGGTGAGCTTTTGGTGTTTTTAGCTGGGGGTTAACCAGATATGTAGTTTCCATACTTCATCGATTGTTTACAAATACAGGTATATTAAAGAAACTCTCTCTCTTGGGCTACGTTCACACTGCAGGTCTTAATGCTCAATTCCCATTTTTTGATCAAATCCGATTTTTTTTGTCTGCTCGTTCACACTACAAATAAAATGCGTCAGCAAACACGCTCTAGTGTGAACGCTCAAAGCGGCCGCATGCGCAAAAGAAGACGTCACACACAACGAGCTCTGTTTAGACCCAGAGCAAACAGTATTGTTTGACTGATGGCCATTAATATAAAGACTTCGGACTTCACGTTTCCCAATTTTTGCTTAAAGTTATTTTGTTATTTACATAATAATGTAGATAACCTAATAATGATCCTTATTGCTGTTTTAGAGGAGCGGTGCTTCAAAGGATAGTTGCAGATTTCTGTCAGAATCTGCTGATTATACAGTACAAATAAAATGTTCACGTTTCTCCAACGTTGTCTTCCCAACAGTTTCACTGGATAGTCAGGAAGCGTTCGCGATGTCTTCTCCGGCGCTAATAATTGGCGTCTGTCTTGTGTCAGTGACGTAAAAGACGGATTTAATGCGACATGACCATCAAACAGCAGTCGCTTTCTAAAACATCGGATATGTATCGGATTCAGTACCACATACGAAAGTGACCCAGATCGGATTTGAAAATATCGGATTTGTGCCGTTCACACTGTCACACCATGATCGGATATGGGTCGCATAGGGTCAAAAAAATCGGATTTGATGCTCGTTCGCCTGCAGTGTGAACGTAGCCTTTGAGAGATGAACTGATGATGGTTATCCCAAGCATTTCAGCAAACAAGCCCTTCAGATTTAAAGAATCACACAGTACCTAAAGAAGTCACAGGCCTGAGTTTATGGACTCTTAATCTTGTGTTCTTGGACTTTTCTCTGGTTTGGTTGTGAGTTTGGCTTTTTAGAATTATTATTCTTTAATTCAATATTTAATCCTTTGTTTTGTGATGTACACAAGGTGATTCTGAGAGGCATAAAGATCCAGGGCTCGCAAAATCGCTAGCCCGACGTCCCGGGGCTAGCGATTTTTCCAGTCGGGCTACCAAAATCTAACTCAGCCCTGCCCGTCGGGCTATCATAGGAAGGAAAATATATGTCTATGCTTTTGCATTCTTTCGCCAATGTAGCTGAGTAATTATGTCATTGGCATCGATGAGCCACTGTCAATATGTGACATATTGAAATCGCGTTTGAATTTGCGCTTGTTTTTTGCTTTCACTTTCATTTTGCGATTGCGCGAACGGTGTGTAGAGAGCAGCAGCACTGATTGGTGAGTGACGATTAATTGCGCACCAATTCCACTGACATCGTCTTATCAATCGTTAGCTTACTATTCAAACGCGACAAGTGAAATCTCTCGCAGCAAGCTTAAACATGTGAGAGGTTGAGTGTGCAAAGAATCGCTAAGCGTTATGTGAGTGTGTGTGTAAAAGCAGGAGGATTTAAGCTGGTATTTTAGTTCTGCTCAGCCAAATAAGACAGGTCAGGGTGAAGAAGGGGCAGCCAAAGAAAAGCTTACCGCAAAACGGAAAAGTTATGACAAATCAGACTATGAGGCAAAAAGAAAGCGCAGCTTTTTTGGTTTCATGGACAAAAGAATTTCTGTGGCTGGAATATGACGAGCTAAATAACATGATGTTCTGCCAGGTGTGTTGTGAGTTTCATTTGATTTCTGAGTCGACAAGCGCCTTTGTTACTGGGACCAGTAATTTTAAGAAAGACCCCATCATAACCCATGAGAAATGCAAGAAATGCATTATTGCTCAGTCTGCAGTATCTTTCCCAGAACAAACAGCAATTGCAAAAAAACATACTAAAAATAAACCAAGCACAACAAGAACTCCTGAAAAATCTGTTTAGAACAGCGTGCTATGTTGCAAAGAGTGAACTACCTTTGGCAAAATGTAGCAGTCTTTGCAAACTTCAAAAAGCAAATGGCCTCGATCTTGGTTCCACTTGCCTCTTACCCGTGACTTCAGTGGAAATTTCAGATTCAGGATCTGACACAGACTGATTCATTTCTACACAGTTCTTACAAGTTCATAGAAATTTCTGTTCAATTTGAACCAAGTATTTGAGTTGATGGTTGTAATTTTTATACAGTTGTTGTGATTTGTATTTTAACAATTTTTTTGATTAATTTTTGGTTCCTTTACAATATTATACTTTAATGTATAATATTGTAAAGGAAACAAAACATAAAAAAATTGCTTTCTTTTTTATTCGGGCTACTTAAATTTATTTTGGGCTACCAAAAACTGAAGAATGCCTGCCCGAAGGGCTACTAGAGATTTTGAAATTTTGCGAGCCTTGAGATCTATCATTGAAACTTTTGATACAAGCCTCTGGTTGCCAAAATTAACATCCTTCTCTCCAAACGTCTTCAGAAATATTTGTATGTATCTTTGCAAAATGTCAGCTTCACATAACTCACCGAATTTTATTAAAAAATGAATGGAAGACATCAGCTGGAACGGCAGGCGAAACAACTACATGCTCACTAAGATATAATTTTTGCTTAAAAAACAGTTATTTGTCCAATATGCATTAGTTTTGCACAAAAGCCCTTTTGTTAATAAGAAATTCCCACCTTCTCTCCCTCCTTTATTTAGTCCTCATATCCTTGAAACAACCCTGTGGTTGTCTTAAGGCTGCTGAAACTCTAGCGCGTTGCTCGGCTCAAGTTCTGCTCTTTGGTGACCTTTTAGGATAAAATAAAGTCTGACAGTAATGCTGGTTTTTTTGCGCTCGTCTCTGAGAGAATCTGAACCTAATACGAGACGATCCAAAACAGAAGGTATTGTGGATAAAAGGAGGTACATCTGAGGGCTTTACCTGTCGGGGCTTAAGGACAACTTGCCTGACTATCATCTTTTAAATCTCCTCTCACAGGCAACTGTTATCCACAGACTTTTTCCTTTTGCGTTTGACATTTCATTTGGTTTTTTTCAGACTTTTGGCTGAATCCAGTGGCTTAAATTTACAACTATACCTATGTATTAGAATCACACCTCACTAGTATGGACTTCCTTGTGGCAGCAGATTTGGAGATTATTGAGCAGAAGATGGATACATCAAGTATAAAAGTTGTGGCAAAGTGTTTAGATAAGTCTATCATGCTTAACAAAAGTTAAACGGAAGGAAATTAATAGGATTGGTTTTGGCTACCCCCTGCTGACAAAATCTCCTGCTTGCCAGAGTTGACAGTGAATGCACCTCTCTCCAACAAGAGTTTCTTCAGAGTCTGAAAACTTTTCAGGTGAGTTCTGCACTTATCTACTGTAACTGTGTGGGTAGAAATCAACAATTATATGAAAAACAAATTAACTAATGAAAATAATGCATATTTTTCACAGCTTTAAAAATATTTGCATTTGTACGGATGTCGCTGTGTTTACTTATCAGTTGAGCCATTACATTGAAAAGTTAATTATGTTAATAATCATCAGATGATGGAACCTCTGCCCTGCCATGAGGTTAACATTAGTATTTTAAGCAAAGTAAAAGTGGGATGGATTACCATGACAACACTAATCAGTTCAACCACTTCAGTTCATCATGTTTTAGCCACAAGTTAAAGACATTCTCATCAGCCTTTGCTGGTGTTTTGTTTTTAAATTAGAAAATGCTAGGACGCTAAAACAGTACACTAAGAAAGTAAACATAAACACATTACAATCTCATTCTGAGTATGTTAGTATCAATGGAGATATTTGGCCTTCCCACCATTCATGCAGACCACCAACATAACTGCCGGTTGGTGCAGATCATTTGCATGTTCAGTAATAGGAAGTTAAACGCACATCTGATTCTATTACATTCAGTGTTGGGAAGGTTACTTTTAAAATGTATTCCATTACAGAATATAGAATACATGCCCCAAAATGTATTCTGTAACGTATTCCGTTACGTTACTCAATGAGAGTAACGTATTCTGAATACTTTGGATTACTTAATATATTATCATGCTGTTTACAACTACATGAATGTACTATTGCTGTGATTTATTACTGTTACTGAAGGTCCGCGGCTCCGAACCGTAGTAAAGGGACGTCTGGCTGATACGTCGGTTCCGTGTCGGGCTCGTAGCCGAAAACTAGCTTTACTTTGTTGTCTGGGTCAACTTTGCTAGCTAGAGACAGAGAGAGGCGTTGAAAGGCTGCTTCAACGGGACTTATTGTTTTTGGAGGAAAACACGAACAAAGCGTACAGTCGAGTCTTAATAGCTTACTTACAACTGGGCTCGTCAGGCACTCTTCTTGGCTGCAGTGGTTATTATTATATTTACATGCTTCCAGCTCCCGTTTCTGCTTGATGACAGCTCGTACTTTTCCTTTTTCTCCCTCCCTCGCTCACAGACACATAACGAGTATGGCAGTCCATTCTCCCTGCAGCACGGACTACACTGCCCATGATGCTACATTCTTTAGAGCTATACCTGTAGCATTCTGCCTATTAGCTTAGCACAACAACAACAAAAAGGCGCTCTCTCACCCAGGAAACACGCAGAGCGAGAGCGTCACCCTGTAACCATGGCAACCGCAACGCTGCCGCCTGGAACAACAGAACGTAGCTGTCAAACAAAACCCAAACAGTCCTGACCCGCCACAATATGAAACAGGGAAGTACCGCCGTGTAATCCATTTATTTCAACAAAGTAACTGTATTCTAAATACCACCTTTTTAAACGGTAACTGTAACGGAATACAGTTACTCATATTTTGTATTTTAAATACGTAACGGCGGTACATGTATTCCGTTACTCCCCAACACTGATTACATTTATATTAGTTTTAGTTACTATATTTTCAGACTTTTATTTATGTCATAAAATATAAATCTTTATATTCTGTTTTATTCTTACAGATTAACTTAGTAATTAAAGTTATTAAAGGGACCAGTAAAAGTCTGGACTGGCTCAGTGGGTGGTGTTAAAGATCGACACACTGCCAGACTAGTCACAAAGTGGCTGTAGGGGTCGTACCATCAGGCATGAGCAGGCCATGGGACTTCATGGGGGGAATTTAATAACCAGTGGATGACATCATAGTGACTTTCTCCATAATGATATTTTCTGTGGTTTGTGTAGAAGTCTGTGATAAAATTGACCCTCGGCTCTCTTGATTGATGACTTCAGTAAACACTCTTGTGATTAATTTATGGTTTTACTGAATACAACGTGATGTTAATTATGTAAATTATGGCTCCCATTAGCGACAAAATGAATGATAAAGTGCACTGTACTTTACTTTGGGTCTATCTTATAACTGACAAGTCGCTCCACATATCTTTTGGTTTCAAAGCCACCGCTCACTCGTGATGTCTCGTTTCAAAAAACTAAAACAACAAATGCTTACATCAAAGGTTCAACAATTTGACAAACCAAGAGTAGACGTTACCATGGCTAATTCAATCTTTTGTACGCAGTTTATGACTGAGGTCAACTTCTTTGTTCAACATTTGGAACCAAAAATCGAGACCTGATCAAGAGGGCAGCAGCGTTTATACAGCTGACAGGGAAGGAGAGGGAACAACATCTGGATCAGATGCTGTTACATAATAATAATAATTAATAATAATAGTAATAAGAGCAACTTCAAAAGCAGCCACACCAACCAAAACAATTATTTTCTTTGTCCTTCAGAGTGGAGTTAAACTCCACTTCAGGCTGTTACTAACAGCCTGTCACAAAGCACATCATTTGTGCCCCTTTTTTAGCTCAATCTCTGAAAATTACAAAATCAACACAGCGTGTTAGTGCAACCATACTGTTGTATGCCTCTCAAGGTTATTCAGAAAAAAATATTAACTTAAATGTTGGCATGTTTCGGCATGTGTGCACTGTGACCCTGTAAAGTTAAAGAAAATGAAAAAGAGGAGAAGCGTCAGACCTTAAAGGAACCCATATGGAAAAGATATATATGAATGTTATAAAGTTTGTATCTGTCTTGTGTGAAACTTGTATGAAAAGCATAAAAGAGTGAAAACAGATATAAGATCCCTAGAAAAAATATATAAATGAAACTTGTATGTTTTGGATACTTACAAACACAATATATGAAAGTGGCCACTTTCATGAGTGAATCATATAAGTCTTATATGATTCACTCTATGAAGTAGGCCACATTTGATGCAAGTCTTTTATAATTTTTCTCTATTTCTTTTCCATATGGGAAAACCCAAAACAACTCGCTACTGCAGATAAACAGTCCTTTATAAATACATTTTTAAAAAGCCATCAAAAAGAAGCTATTGTTACGCAAGGGAAACAGGGTAAAAAGGCAGAGCTATGCTAGATTACACAAGAACTGGACTGAAAATCGTGGCAACAGATAAGTCATGAATCCAGATTTGAAGATTTTGGATCAATTATTCCCTTAAACAACGGCAATATATTTAAAAACAACATTTCTTAAATATTGCGTGAAAAGGCCTGGTTATGTACGCAGGTTTATATAGAAGTGCCAACCAGCAGGAAAGTCTGCAGCCACAGAGAGACAGCCACTTAGCAGCAGGATACAAAGAACATTGATGTACAAAATTTCCACAGCCAGTGGTAAAACGTAAAGCACAATAGTAGACATTAACCTCCTTATTGAGATGCTGTGGGGACAGCTTGACCGTGTACTACATAAGCATTGCCCATTAAACCAATCCAGCTTGTGGGAAGCCCATTTAGAAGGCATGGGAAGGAGTGTAACCAGGTTACCTCACCAAGCTGCCAGCTACCATGTAAAACATTTATAAGGCTGTGATTGCTTTAAAAAGAATCCAGCCAACTATTTGCAGCAAAGTTTGATTGATATATATATATATATATATATATATATATATATATATATATATATATGTATATATATATATATATATATATATACATATATATATATATATATATATATACATATACATATACATATATATATATATATATGTATATGTATATATATATATATATATATACATATACATATATATATATATATATATATACATATATATATATATATATATATATATATATATATATATATATATATATACATATACATATATATATATATATATATATACATATATATATATATATATATATATATATATATATATATATATATATATATATATATATATATATATGTATATATATATATATATATATATGTATATGTATATATATATAACCTTGTATGTTCTTTTGAGCACTCATGGAAAAAGTTTAAACCTGGTATTGATTGGCAAACAACTGTGTTTCTACTTATGTCATCTCTATTATCATCACTCAAAGCAAATCTTTTACTTTCTGATGAGTTCTGAGAATATAAAAAAGTAACATTTGTAGGCGTAAAAATGAACTTAAAAAAAAATCAACTGAAAATTAGAAGAAAAACAGACCCAATGTTAAACATATAAATCAAAAGGTGGAGGTACAAGGAGAAGCACAACAATTAAGATCTGAATCTACATTTTTTTTTTTTTATTTTATGTGACAACTCATATAAAATGACAACTCTTTACAGCATCTCATAAAGCTGGAAAAACAGTTGGTCGGTCATTTGCAGATTACAGATTGTCTGCCTGTTTGCTGTCTTTGGGGTGGCGCGGGGCAATGCAGCAGATGGCGAAGCTTTGCATAAGGAATGAATATAGGAATAATAAACAGAATATTGTTTATATTCACGCGGGTCACAGCAAGTTCATACGAAAAACAAGTCTTTGGAAGCACATACTGTGCACCCATGCACACACAATTCATTTTCAGATAGTACTGCTGGGCTCATTTGTCTTATTCATACATGTCAGAGAGAGAGCTGATGGGTTCTAGGTGAGCAGATCTGACTCACAGCCTGACAGACGCTCTTATCGTCTCAGCAAGCCTATTACAATTAGAGGAGGATACTCAACAATGTCAATATAATTAATTCAATTATTAAAAAGCCCGAGGCGCAGTAGGAAGATATGAAAATGACAGACTTGCAGAATGAGGTCTGTGCCGCACACGACACTGCGAGAGCTTAAGGGTGTTTTCTTTCTAAAGCCAGGGATATTTCGAAAGTTTCCCACAGGTTGATTGTTTTTTTTTAAATGCCAAGAGAGAAATAGTCTCAGGGGAGCAGACAGTCAATGAGTTTACATCTTGAATCCATAATTACACTAGCACTTTTTTCCCTCGCATAGAGAATTCGTAATTTTTGCCAAACATCAAATTTATTGTTATGATTCTCACATTACGATAAGACTTGGATGCGTTAGAGATACATCTCCTGGGGCTGTGATATGAGCTGGGCTAAATAACAACAAGGGACACAATACATTTGTATTATTTTGTTCGGTTCATATCAAACATTCCCCAAGTTATTTAGCAGGCTTACCTGGGTAACCAGTGTAACATTACATTTAGTGGAACACCTTGTGTGGCTGCACAACCGATCGAGTCTTAATATCGATTACTAATTTGGCTTCCCGGGATCAAACAAACATCATGAAGTGATACTGAAAATGTAGAAGATGAAGAGGTTTGTTGTCTGGAAATTTTTTCAAATGAAGGTCAACAAGTGTTGGAAACACACCACCAACTGCAGTATGAAGAATGCACGAACTCCAAGCAAACAGTTGGAATCATCTAATGTTACTGAAAGCAGAGCGTACGAGGCATCTGCGTACACATTCAGCTCAAAAAATTGAAAAATTGAAATCAACAATTGTGTTCCATCTGTTCATTTTAATGGATAAAGGTTATCGTGTCTGTGAAGGTTCTCAGTCATCCAGGTCATCGTAGTCAAAGGAGCTTGCAAAGAAAAGCGTCTGGACTTCTTTAAGCTACTTGAAGACGTTTCACCTCTCATCCGAGAAGCTTCTTCAGTTCTAAGGTCAAATGGTGGGGAGTCCCAGATTTAAACCTAGTGGGAGTTTCCCCCGACAGAGGGACAAAAGGACCCCTGATGATCCTCTAATTGCCTGAGCCAAGGTGTGAAACTGGGTGTGGGTCATGTGTATCTTATCCTTAAGATGCAGATGTCCATCTGCATCTTAAGGATAAAGGTCACTCTTTTGAGGATGCCAACGTTCACATTTTGGACAGAGAGGACAGATGGTTTGAAAGAGGAGTGAAAGAAGCCATCTATGTCCACTGTGAGCGACCATCTTTGAACAGAGGCGGTGGTTTATGACACCAACTGTCTGCCATCTATAATCCAGTTTTGAGTTCCCTCCCCAGACGCCTTAATGCCCACTCACATCCTGGGCCATCTGACCTCAGGAATTTGCATGATAAGGTGGGGCCAGGTTTCATACCCGAAACTCTGGCTGATTGGGACCCACACCCAGTTTCACACCTTGGCTCAGACCATTAGAGGATCATCAGGGGGTCCTTTTGTCCCTCTGTGGGGGGAAACTCCCACTAGGTTTAAATCTGGGACTCTCCACCATTTGACCTTAGAACTGAAGAAGCTTCTCGGATGAGAGGTGAAACGTCTTCAAGCAACTTAAAGAAGTCCAGACGCTTTTCTTTGCAAGCTCCTTTGACTACGATAAAGGTTATCCTATCGCCTAGCTGTCTTTCAAAAGAGTCAAAACCTGTGATTTACACAAAATGTTGCAAGTAAATGTATCCAGTCCAAGTTTATTTGTAAAGTGCATTGAAAACAACAAAATTAACCAAAGTGCTGCACATGAAACAGAAAGTTAGACACAAAAAAATAAATAAAAAGCTGGATATAAATAATTATTTAATATAAATACATTAGCTCTTACTCTAGGTTGAATGCCAACGAATACAAATTAGTTTTAAGCTGTACTTTAAAACTATGCAAGGTGGGTCCAACCTAACATGGGGGGTTTCGTTGTATGGTTCACGGACCACGGCTGAGAAAATTTAATCTCCCTGTTCCTAAATGTTGTCTTTGAGACACGGACTACATGGTCTGCAGATCTCAATAACCTTGAAAGAACATAAAGTGTTAAAAGATCAGCATGATATGATGGTGCCAACCCATTAAGGGATTTAAGAACATACAAGAAAATCTTAAAATCAATCTTTAAATGTACAGACAGCCAGTGAAGAAAGGCCAGAACAGAGGACATGTGCTCCAATTTACAAGTTCTGGTAAGAAAGTGAGAAGTGGCATTTTGAACCAATTAAAAGCATGAGAGGGAGACGTGATTTACACCCACATAAAGGGGAAATGGATACATGGAAAGTCATCTCACAGCTTTCTACAACTTTTATTCTCATCCATCATATATGTTTAATGAATGGAGTGAAAGCCTCTATAGTTTGCTCTGGTAGATAGACTTAGGTCACATGAATTAATGCCTTATTTGTCTGCAAATATGCTTTAATTAACAGGAATGTAGCACAATATAAAAGTCAAAGCAGTGGCTTGGTGATTTAATTTTCAGTTCAGCATTGGTACAGTTTAAAAATATATATTTTTATTTATGCTGCACTGAAATTTGTGGATAAAGAGGAACAATGAAAAATGTAGTGTTTATGAGACAGTGTAATAACAATATTTTTGTCACTAAAATCAATAAATAATCATGACAAATGATCATGATTTTAATAATATTAAGAGTGAGTGTGATTCATCATGAATCACTTTGATAATGATTTATAGGCGCTCTAACAGACACAAGTGCATTTCTTAAAAAATTACCACAACAACAATCCATTCACTTGTCGAAATTTTAAATAAGAAGAAATAAGAGAAATAAAACCAACTAATACTTCCAATAGCTTTTGAGGTGAAATTCCACTGCCAGTACTTTTGTAGACTGAAAGATGTTCACATACCACAGTGTGACGTTTTTATTTTTCCTTTCCCATCACATTAAAAAGTAAATAGACTTAGCAGGAAAAATAAAGGATTTATGCTTGGTCAATTATTTATTTGTTGTAACAATACTTCTTGGAAATAAATCTGACACTGTTGGAAAGCCTTTTTATTTGTAAGGAAAATACACTTATAGGTTGAGCAGCAGAGCAGAGTTGAGTATGTGGGTTGTGCTTGCAAAATCTTCTCTGAAAATGCCAAATGTCTTATCCTGCTATTGACTCTTATTTAGTGGCAATTTAAAAATGTATTAATCTAACAAACAGGGGCCTCAGTATGTGAAGGAAAAATACACACAACAGCCTAGCACCTCCTCAGGCTGGTCACCAGCTTGACCACACACTGCTGTGTAATTGTTCAACCAGCATTTGACGCAAGTCAGTCATTGTGGTTGTGTTAGTCACTCCAGCACAACAGGCACTTTACACTGTAAGATAAAGGCACTACTATACTAGAGAGAAAACCCCAGCGATCACTTGATCCCCTGTAAGCATGTACTTGGCAACAGTGGGAAGGAAAAACTCCCTTTTAACAGGAAGAAATTTCTGGCAGGACCAGTTACAGGAAGTGGCAGAAAGGAAACAAGTTATTGGACATTGTGGAGAAGGAGCCAGAAATTAATAATAACTAAAGAAAAAATGTGTACATTTTAATACAGGTGTTTCTGGGGGTAGGCTTACTTTTGCAGTCTCAAGCAGCCACAGCTGGCTCTATTTGTAAAAACTAACGAATCAATGCAGAAACCTTCGTAGCAACAGCAGCTTTTACTAATGCTTTAATTTCTTGTCCAGATGTGGAAGAATCCTGAGGTAAAATATAAACGCTCTCTGTGGAACCAGAGGCAGGTGCACTGATTGATTTTCTGTTATACAGGGTTGAGGAAACATATGAACTGGCAGAATATATCTGTATTTATTTATTTCAGACACGATTAGTCCATATAATTTAAAAAAAGAAAAACTTTTTTTTTTAAAAACTATCACAAACTACACAGACAAAACAAAAAAAACACCCAGCACGCCCCTGCGGGCGGTTTATCCTTCAAGCTCAGGTCCTCTAGGCCTGGGAGCTTGAGGGTCCTGCGCAGTATCTTAGCTGTTCCCAGGACTGCGCTCTTCTGGACAGAGATCTCCGATGTTATTCCCGGGATCTGCTGGAGCCAGTAGCGGTTTTAGATACGGGCGACACAGGCGGTTGCCCGGGGCGGCATCGTGGTGGGGGGCGGCATCACCGGCATCGGCAAAAAAAAATAAATGCTCGTACTCATGCTTCCCCGACGTCATGCCAGCGCATATTGGGAATGGCATAAGCACCGATCGGTTTTCTATCGCCCATTTGCTGGGAGTAAGGGCGCCCTGCTGCTTGCGGCACAGGGAGGAGAGGGCGGGGCGGCGGGGGATTTTCTGACCGGCTGGAGCAGCATCTAATAACCAACTCGCAAAATAAAACAAAATAAAAACAAACCAACAAACACGAAAACACCAGACATTATAATACAGACTTATAATTTGCACCGATGTTTTTTCGAAATTCTATACACGAAAAGTGAGCGCGAGAGCCCTCGGTGCGCCTGTTCGCTGCTGAAGTCAAAGTAAACTTTATTGTCATCTCCGCTACATACAGTCCAGTATATAGAGAGACGACACGACGAGGCTCCAGTTACAGCAGTGAAAGTAAACAAACAATAAATATAAGAAGAGTAAGAAAATAAATACACACTTTAGGACTCGGGGCAAAGGGATCAATAACAATTTAAAATTTACAGTTTGACGATTTAAAGTTTCACACACAAGCCGTCGAAAGGGGAGGGGGGCCGGCTGCTTCCAAATAGAGCACATTTCATTTATAATGTTGTAAATCCAAGCTCATTATGTATTCATGATCTGAATCCTGGGTTGTGTGAAATCTCAGAAATGCACCTTAGACAAAGTGAATCTGTGAACTAAGGTGTTGGTCTGTTAGGTTATGTTGTGGTGATCCTCGGGTTGAGGGATTTGTGTTCATACTGGAGTGCAAAATTAAAACCAATGGAAGATGGACAAGAAAAGTTCAAAGCCATCAGGTGCTCAGTTTAGAAAAAAGAGAAAAGAAGAGGAGGAGAAACAAAAGATACAGGTAAGCAGATGTGTGATTGGATAATGGCAGGTCATCCTGAAACAATCAGAATACTTTATTAATCTCTAAGGAAATTATGTGGGTTACAGTTGCTCCAAGAAGAAATGGTAAAAATAGCAACAGTAACAGACTAAACTCCAAACAATACATTATGTTACAGATTTTAATATTAATTAGTCATTGTTAATTGTTGATTTGTCCTGTTCTCATTGTATGAGGAATTATGATGGCTGTTTGGTAGCCGTTTGCATACTATGCATACTCTCTCTCTCTTCATATGTGTGTGTACAACAATTTTATGTTAATGTACAATCCTTAATATGTTTTGTCTGTGTGTGTGTGTGGGGGGGGGGGGGGGGGGCGCCAGAGGGAGTGTTCGCCCAGGGCGCCAAACAGGCTAGGACCGCCACTGGCTGGAGCCACTCGCCTAGCTTGGGAGTCACAGCACCTAGTGCTCCGATTACCACGGGGACCACCGTCACCTTCACCCTCCACATCCTCTCGAGCTCTTCTCTGAGCCCTTGGTATTTCTCCAGCTTCTTGTGTTCCTTCTTCCTGATGTTGCTGTCATTCGGAACCGCTACATCGATCACTACAGCCGTCTTCTCATGTTTGTCTACCACCACCATTTTGTCCATCTGTATCTGGAAGTCCCACAGGATCTTAGCTCGGTCATTCTCCATCACCCTTGGGGGCATCTCCCATTTTGACCTCGGGACTTCCAGGTTATACTCGGCACAGATGTTTCTGTACACTATGCCGGCCACTTGGTTATGGCGTTCCATGTATGCCTTGCCTGCTAGCATCTTGCACCCTGCTGTTATGTGCTGGATTGTCTCTGGGGCATCTTTATACAGCCTGCACCTGGGGTCTTGCCTGATGTGATAGACCCCAGCCTCTATGGATCTTGTACTCAGAGCTTGTTCTTGTGCTGCCATGATTAGTGCCTCTGTGCTATCTTTCAGTCCAGCTTTGTCCAGCCACTGGTAGGATTTCTGGATATCAGCCACCTCCTCTATCTGCCGGTGGTACATACCGTGCAGGGGCCTGTCCTTCCATATATATCACATTTTCAAGAAAGTTTGAACTATATTTTCCTCACTTAAGTCTTTTTTCAATAAATTATGGGCTGGTAGTTGGTATATTCGTCTCGTGGCATATATATTAATGAAACACTTTTCAAGGTCTAAGATTATTTCTAAGCATCTAAATCTATATACTTACTTCAGCTACTGTAAAGATTATGATGTGATGTAGGTGTTTCATACTGTAGCTCCCTTCCAAATTGAGCCATTTTTTGAAGGATATGGGACTGTTGCCAGGACACACAAAAGTGTCATTCAAGTAGGAAATAAAGAGGGAAATAGATGCTGCATGGCAGAACACTCCCATACATATTCAACATGGTTAGCGAGGAAATGTGCGTATTGATCAGGCTGCCTGACCTCCTCAATTCCCTCCGGCTCTGTTTGCAGCTTATGCTTTGCAATAAGGGCAAGCGAAACAGGGCCTCGTTCCCCGTGGAATGCTTCCTTCTTCCTCCCCGTGGCAAATCAAACTCCCACCGGCTTAACAAAGAGACCCTCCAAGGCACGAGCATTACCACCTTTGTGTTTGGGGCGCTTTTTCGACAGGGGTGGTGCCAAATCAGGTCACAAAGGAGAGACGATGCATTCACCGGGAACAATGGAAATGATCGCACTTTCTACGCACGCGGCAACAGCCAACAGAGCTGGAAAAAATATTCCACCCCCTCTGCATTCTGTTAACAAAGGATAAAACGCTCTAGAAATCACTGTAAACCAAGATGTTTACCCATGAATTATTGTTTGCGTTATCTGTCAGTAAATATGTGCTTGAGCAAAGGAAAGATGAGTAAGTGGCAATCTCTGATTTATGTATAATCTGTGCATAGCATGCAGCCTCTTTTAAAGGAGACTGTGGGGGATATAAGGTTTCAGGGTATTAACAGAAATGCATTTATGCTGCTTAAATCATAGTTCAAAAACTGCTTATTATAAACAGCTGGGAGGTAAACAGCCGTGAAGCCTGGTGTTTGACGGCCTTTTTAACTTCACGTCTAATTTCACGACTCCTCAGAGGTGTTTTCACCACAGTGACCTTTCAACAAGTTGGTGCTATTGATCTGTTTGTCTGTGGTTGATTTGGTGGTAGAGCCTGGAGATGACAGCAGCTTTCTTCAATTGTGGTGATGTGTTTGTTACTCTCCCATGCCTATTATTCATTATTAATTGTTGTTTTTTTCTTATTGTCAACAAATCCAACAAAAGGATCTAAACCAGCACTGAATGATACATCTCATGGATCATGGGGCGACCGTGGCTCAGGGGGTTGGGAAGCGTATCTGTAACCGGAAGGTCGCCGGTTCGATCCCCGGACTCTCTGTCCTGGTCGTTGTGTCCTTGGGCAAGACACTCCACCTACCGCCTACTGGTGTTAGCGATATGGCAGCCTCGCTTCTGTCAGTCTGCCCCAGGGCACCTGTGGCTACAACTATAGCTGCCTCCACCAATGTGAGAGTGAATGAATAGTGGCATTGTAAAGCGCTTTGGGTGCCTTGAAAAGCGCTATATAAATCCAATCCTTTATCATTATGATTATTAAACCTTTTTTAAACACAGTCTGACCTCATCACTTTTTGCACAGTGTAATTTATTTCTGAATGAATTCAATTATTCACAACAAACAACTCTCAAACCCATGATGACAAATAAAAAGGCATTTTTTAGAATTTGTTTTTCTGTCCACGTTTCGCCATTTTCTAGGGTAACAGTCTAAGCAGAGACGCCTCTTTCTCCTCAACCACCTACTCCAGTTCTTCTGGAAGGATAAGGACGGGTTTCCTCCAGCATGTCCTGGTCTGCTGCAGGACTCTTTTCCCAGTAGGACATGGCCAAAACACTTCACCAAACATACAGAAGACTTTCTGGTCAGAACCCCAAACCAGCTCAACTGGCAGCTTTTGATAGGAGTGCCTCCCAAATAATATCTTCCTGAACCTCCAAGGGAGAGCACAGACGCCATTTGGAGGAAGCTCAAGTACCTGAAGAGAACTAAACCAACTACAGAGAGAACATGCAAGATAACTGCCCAGTTTTCTTCATTTAAAATTTAAATTACATCACAATCTGTGCAGCCAGTTGTTTTTATTAATTTATATTCAATCACACGCTCATTAGAGGAATAAATATGGAGTAATTCACCAAAATGAGCCACTGTTTATTGTTTGAGAAAGGCTTGGCTTAAAAAAATCTCCCAGACGAGCCCGTTCTCACTCCCGAGACGTAACATGGCAACGTTTTGTCACGTCCCGCGGCATTCCTGATGAACGCAAAAGGAGACCTTCGGCGTTCTTATGGTACGCAGCGGGTTATGGCTGAAATCCAGTGCAATGACGCTCCCGCGGTAATAGATGTTCCAGCCCTGTATTGCAGCCCTAAACCTAACCTTATCCCTAGCCCTAACCATAACCTTTTTCCTGATCTTAACCAGGACTTTAATGATGTTAAATAGCGTGTTTCTAAGCTATTTGAAGAAAAAGAGCGAACATGTGTAGATTGAGTCCATACGGTTCTCATATTTCCTCATTTTTCCGAGGTCGTCATTTAGGAACGTGGTGGGTAGCCGAAAACGTAATATGTTGACAATTTGTCACCTAGCGAAAATGTTACGCTGTGGGAGTGAGAACGTGTTGCCCAGACTTATGGCAGTAAGTCTGCACAGGATTTGACTGCATTTGTCCCAGGATTTACTAAACATGGCCACCTTTTTTTCTGCTGACAGAGCTCATTTTAAAATCAGCATTGACATGGATTCCAGAGCCACAAATTTGTTCATGGTTTTTTTTCTCCACTGGTTTGCAAATGTCATGGATTTATACATTTGAATATAAATTGCATCCAAATTAACACCAAGAGCCAACTGCCTGAGGTTGGCAGCCCGTTGACCCTAGTATCATTTTCTTAAGGCCAAAGTTGACTTGAATTAACTTTAGTTAAGCTTTTCTGCAATGCCCTTCAGCATGCGAGCGGTTCATCATTCCTCACTGAAACTGAAAGGAGAATATTTTACTGCTTGTCTTCAGCAAAAGCGTCTAGACTCAAATAAAAATGATAAAGATAAAGGCAAAATTCTGCAAAGGTAACCCCTGTGTTTATATCTGACCTCCACTGACTCACAGCGATGGATTTTCTCAAATTTCTCAAAAATCAATCAAAATGACACAATGGTCCATCTGCGCTGACTGAAGCCCGAGTTTTTGAGGTAGACTGCATAAAAAAGCAATTCACAAGTGCAACAGAGAAGTGCTCCCACACAGAAAGGAGCGATTGCATGCACTGATGTTTCTGCTGAACGAGTAAGTATAAAGGTGAGTGACTGAGTGCTGATACATCACTATATAAATCATTGTTATGCTTTATAGCAGGACACTTGAGTTGGACAATACGATTATCCAGATGTGGGCTTTTGTGCTCTAGCTATAAAAGTTAAAAGACACTACTGGAAAAAAAACTTTTTTTGGAAACTGGGTTGTGATGATTTGGCTTCAGGAGGTAAAAGGAGGTAACTTTAGATATTGGGACAACCATGTCAGAAAGATGATTTAATAGAAAACTTTCTCCAATTTCTTTCAATAAGCTGTGAATGTCGTGCATAACATTAGACAACCAATAAACAGGCAGCTAGAGTGTTTCTTAGTAAGAGTTTACCTGCTAGGAGAGAAGCCCAATGAGTACAGATTGACTCAAAACGCCAGCCAATGGAGAGAGTCCACTGACTCACAGCAATGGATTTTCTCAAATTTCTCAAAAATCAATCAAAATGACACAATGGTCCATCTACGCTGACTGAAGCCCGAGTTTTTGAGGTAGACTGCATGAAAAAGAGTTTACCTGCTAGGAGAGAAGCCCAATGAGTACAGATTGACTCAAATGCCAGCCAATGGAGAGAGACTAACAGACTGAGACTAACTGTTCACCCGGAAAGGAGATGAGAGATGAAGGCAAGTATAAGAGACTTGTAACATGTCACTAGTTTTTCACTGGAGGTAAATACACAGCTGATTGCTGAGATGATGGAGAGCAAGTGCATCGGTAAAAGTCTCAGCCTGAGATATCTGAGGATGCACCTCCTTGGAAACGGAGCGAATGAAAAAGAGGTGGGAAAAGGTCAGAATAGTAAAAAGAAAAAAGGTAGAGAGAAGAAAGGTAAGCAGGTCTAGATGCTGCCATGGCCACGACAATAGCAGTAATGAGTAACTCAATTTTTCCAGCACCGCATAAAGTAGCCATGGCACTGCTTCCAGTGGTAGTCTGCATCCCCGCTAATCTATCCGTCTCCACGGGTACCTTGACAGAAAACATTTCTCTTCCTCTGCCCAAACTTTAATCCTGGTGGCACCTTAAGTGGAGAAGAAATCAGCAAAAGATGCATGTAAAGAATCGCCAAGAAGTTGCTGGTTTGTTATAAAACCGCCATAGATTATTTATGTGGATAACAAATACATAAAACTTGCAGTTTGTTTGCATACATTTGCTTTCTTCCTTTGAAAGATAATCCCAATAGTCGTGGCTCAAGATGGGGAATTTTGCCACAGTCCCACGACTGAAAGAGTCTGCATTCGAATTGTCATCCTAAGCATTAAAGGAATATTTAGACGTGGCACTTAAAATAGTGTTTGTCTCCCTGGGAAGTTTCTGCTTTCTTACTTTCATAATAAGCAATTTTATTCTATTTATATTTTGTATTTTGTTGAGGCTTACAATAAGGGGGCGTGGCCACTCTGACAGGTGTGCCAACACAGGCAGCAGTTTGTGTATTCTTTGTCATGGTCCTGAGTCTGATGACTCAGTATGTCTTTATGTCTTTCGGTTCGGTTTGCCATTCGTTAGGGTTTTGTTTTGTGCCTGCTGCTCCCACTTCTCTGTGTTCCCTCTGTCTGTCCATGATGTCACTGTGTCTGCTTGTGAGTCTGTTTAGTTCAGTGTCTTGTCTGGTTCTCTGTGTCTGTTAGTTTCCTGTTTTATTCTGAAGGTCCTCGTCTTATGTGAGTGTGTTCAGTTTATGTTTCCCCTGCCTTGTCAGTTGTGATTTCTCCCAGGTGTGTTGCCCTCCTGTCTCCCATCCCCTGATTACTGCTGTGTGTATTTAAGCCCTGTGTGTTCTCCTGGTTCGTCTGCGTTATTTGATGTTTTCTGGTCTGTGTGTCTCCCTCTGTCATCCTATTTGGTTTCCCTGTGTTTCTGTTTCATGTCTCAAGGTTTCAAGTTTGTTTTGTTCAGCTTTTCCCAGTTTAGGTTACTCTCAGTACTGTTTTTCGCCACCCTCGCCTTTTGTATGTTCACCCTCCATTAATAAAGCTCCCTCACTTCAGTAATGTCTGCATCCTGGGTCGCCTCGTGAACTGTGTTTAAATTAAAACTTTGTCTGACAAAGTGACGTAATCTAAAAGATCTGAAAAAGCAACCGATCATGTCATGATCTAAAGAAGCAGCTGGGAAACAAAGTCATTGACGTCTGTCAGTCTGGAATGGATTATAAAGCCACTTCTAAAGCTTTGGGAGTCCAGAGAACCACGGTGAGAGGCGTCACCCACAAATAGAGAAAAATTGGAACGGTGGTGAAACCCTCACGGAAGTGGCCAGCCATTACCTTAATGAAGTCTTCTCTTCCCCAGAAAAACGTGAAGGAGAATAATCAGTTTGTGCTATAGAGCTCAAGTCCACTTAGGTTAATCCTACAAGGAAATCCAAAATGCACCGTTAAGTCCACCTCTGCAAAAAAACAAAATGAAGGTTTTGAAAGAGCCAAAGTCAAAGTTGGGAGTCTGATCAGACTGAAATGCTTTGGGGTGACAAATGTTTGAAAACCATCCAGTTTGGCTGCATTTTTAAAAGAAAATTGCAAGAAAGTGTCCAAAAATTCATTCACAGAACAAACTGAAAGACTTACTGCCAGTTACAGTTTCTGCCAAGGGTGGGACAACCAGTTATTCGTTTTAGGGGCAAATACAGGGCCAGATAGATTTGGGTAACTATTTTTCCTTAATGAATAAAATCCTAATTAAAGAAATTGCAATATCTATTAATTTAGGTTTTCCTTGTCTAAAAATAGAATTTGCCTTATCTATAAAAATGTAAGTAAAAAAAAAAAAAAAAAAAAAAAAAAAAAAGAATAAACAAATAAATCAGGGAAGGGGGAAATAAGCATCGATAATGGGGCTTCAAAAAGTGGAGCCCAGAAATAAATGGGTGATTTCACTGATGCCATTTCCATCCTTCACGTACAGTCTATGCTTTTCATAACAAATGCCCGACTGGAGAAAAAAGGCAAAAACCAATGAAGGAGAAAAAGGGGGAGAAAAAGCTTTATATTGTTTACAATTTGTTTATAGTTTAAGAAAAACATATAGTGCATTTCTTTTAACGTTCTGCTTGAATTATTTACCTGCATTATTTGATGCATGAAGATACAGTTTAGACATGTGCCTGTTGTACAGCTCTGCTCAAAACAAACTAAAAGAAATGTGTTCACTAACCCTATTATTTCAATTTATTAGGTTTTAGTAAACAACATAGACTCGAGACAAACTTAAGTTGTTAGAATTTTGATCTAACGATCAATATCAAACTGTATCAGCTTCTGTACACATTGGTGCATACTTATTTAAAAAGCCATGCTGTAAACTATCCTGAACTGGACATCACAAACAGTTTAAAAAGCGAGCTGAGCTGAAAAATAATGTTGATCTCGAGTCCGTTTTTGTTGTCAGACTTCATGCTGACCCTCACTGATGGTCACCCAGCTCTGGTTGCCGAATGATGGAATGAAACTGAGGACACAATAGACTGAAATGAGGTTTATCTGCAGGGCAGCTGGCCTCTGCCACTCCTGGAGCTCAGTGATCTGGAAGGGCCTCAGACTGAAGCTGCTGTCGCTGCGGCTCCACGTCGGGATGGGCATGCTTAGGCGGATCAGGCTCCTGGTAGGGATTTCATTTGGGTGTCTCCCATCTGGGCAGACTGACACATATCCCTGCTGGCTTTGGAGCAGATTTAAGGATCCCCTGGAAGGATCTGGAAGCAGACATTGGAAAAAACGATCAACTGGTGTATTCATCGGCATAGCTAGCCAAAGTACTGTCAGTACACTGATGTGAAACCACATTTAAAGGTTTCTTCGGGTACTGGGATACATGGGGAAAAAACAAATTCTTTGATTTCTGTTGTTCTCCTCATGTAACTGTCAGGTATGACGACCCAAAGCCTGAGGAGTAGTGATATAATTTTGCTATGAGCTTACAGCCAAGTAAGGAGCTCTTTGAGTCACTTCCAGTCCTACAAAGGTGAAAATCTGCCTGTGGCTCTGACTCCTGTAACTCCTTTCCTGGTGAGATGAGTTCATGGGCTCCCTCCTCATTTTGAATATAACATTAACTGCATTTTAAATGTTGGTCTTTCTAGGAAAAAAGTTTTCAGCTGTTTGCTTATTCACAAGCAAGATTTAACAGATTTTTTACAGCCCATATCCTTCCTAATATCAAACCAGGTCTCTTTTAAATGTTGGGTGAATACAAACTGCACCTTGGAAACCCCAAATTTTGGTTATTATAAGCGTCAGAGATTTATTTGTTCCCAAGTGAGGTTGGCAGCGTAGAAAACATTCATCTCATAACTGGAATTTATAACAGGAATCCACAAACCAGTGGATCAGGTCATGTTGGCCAAGGTGGCCACCCCCCTAATTCCAGTATCTAGATGCTAGAGGGACTGCAGTTTTTCGTAATCAGTTGTTAGCTTCATTTTTCAGTCCCACAAGTTGCTGTTTGGTTGACTGATGTTACTGAACTCAATCTATAAATTTTAGTTGCAAATGAGGCAAAATATTAGATATAGTAGCAGCATGCAACCTGTAATAACCAGCCACGGCTCTTAACCTCCTAGGACCTGGCGTCCACATATGTGGACATCACGTTTTAGGTTATTTAGACCAAAATACTCAATTTTGCTCTACAAGGGCCTGATATCCACATACGAAGACATTATACTGCTACTGGTCCCAATCAGCCCAAATATCAAAGAGAAATTAAAAATGCATGCCGTGGAAGAGTTTGGGTCATAGGAGGTAGTTGTTTTTTTTTACTTCCTGCCCTTGTGTCCCTACTGGACTCTACACACTGCCACTTTAAACCACTTTAAATCCTCACTGCACAAGTTTTTTGCACAAACTGTAAATACCAAACAATTGTCTCAAATTCTCTTAATATTTAATACTTTAGTATTTTGTTATTTGCCATTTTTATTATTATCATTGTTATCATTGTTATTTTCTTCTTTAATATAACTGCACACTTCTATATGTTCGTGTAAAGCTGAGGAGCACGAGCCAAAGAATTTCATTACGGGTAAATGTGGCTACACCGTTTATCTGTAGATGACAATGAAACTTGTGATTGTTTGCCTTTGTGACAGGAAATCTGAAAACGCTACATTCGCATGAACAGAATCAACCTCTTGGGATGCCTTTGTGATAGTTTGCCCCATTTTAATGAGCTGCACCTTTCTGTTTCTATGTGTACTGCTATGTATATGTCAAGCACTGCGACATGTGCTCACGTTAAACCTCTTGTGTACCTAGCTTTGTTCATTTTTCTTTACATACATTTCTGATTACTTTCTGTGTTTTATGGCTTGAATCGACTGATCTCTTGTGCACAAAAACTAACAAATAAGAAACAATAAAAGACTGAGTTTCTGAACTTTTGCCTGGTCTCCTGATCTGTGTTATTGGGCTCTGTGGTGATCAGATTGTTACACGGCCACTTTAAGAAACACATCATGCTGTTAGTATAATACTTGCCAGCTGGTATTCCACCAGAATGGCCGTCCTATAGTTTGCAACCTGGTTGCTCATATAGTGTTTCTTAAAGACTTTGAGAGGACCTTTTATTATCTTCTTTTCCAGCTACTTGTTTTTATTCCTGGACTTTACTGTACTAGCTTTGTATGACTTGCAGTTAAAACCAGCTGTTTTAAAAAGAAATGAGTGGACATGTATGTTAGTCATGTTTACTTTTTACTCCAAGGGATTAGACTGCAAACATTAACACAGGACTTTAATCCAGCAGAGCCTTAAAATATAGGATAAAGTGTATACTGGTCCAACTTTTAGGTGGCTGGACCAGTAAAACTACTGCTTAATAATTTATTAAAAATACCTGAAAGTTTTGGGAGGGGGGGTTCTATTTCAGGCCCCCTATTAAGACGTTTACACCATCCATTTATTAACCCAATTAACGGTGGGGTATGTAAAAAGTAACAGTTGGTAGTAAATCAAAGAAACCTGACAGCATGGCTCCTTGGGGTCAAACATTAAGAAAAGAAATGCATAAAACTACAGAGTATTTCATCTTTTAATGAATAGATTTCATTCTATAATTAAAAAAGGGGGGAAAAAGAAAAAAAAATTAAAAAATATTATCAGAAGGCTGCAAAACCGATCTTATGTCCTCTCCCCTGGCGTTTACACATTTTCCACATGCATCCAGTGGGAAGCTCTGATCCTTTGGTGGGGTGTCCAATATATGGCGTTAAACTCAACGCCAAAGATGTAAAAAAAAAAAAAAAAAGAAAGTCTGTAAAACTGTGTTTGGCACACAAATTAATATGCATATACATGCTCACAAATAAACAAAATAACATGTTGATAATACACAGAAACATTTATTGAAGCATGAGAGCTTAGGTTATCTTAGGAGTCTCAAGGACAAACTATTGTCTTGTCTTTGGACGTAGCAGACAAAGAACAGAGACCCATCCTCTGTTTGTTGTCTTCTTCTTTTGTATTGAGAAATGTTGTAAATGTCAATTGGATTTGAAATGAAGTTTTCCTTGTAGCACTGGCTCCAGAAGTTCAAGGTTCTTTATTTCTATTGAGATCAATGGAGAAAAAAACTGCCCGACAACGTGATACTTAGTCGTACAGACTGTGTTACTAATAAAAAGTGAACGTTAATAAAGACCTGTCCTAGAGGATAGAGAAAAATAACTTTCCTGCCAAAAGTCAAAACATCTTTCAGGATTCTGAGGAAAAAGCAACCACAAACCAAAGAATAGACCCCCGTGGACAAAACAAGGTCACTTGAGCTTGTTAATTGCAAATGCAGCCCCTTCATTTGTTATTCTAAACAGGCTGTCATTTGGCTGTTTAGCACTTGTGATGATGAATAATGGGTTTTTAGTTACTAATGTTTCTGCTGGTCACAGCTGGAGAGAAACTAATAAACTAGTGCGGCACAATAGAAAATGGCATTAATATATTAGTTTTCATTTCCTTTTTTGATTTGGCTGACGAGCAGTAAAAGGTTCAGAAGGGGTGCGCGGACCGCTGCTACATAATCAGAAAGTGCAGTTTAAAGCCCTCTGGCCTACGGTGCCTTTGTTTCCACTCTGTGTTTTCACATATCATACCTGTTAAAGCATCTCTGTTGGCAAATGCAGTAAAACTCATTGTTCTTTGAACCTGAAGTGAGCTGAGGCGTTACACCTTGAGGGTTTTCACGTCATCAGCTTGTCTATATCCGTGTAAAACCTCCTCTGGATTTTGGCTCCACTCGGGGCTTCGCATGATGTGTTTGGTCTAACACCCGTCTCCTGTCTCTCCTTGATAGGGGCCGGTCAGAGTGTTGAAACCGTGGCTTACCTGGGTGGATTGCCTTGGCTGGAAGCCTAATCATCTGGCCCCCAGTCAGGCACCGGCTGGGCCAAAGCTACGGCAGCACAACAGATGGGCCCTCAAAGGACCCACCACATCTGCACTCCTACAGGAAGATGAAGAGGAGGATGAAGGGGGGCGAGATGGGAGGGGTAAAAGAGACAGGAACTAATTCCTCTCATCTTCTGATTTCACGCAAATGAGTGCAAGGGATGTGCATAACGAGCTGGCATCGGGCTTTGGCGAGGTAAGCAGAGATCTGAGTTATGAACACCGCTGAGGCGTACGCAGAGGACTGAAACAAACATCACTTCCTCTCCGGTGGAAGCTCTCAATTAACAACGAGGAACTTTAAATGATTTAAGGGAATAGAGTGGACTGTAGTGTATCAAACAATCTGCATGATGGTTGGCTCGGTGTATACCGCTGATGAAGTGAAATTACTCTTTCATCAACAAAGTGGAACGGTGGCTCAAAAGAAAATATTCATTTACAGTCTGGATAATGAGAGGCATCAGCAAATAAAAGGAAGCGAGTGACCAGAATAAGCAGTGAAGCTTCAAAACACACTTTGTAATCGCAAAAGCTGTCTTCTACACGGGTTTAACATTTGTCCAGTGCAGCTGTTTTTAACAGAACAGGAGATTTGAGATTTACTTCTTTTTAGCTCCATATTTCTTTACTTGGACTTTACTGAGATGTATATGTATGACTTGCAGTTTAAAGACAAACTTATTTTAGTTCATCTGCCATGTGACTCAAATCATTTTAGCTCCTATCCTCTTGCATTTTAAGCCTTTTCCTGATTGGCTGTACCTCCCAATGATTATTTTATGACAGTGGAATAGCATGCATTTGCAGAGGTACTTGCCTATGGGCAGTGTTGGGGAGTAACGGAATACATGTACCGCCGTTACGTATTTAAAATACAAAATATGAGTAACTGTATTCCGTTACAGTTACCGTTTAAAAAGGTGGTATTTAGAATACAGTTACTTTGTTGAAATAAATGGATTACACGGCAGTACTTCCCTGTTTCATATTGTGGCGGGTCAGGACTGTTTGGGTTTTGTTTGACAGCTACGTTCTGTTGTTCCAGGCGGCAGCGTTACGGTTGCCATGGTTACAGGGTGACGCTCTCTCTCTGCGTGTTTCCTGGGTGAGAGAGGCCTTTTTGTTGTTGTTGTGCTAAGCTAATAGGCAGAATGCTACAGGTATAGCTCTAAAGAATGTAGCATCATAGGCAGTGTAGTCCGTGCTGCAGGGAGAATGGACTGCTGTACCTGTTATGTGTCTGTGAGCGAGGGAGGGAGAAAAAGGAAAAGTACGAGCTGTCATCGAACAAAAACGGGAGCTGGAAGCATGTAAATATAATAATAACCACTGCAGCCAAAAAGAGAGCCTGACGAGCCCAGTTGTAAGTAAGCTATTAAGACTCGACTGTACACCGTGTTCCTGTTTTCCTCCAAAAACAATAAGTTCCATTGGAGCAGCTTTTCAACGCCTCTCTCTGTCTCTGCTAGCAAAGTTGACCCAGACAACAAAGTAAAGCTAGTTTTCGGCTACGAGCCCGACACAGAACCCACCGTATTAGCCAGAGGTCCCTTTACTACGGTTCGGAGCCGCGGACCTTCAGTAACAGTAATAAATCACAGCAATAGTACATTCATGTAGTTGTAAACAGCATGATAATATATTAAGTAATCCAAAGTATTCAGAATACGTTACTCTCATTGAGTAACGTAACGGAATACGTTACAGAATACATTTTGGGGCATGTATTCTGTATTCTGTAATGGAATACATTTTAAAAGTAACCTTCCCAACACTGCCTATGGGAATTTTCAACCGATGCAAAAATTCGTGAAGAGCTACACAGCTCCTTTTGTCTCAGGAACATTAAGGAAATCCTTCTAGACCCTCCACACCTGGTCATGTATTGTTTGAACGCCCACCTTCAGGCAAACGTTTTAGATCCATAAACACAAAACCTAACAGACTAAGGAACAGCTGTTATCCCTCAGCATCACCATGGTGAACACTGCTAAGTTATAGACATTTTTTAATGTTTATAGTTTTACAACAAGTCACAGTCTCAACTCCGGCAAATGGGCACTAGTGCAATATGGAAACAATTGTGTTTGTTTTTTATAGACCTATGCATGAGGCATTTCGTTGTGACAGAAGACGTGTGCGTTGTGCATTTGTTTCCCTGCTTACTAAGCCTACCTCTGGATGGTCAGCCACCGCCTCCCCCAGCAGACGGATGCAGCTGCCAGCAGCTCGGTGCCAAAGTGGGAGTATCCCCTGGAAGCAACGCAGCAGGGCGTCGTGCTTGTCCGAGCGACAGACACCAGCAGACACACTTGAACCTCTCCACATGCTAACAGCCGTTTGCCTCCTTTTTTGTTCCTGATGCTGTAACTATAGAGACACAAACAATTAAAAAAAGTTTTTCTAAAGCTAAATTAGTTTTTCTCATGGGACAATTTCTTTTTTTTGTTGTTTTTTTGCTACAGGGGCACAAAGCGATCACCATCATCATCAGAAATCTGACACACAAAAAGCAGAGACAACTCTCGTCTATTTCCCCCTCACATTCAAATAATAGCAGTGATTTGCATATATTAACTTTTTGCTAAGCATGCTCGTACATCTGCTCAGAATTATTTTCTTGCCATAATTTGGCAGGGGGTTGCCCTAATGTGCGGCAAGAGCTGGCTGCTAAACTTCACAAGGCTATAATAATAACACAAACAGCCCAATAAAAAAGCAGGCCTCCAAATCTTTTCCTCAAAAATGGAACACGCATGACGTGTCCATGTTTATTTTCTCTTTTTTTTTTATCTTCCGTTGCAGCAGTGATGCTCTGAAGATAAAAATCTGAAGTGGAGTCAGCCCAAAGGGGAACTTCCAGCAGAGTGTATGGTAATGATGATGGTTATGAGAACCTGCTATACAGTCATGGGGTAGCAGATGACTTATCCAGATGGTAGAAAAATTATAATTGCTCTGTCTCAGAGTCAAAGCTGCCATCTTCGTTCATTCATTGCTTCCATTTCCGATGCAACACCTTCCTTGAGGACCAATAGAGCCGTATTGCTAAGCATAGGACCCCCCTCTGATTTGTCCATGATTAGACATGTTAGCCCGTCACCAACTTGCTTGATTGTGATTACCCTCTGTGTTTTCTAATTTGTACTCAGCTTGAGTTGTTGCTACATTTCAGTGAGCAAAAAAAAAAAAGGGGGGGGAATACACTTTGAGATTTAGTGCTGAAAACCAGATGAACTGCCAGAGTTTAATTCCTTGAGAACAGGCCACAAAATCAGTCATTAGCCGCCACATGTGCATGGCTCCAACTCCTATTTTCTTTGTCTCATTTAATGCTTGTCACGTGTGAAATGAACTATCAGGCCATCAAGAGCACTTATGATAAAAAATGAAGAGCAAAATCCTGAAATATGGCGCTTTATGGGAGCTAGAGCCTACTTTTACAAGGTTAATGAACTCTCTCTAACTTTAATAGTCTGTTTTCCGACTCATGCATCTTCATAAAGCGCCCTTCCCCAAAGTCTGCAGGCGAGGGGTGCCATTTCAAACAACTGTGCCAGGCGTACTCGTGCAAAATAAAAGGAGTCTCATGATGAATCACATCCACCTCCCCTTCCATTTTTCCACTGTTCACTTCACCTGGCGAACTGTCGGTGGATTACCTTCATTTCCCTTGATGCCTAAATGTAAGAGAATGAAGAGAGAGTGCAAGGAGAACTAGGGACTTGTGCAAGTTTCTAATCACATGGACCAAAGGAGGGGATGGAGGAGGGGTGAGATGGGGAAGGTGGCATCCCAAGAGTGGAATTAAAAAGCTAGCAGAGAGAGCAGCGAGGTGAGAGCTCGAGGCCTGCTCGCTGCTGTCGCGTGCATTCACGTGGGATTAATGACACTCACTTTATCTGCTTCCTCTTTAACTGTGCAGAGGTTATGAGACAATAGGCCCCCAGACAGATACTTAAAGACTCTCCCTCCTGCAGAGAATCAGACACCCAGAGTAAACTTTCTGACTTTGCAGTCGTTGTTTTATTTTTTTTCCTGTCTTTGTCTGTGATTTCAGGGTCTTTGCGGTCAATTTAAGTCTCTTTTTGGTTGTTTTGTGGTTCTTTGTAGCTGCTTTACACCCCCATGGTTCTATTTTTATTTCTGTCAGTTGTTTTGTGTCTTAATACTCGTTTTACATCCCCGTGGATGTTTTGCATGTCTCTGTTGTTGTTGTTGTTGTTGTTTTCATTTCTGAATTTTGTTTTGCAGGTTTTTGGAGTTTGACATCTCTTTGTAGTCCTTAAATGTCTTTTTGTGTGCGGGGCTCTTTGGGTGTCTTTTTGTGGCCCCTTACTTTCAGTCATTTTTTTTTGTGGCTCTAAGCAAGAACATATTATGTTCTTATTTTTTATTTTTTTGCCTTTGTGGAAATTTTAAAATGACTTTCTGGAGGTTTTTGTCTCTTTTAGGAGTCAGTTTAGTTAGTTTTTGGTTATTTTTTGTCTGTATTTCATTTGGTTCTCTTTGGGTGTCTTTTTGTTTCTGCTTTTTTTTTTTTTTTTTTTGGCTCTAGGATTTTTGACTTCTTTTGGTCATTTTATGTAAACTTGTCGTAATTATGTGTCTGTGGTCGTTTAACATTCCTTCCAGGTTGTTTTGCACCATATTATGTTCTTGCTTAGGATTTCTTTGAGGGTATTTTTTTGCCTTTGTGGAAATTTTAAAATGACTTTCTGGAGGTTTTTGCCTCTTTTAGGAGTCAGTTTAGTTAGTTTTTATTTTTTTATTGTTAGTTTGTTGTTATTTTTTGTCTGTATTTCATTTGGTTCTCTTTGTTTTTATCGTTTGCTTTTCTTTGTCTTTCTTTCTTGTTGTGTTGCTTATCTTTGTGGGTACTTCCTGCTCACTAGCTGTTCTGTTGTTTTAAAATTTCAGCATACATATCAGAGTACCAGACACTGTGTTAATTGGTGATGGGATTTCCAGCTCTTTTTAGAGATCCGGCTCTTTCGGTTCGGCTCACTAAAAAGATCCGGCTCTTTCGGCTCCGAACCGGCTCTTCAGGTTGTTTTGTTGCTTTAATTAATTTATTATTAACAATAATATAAAATTATGCACAAAAGGAATTACTAACGTAAAAAAAAAGTGGTTTTATTTATATATGTTTATATATAAATATATGCGGTGGCCCCTAGAGACAAAACACGTACAAACTCCAAAACACATTTCTAGCATGAACTGAACTTCCAAAGCAGAGCTACTAGATCACTTAAATTACACAATTGAAAGCATGTGTGTATTGTTTGTGTATTTATACACAGGCACTCATATATATTCAAATAATTTAAAAAAAAAGTTCATTTACCTGTTACTACCACACACCAAATCCGGTTGTTGGTACTTGCTAGCTTGTGTAGCCACTAGGTAACAAAAGCTTAACACTGCACCCAGCATCCTGGAGCACTTCTGTTGTCTTTTGTACGTGTTTTGAGTTTTTACGTGCTTCGGAGTTTTTACGTGCTTCGGAGTTTGTACGTGTTTTTACGTGTTTTGGAGTTTGTACGTGATTTGAAGTTTGTACGTGCTTTGTCTCTAGGGGCCACCGTAAATATACTTTTATTTATTCACTCCACTTAAAATGTAATAAATAAATTATATAATACAAAAATCAACTATTCACATTTCAAATTTTAACTATTTAAATGTTCAACTTTTTCCTTTTACAAATTTAAAGTGAAACAACACAAAACACTGCAAACCACAACACAATTAAATATAAATTAAAATATGAAAACAAAAAGAACATGCATATTCTCTGTCATATGGGCCTGCATGAATAAACTTTCTGAGTCCTTTATCATCTGCAACTGAAAATAGTTGTGGATGATTACTTTACCTTTCTAATGTAACGTTGTTGTCCCTGGCTCTCTTTCTCTCTCTCTCCCTCGGGCTCTGTTCCTGTGCTACTGAGTGTAACTACCGCCCCTCCCCCCTCTGCCCAGCGTAAAGCACAAGGCTCGCGTGCTGAGTGAAGCGAAAAAAAAGTGCAAGAGGCTGAGAGAAAGAAAAAAAAAACCCACGTGACGGCTCGCGATAAGGAGCCGGCGTCGTTCACGTCAAAGAGCCGGCTCTAAGAGCCATTTCGTTCGCGAACGACCCATCACTAGTGTTAATTCACGTGCGTAGGAGTTGTCAGTTTATCGTGAGTAATGCTGAGTAAATGATGTTTATTTTAATAGAAGCACATTTTTCCTTTTACTGATTAGTGGTTAAGGTTACCACTAGGGTAACTGTTCATCTCGCAACAAATATAGGTGTCACTTTGTGATGCACGTACGCTTATCTGACAGTGTAAGATGATTTGACAAAACACTATGTCTCTCCGGAGTCTCTATATTTCCTGTTTTAATTTTCTTTGTGGTTGTTTTGACTTTTTTTGTCGAGTCAGTATATGAGATTTTATGATTTCCTCTTGTATAACTCCTTGTTAGGCGCTGTGGTTGTTTTTTGTGTCTTTGTTGGCATTTTACTTTCTGGAGCTATTTTATGCTTAATGCTTTTTTATATTTCCTCTGTGCTCATTTTCATCTGATAATTTTATGCCTCTTGAATTTATTTAATTGACTCTACAATGCCAACATAACCTCAGGTCTCTGGGTCAGGGCCAAACAGTCATTCCTTCTTGTATTAAATTTGTGTCACAATCCTTCGTGAGAAGCAAGACAGAGCTCTACAGGAACACCTTACTGACATACGAGCAGTTATGCATCCTTTTGTGATTGTGATTTCTTGTCATTTCTGATTGAGTTGTGTATTGCCTTATAATAGATGTGCAGTTGTTTGTATGTCTTTGTGGGTGTCTTACTTTTTTTGACACATGGTTGCCACTGTACATCTCTTCATGGTCTTTTTTTTTGTCTCCTGGAGTTGTTTGATTGACTTTGCAACAGGGCGTGTTAACAGTCACTTAGGTTAGTGCCTGGCAGGCGCAAACAGCCATCCCTCCTTGTGTTAAACTCATGTCACAAACCTTTATGAGAGGCAGCGTTTGCTCATAAACAAACACGCTGCTGCACAGGGCCTCTTTACTGACACACACAAGCACTGAACGAAGAGATATTTCAAAACAATACATCCCCGGAGAGGTGTAGAAAAGATTAATCAGTTTATTCTGGGCTCTGCTGTAGAGAGATGTATATGGAAAAGATCTTGAAAGCTGTCAGATTGCTCTGCTCTTATTGCCAGTACCCTTTCTTGCCTGGAACTCAACTAAATAGTGACACCGGGTGACATCCAAAACAGCTGTGACAGCAACAACATTTCAAATGTTGCATCCATGAAAGGAAAGACGTTATCTCTGGTAGGGAAGATGCAGGCGAGGGTGAAAACTCAGTTGATCCAAATTATTGGAAGGTCTCATAAACAATATCTCAGGGGCTTCATGCATTAATGGAGCTGAAAAGAACTATTTAAAGTGTCACTTTGCATTAGTGGTGTTTTAGCATGCAGAATTTGCTGTGCGCCCAGCAGACCTTTTCTTGCTTCACACCTACAAACAGGTATGCCCCCAGCTGTGGCAACAATTAGCAGAGTCAAAAATGACAAATTTAATTGTAGTCTCTTAATTGCATGAGATGCCATAGTGCAAGGAGGAGGTTAAATGTGTTTGGCATTTCCAAACTTATGAGCAGAATAGAATAAATTTAACAGATTTTTAAATCCAGCTCCTTTTAAATGCCCATTTCTGCAGGGCTTATTTTATGTAACATGCTTTTCATTTCTGCCCTTTAATCATGCGGAATAATAACTGAATGTGGGATGTGAAATAAGGCTATGCACACTGGAAATAGGTGACAGAGATTGAACAGCATGAAGTAGAGGAAGGAGGATTTTATTTCTTCTTGCAAAATTTAAAAAAAAGAAAAGAATCCATCACGTTTGCACACATGCAAAAGCAACAGACTGCAGCAGACACATCGATACTTACGTACTTATTTATTTTTCCTCAGTGTCAACATGTGTCACCTGCATGTTTACAGCAGATGCGCTGCATAGATTTTGGGTATATTTCCGTTGCTTGTTTTAGCACAAGCTGATGTCAAATTGCTCTGCTTTGCTAGACAGGATGAAGTGACAGAATACGTAATAGACAGTGTTACTGCAAGACCATCCAATTTGTGTGACTTTTTAAAATATTGTGACAGAATTATCGGTTCACGTCAGCAGACTGTATATTGGAAACTTTATGACCATTCACTTGAAACAATAACAACAATTAAAATCACGGTAACAGTCTTATCAGTATTAAAATGGTTTTGTGTCTATGAAGAGTTGTCCCGATTACGCTTAAAGCTAGAGGCATGGCAGCTTTGACTGACAGGTGAACCAACACAGGTGGCAGTAGTTGGCAGGTACAATTTTTATTGATTTATTTTATTATTTTCATTTTTAACAATTTTCAAACAACTAATATGGATTTTTAATTGATACAGCCTTTCCAACATGTCTTTTAGAGTCTGCCACTTGAAACAATGTGACTGTGCACTAATATTAGTTGATAACATACCATAACCTCTTTACTTGGCTCCAAATCAACCTGACAGTGCCTAAAGTGCACTAAAAGTGATGCTAAAAGATTAGCCAATTTAGCTTCCACTTGGCTGACAGAGGGTTAGAAAAGTCTGGGACTTCTAGTGTTAAAACTATCCAAATGATTCCAGAAGGCAGTCATTTCACAAGGGCCACATCCATCTCTTAGATACAGTCAGCAGGTCCTGAAAACCTCTTTTTGAAATATATTTTTTAAGTCTGACCCAAACTTAACAGAGAAACTGGCTGGGACCACCGTCATGGATCTCCTTACAGCCGTGCAAGTTGACATTTGTGTGATACCTTTCTGTTTAGCACAGCGGTCCCCAACCCCCGGGCCTCGGACCGGTACCGGTCCGTGAGTCGTTTGGTACCGGGCCACGAGAGTTGAGGCTCAGGTGTGAAATGTATAGTTTTCAGGGTTTTTATCGGTTTTCAGCATTATTTTGTTATCGTTTTTATCGTTTACTGGGTTTCCCTGGGTCTTTTCACGTGTGTTATGAATAAATTTCCTTTTTTTCGGTACCGGTACTAGTTTTATTTTGTTGTATTTATCCGCGACACCTTAAAGGCCGGTCCGTGAAAATATTGTCGGGCATAAACCGGTCCGTGGCACAAAAAAGGTTGGAGACCGCTGGTTTAGCATGTTTTTTAGCTGTAGAGTTAATAATGATAATAATGATATCTAACACATAGGACTGCTAGAAATGAGAAGATACCTCCAACATGTACAAGTGTGTTTGCCATTGATAAAGAAGTATAGTACAAATTGCAGCTACTGAATTAGTGTAAACTTCTGTCGGTGGTAAAACAAAGTACACACAGCTTTGTGTTTAACCCAGCAGAGGCTGCTTTACATCAAAGAGACCAGACGTTTACATTAGGCTGGTCTGGCTCATTCTGTAGAGTCAGCAACGTGTGATGGGAGTGTTGGTGTTATAGGTGGTGGTTATGAGCTGTAATAACACAGGCTGTGTGGTCTTGAGGTTTAAAGGGGTGTATTTTAAGACAAGACAGCAAAGCTATTTCCTGCTCAGTCTCTGTGGAACATACACCTTTGTTAAACGTCTCTAAATGACTGGACCAGTTAGCGACAGCCTGCTAATTTCCAAGGCTAAAGAGAACACAACAAAAGGAAACAGTTAAACTCAAAAGGATGCTTTGAGAAACTGTGTACCCACTTGAGCTTTGTATTGTGTATTTACTTTCCCAGTCAGTGGGTGTGGATGAAGACTACAGTGTTAGCTATAATATGGGAAAACCACAAGCAGTGACAACAAAAACTAGCAAATCAACAACAGAACAAGAGAATCAAAAGAAGTGGCTGAGGGAATATGGGGATTTGGTAAATGTAACAGTGAAGTAAACAAAGACAATGAACTGGAAAGCAAAACTGAAAAACCAACATAACCAGTCAGAAAATATGCTAGACCTTTTACCAAGCCAATAATCAGGCTCTGAAGTGTAACAACAAAACACGTTTGAGAGCATGGGCATGTTGGAGTCATGTAAAGTAGAGTAAAATCCCACTGAAATCTCCACTTTTACACAGTCAGTCTGGAGTAACTGAGAGTCCATTTCAATAACTGAAACTTGACCATGGCTGCTTTGATTGAAATGGGATGTGTCAGATATGGGGTCAATCTAAGTCTGAAATCCCTGCGAGCCAAGTCACGGCAAGTGTCAAGTCAGCCAGGACAAGTTTTAATCAAGCCCCGAGTCCACTGAAAGAAGTGTGAGTAAACTCTCCTTAAAGCAAGTCTTCATTTTCAAAGCAAGTTCCAGGTCATTGTGAGTAGGTCCACGAGGACAAGTCCAGGTCAAGTCTAAAGTTTGGCTAAGGCTTTTTTCAAATCCAGTGTTTGTGTCTGTTTGTGTAGGTCTCGTCTAAGGTCTCCAAAACAGGATCAAAATTAAATGTGAGGATTTTGTGGCACCCTGTTTAAAATGTAAACATTTTGATGTATTATCGTAGGGTTTACCTTATAATATAAAGTGACTTGAGGTGACTGTTGTTGTGATTTGACACTGTATAAATAAAATTGCATTGAATTGACAAAAAAAAACCAAGTTTAAATTAAGTTTAGAGCCTTTTTAAGGGGCGGCTGAAATCAGTTTAGCCCTCAAGTGCACCTCCAAGACAGATGTAAAGTCAGTCGACTAGGTAGAGCAGGCTTGGCCTGCAGGTTTTTTGATCTCACCCTGGATCTACACACCTGAATCAAATGATTAGTTCATTACAAGGCCTCTGGAGAACTTCAAGACATGTTGAGGAGGTCATTTAGCCATTTAAATCAGCTGTGATGGATCAAGGACACATCTAAAACCTGCAGGACACCGGCACTCTAAGTTTGGGTTTGGACACCACTGTGGTAGAGTCTTTAAAGTCCTCTAAAAGTAGGCCTAAAATCTCAAACATGGAGTAAACCTTTTTTTTTTTTTTTTGCTAAAATCTGAATTCAAACACCAAGTATAATAATGGATTGCATTTATATAGCGCTTTTAGTGGTGTCCAAACCCAAACTTCAAAGCGCTTTACAATACCACTATTCATTCACTCTCACATTCACACACTGGTGGAGGCAGCTACAGTTGTAGCCACAGCTGCCCTGGGGCAGACTGACAGAAGCAAGGTTGCCACATCGCGCCATCGGCCCCTTTGGCCAACACCAGTAGGCGGTAGGTGAAGTGTCTTGCCCAAGGACACAACGACCAGGACTGTCCGAACCGGGGCTCGAACCGGCAACCTTCCGATTACAAGACGAACACCCAACTCTTGAGCCACGATCATCGTATAAGTCTTTGTATTGACTCTGCAACAAATCTGAAATTCTTTTGGCCCATTTAAAGTGGACTTGAAAAGAAAAGTGTCTGAACTTGTTCAAGTTTCTTGAAAGCTTTTCACCTCTCATCTGAGAAGCTTCTTCAGTTCTAAGAGCAACTGGTGGAGGGTCCCAGATTTTAAGCCCTATGGGAGTGTCCCCCCCAAGAGGTTTCATGCCCTCCCCACCCCCACCTCTATTGATCTTCTACCTGATCACCCACTGTGAAACCTAGCCCCTAAATGTGATTTACTGAGGTCGAGTGGGCATTAAGGAATCTGGGAATGGATCTCAAAACTGGATTATAGATGGCAGACGTCTCTGTTCAAAGATGGTCGTTCACAGTGGACATAGATGGCTTCTTTCACTCCTCTTTCAAACCATCTGTCTTCTCTGTCCAAAATGTGAACACTGGCATCCTCAAAAAAGTGATCTTTGTCCTTTAAATGCAGATGGAAAGCCGAGTCTTGTCCCGTCAAGGTGGCCCTTCTATGTCGTGCCATGCGTTTACGAAGTGGCTGTTTGGTCTCTCCAATGTAGGCGTCCGAAGCAGAGGCAAAGATCCACAGCAAACAGTAACTGTCTAACAAGAACAGGGACAATGAGAATAATGACTAATAAAAAACTTTACAGAACCATTTCACTGATTACAGATTTATTTCAGCTTTAACTTTGCCTCTACTGTTTAAAAATAGCAAAGGTACATTTAGCATTGAGTTCTTCAAAAGTCAGGTCCATCTTCTTATTCGTTGTGCTTTAAATGTGCCTGGACTTCCAGTTGTAAATCTACAGCTCTGGCAGTTTTTATGTCTTTGTCAGCCTAAATGTTAAAACCTTCCAAACTGTATTTTTCATTGTCACGCACAGACAGCAGCTTCAACACTGGCTTTTTTTTTTTTTCCTGCACATGTGAGTGTTGCTCTTGGGTTAAATAAGCTGATCTGATCAACCATGGTCACCTCATTGATCAAAAGTCTGACAGCATGTGGGCGTGGGATCAGTCCTCCAGAACACCTACGCTGCTTTAAACCGTTCTCTCTCCATGTTGCCCGGTGCGAGAATAACAATTGTGGGTGAACAAATGTGTGTAGAAACGTGAAGGTCACTCACACACTGAACATGATGAAGTGAGTCTCACCGAGCCTCTTTTTCTACAGCTCCTACTTCTCAATTTCATCCCTCTCCCTGCCAGCCTCTCTCTTGTTACCTTTCTTAACTTCTATTATGTACTCAGACACTCTGATTCACTGTTCTTTATTTTCACTTTGTGTCTCAATCGTTCCCCATCCTTCTCTTTTTTCCACTTCTGTCCAGAGTTTAAGATGTCATCAAGAAACCTTGAGATAGATGGGTTCTTCAATAAGAGTCAACCGTAAGCTCAGCATTACAATAGCATTAGAAATTATATAAACCAGCGAATGTGCTCAGAAATGACAGCAGTGTTTGCCTTAAAAAGTCCATAAACCCTGATGCAATAATGTTTGCAGGGAGAAGTTTTCATAAAATCAAACATATGCTCAATATGGGCCCTGTGTGTGTGTGAAATCAAATAACCTGCATCATGCGACAAAGCACTCCTAAAAATCAAATTTGAATCTTTTCTTTTTCCCCCTTGCTTCATGGAATCCATTTAAATGCAATCAGCAGAAAGTTTAAAAAAAAAAACAGCGTTTTTGTTTGGCTGAAATATGTTTCTCATTTGGGATGTCAGTGTGAAAAGCAGAGATGTTGACGCTTTAATCGCCTTCCTTTCATATGCACTGTAATACACTGACTTGAAACAGCTGTGTCTCAGAGGGGAGGAAAGAAAATCTGGTAGTGCGTCATGTGGTCAAGTATCATCGAGACCCTCTGTTCAAGTTGCGGTGAAGGAAAAAGTGGATTATTTTAATTCAGGGGGTGGCAGGAAGGAGAATTTTCCTCTCTGAAGATTTAAAAATAAATGTCAGCCCCTGACTTTTATCTTGGGACACCACATGCAAGCCTGCAGTTCTTCTGCTTTGAAATTACAGCTGTAGGTCTGTGGCAGGTTACTTAACTCAGAATAAGAAGCTAAAAACCACTAAGAACTCCACCTTTATCCTACACATTAGCCTGTGCCTTATTATCAGGTGTGCAACACTGAATCAGGTCCATATTTTAGTAGGCTGGCCTGTCTTTGCTGTAGTCCAATCATCCTGTTGTCTCCTTAGAGATGCTCAAGCTTGCTATGATAATCAGCTGTATATGAGCTGGAAATCAAACATGGAATTGAATCATGTGACTTAGAAATGCATTGTCTGCTTTTTCTTGTTTTGTGATGGTGATCAAGCAATGAAGGTGCCAACGAACCCATATGCAGCTGTCAGTTATATCCATGGATGACATAAAACTCTAATGACACAGATTCAGTTTGTTATAAATCTCATGATTATGATGAATTATGAATTAATGGGAAGACAAGCAAAAACACTGCTTTGATTTACAAGCTACCGGCAACCTCTCTGATAAATCATCAACCACTGATATCATCACCCATGTAGCCCATCGCCTGTTTCTCGATATATTGCTCAATATTTAAATAAACTATATTGTATCTGAGTGAACATCTACAAACAATATTTGACCTTTCCCATCATTTCTCTCTTGTCTGTCTCTGATCAGAGGTATTCTCTCGTGAGTTTGGATAAGATATATATATATAAAAAAAGAGATGTAGCACAATAAAAACAAATTAGAAAAAAGTGAATAAAAACCAGGCTAGTAAGTTGGTGTGGCTGTTAGCAATGTCACCTCACAGCAACAAAGGACCTCTCATGAGCCTGAACACTCTCCATATATGCCTCCATGAGTTGCCCCCAGGTACCCCAGCCTCCACCCGCAGTAAAAAGACATCCATGTTAAGTAACTAGTGATTCTATCTTGACTGTAGGTGTCATGTGTGTATGAATGGTTTTCTGCCTCTTTCCTCGCCCTCCAATAGAACGGCAACCTGCCCAGGTGTACACTGCCTCTCATCCCTCGGCAGCTAGAACCGGCTTCAGTTCCACTGCAACCCCAGTTTGAATAAATGGAAGAAAATAAATAGATTTTATTAAGCAGGTAGTATTATTGAAATCTCTTTTTCAAAAGAGATCAGTGTATGAAAAAATCTGAGAAAATGATAAAACAACTAATTTAATATGATCACAAATTACAACCCTTTAAAATGCTCCCAAGCAATCAGAGATTATAGCTTCATAGTTTTCTATAGGTCATTCCATTTGTTTGCAGCAAATGAATGGAGGGATGAAAATGTAAATGCAACACATAACACAATAAGAACATATTGTCTGTACTTGCTTTTGTGGCAGCGGAGCTAAAAAAAAAAAAGACTTTAGACAAAGTTTTAACTGTTTGTCAAGTAAATAGTGCAGATGGTTAATTTTTATATCTATTTAAAAATCATAGGTATTCACTACAGTCAAAGCAGGTGATGTATCTTTTTATGTTAATTCAGCTGTGCCAGGGCCCTGCTCCGATTGGTGCGTGGATACACCGCTCCGACGTGAGTGGTCCCAGCTGGAGGTCCCGCCCATTAAAAGGAGGCTGGAGTGCTACGGCGGGAGAGGTCCTCGCGTTTCTCCTTTTTTTTTTTTTTTCGCCTGTCCCATTTGGTTCTTTAGCCGTCAGAATTGTTGTCTGAAGACCAACAAGGATACCCAATGGATTTATTTTGCCAAATGGATCATCATGGCATTGCCGTATTGGTCCATTTGATCGACCTTTGTTTTTATTATTTATTTTATTTTATTCACAGTTGTTACAGACGGGACAGACATGAGTGAGGGATAGGAAAGGGAGAAAGAAAGAGGAAGGAAAAGAAAAACAGAAGGGAAGAGGGACAGTGAGAAAGGGGGGAAGAAAAAATATCTCCGGGATCACCTGTTGAGAGAAAAAGAATAGAAAACAAGCAAAAAAAACAAAACAATGCAACATACTATACACAACACCATCGCATTAATCTAGCTAAGTGTAAACAGCAGTAAATACTAAATATTGAATGTTGTTGTGCAGCACGCAGGACAGACAGCGCACAATGTGCTTTGAAGTAGCAGCCAAGAAAGGTGTGATTTAAGTCTACGAACAGTGAACACCCATGTGCACACCTGTGTGGATCGGCGCGCTTGTATTCAAATGGTTTCCCCATGTAATGGTCTGCTAGAGGATGTAGAGAGCCATAGCCCTGTCCCCCAGGGCATGAAGCAGGCATGGAGGAGATCCAGGCCCCAGACATCCAGAGGCCCCAGAGTGCAAGAGCCCAAGGAGGACCACCGGAGGGGCATCCGTGCCACCTTCATGGGAAGGGCTGAGGATCCCCAGATGAGGGGTCACCCAGTAGCCACCGGGCAGAAGCTAGAGGGGGCTGCACCGGCGTGCCCGCCGGTGCAGAGGCCGGAGGCCCGAGGGCCCCCCGCGCCCCGGAAGAGGCCTGACCGAGCAGCAGGCGCCAGGCCCCGCCAAGTAGCCACCGGGAGTGAGCTGGCGCATGACCTGAGCGCCCAGCCCTGGACACCAAGAACCAACAATGCACCGACCCCTGAGGGCATCAGTCACCGGCAGGGAGTGTGGTGAGGGGAGATAGGCCTCCACACTTTGGAGGGCCTTGGAGTTCCCAGAGAGGTGGAGTCTAAGACCCGACCTGACATATAGACACAGACAAACAGGCACACACAGACACAGACATGCATTCCCACCCTCATGCACACATATACAAACACTCAGCACTCGCCCAACGTAGGAATAAACGTAAATGGACATGTACACACAATCACACTCCCCAAACATACTCTATACCCCGGGTCCAGGTATCCTCACCCCCAGAGATGGAAACGGCACCCAGACCCAAGAGATGTTACCCTTCCCTCCGGGGTGGAGGCAAGCAGACCGCCCCAGGCTCCGCAGCAGCAGGGAGGCCAATCGGACAGCCAGCATCTCTTCCCAGCCCCCCCGCCCCGATGGCTAGCAGAGAACGGGGGTGTGTTAAGACCCCATACCTCCCTCCTCCCGCTCAAGTGTAGTGTTGCTGCGTGTTGCTCTAAAGTGTATTTAAAACAAGGGAGAGCATGGTGCTGCTGCCAGAGAGCAGCAGGTGTTAGCACGGCCCCTCCCGAGAACCCTCAATGTCTACATGGATTTAAAATTGAGAGGTGGGCACCGGCGCCAGAGGTAGGTTTGAATACACAGACCGTCTACTGGACGCCGTTAACGTGCCCACCCTCAAGGCCCTATATATATATATATATGTGTGTGTGTTATGAGAGTGTAAGTAATGTGGATGTCTAAGTTGTGAGATAAAATTGAGGCACAGGTGGCTAGAAGAGGACAGAGGGGGGGGGAATGTCTCCCCTGCACCCTGGTGACACAGCCGCACCCCAAAGCCCTACCTGTGTGGGTGGGTGTGGTGGAGCGGGAAGAGGGAGGCAGCCGGGGATGGGGAGGAAAAGAAGGGAGGGGAGGGTGTCCCTCCCTAGGGCCAGCTCCCCCGCTGACCCCAATATGCACCCCCGTCCTCTGGTACCCACCAAGGCAAGGGAGCCCAGGCCCATCCAGACCGGGGCCTACGGCAGCAGCACCGCCAAGCCCCACAGGACCCGGGGCAGCCCACTCCACCCCACCGCAGAGGAAACTGTACCCACCCCAACATTCAATCATCTCCCAGACTACACAAGACACAGACACCCAGGTTAAGTTTATTCTCCACCTCTCCTATGTCTCTCCCCCACCTGCAGAGTGGACTCCTGCAAAGATGGAACAACCTCCCTGCCAGTTCAAGAGCCCCCCGGTTAGGCCGATGCACAAGAGGCCCCCTGCGCCAGGGCTGAGCCCCCGTGCACCCACCCGCCCACAACCTCGGCGACACACCGACGAGGACCGAAGCCCCCAAGGCCCAGCCAGAGCCCCAGCACAGAGGCGAAGCACCCCCGAACCCCAAACCCCCACGCCCGCCCCGGATCCACTCAGGGGCAGCCAGGCCACCAGGCCAGTAACCTACGTCCGCCAGCACAGACCATCCTCCAGCCCCGCTGCACGCGGCCACGAGGAGAACAACCTCTGAGAGCGACCAGAGCCACTAACCAGGTTATGAACACAACCCCCGGGTTAAGCCCTCCAGGGATAACGTCTCTAGGGGTCCTCCAGGTGCCCTAAGCCCATCCCAACCTCCACATCAACCACAATAGCCAAGGCGGGACCAAACCACGACCCCCCACCCCCGCTAGGTGATGGAGCCGATCAAAGGAGCCCAGAGGGATTGATCTAATGTGGTGGCAGAGGCTATATCGAGACTAATGTGATCTATTAGATAGTTTCTATATTGGCTAGAATTAAGATTATTTTTATTTTTCCAGTTCATGAGGACCGTTTTCTTGGCGATGCATAGGGCAATAAAAACCATGTGGACTGTATTAATTTCTGTAGTGACATCATCCAAATTTCCCAACAAGCATACTAAAGGGGAGGTTGGAATTTTACATTTCAGACACTTTGATAAGTCCTCACATATCTCGTGCCAAAACTTCTGCACTGGTGGACAGAACCAAAGAGCGTGGATGTAACTGTCTGGTGTATTGCCTTGACAGTGTGAGCAGTTGTTGGCGGATGTAAAGCCCATCTTAAACATTCGATGACCTGTATAGTGCACTCTATGCAGTATTTTGTATTGTATTAACTGCAGATTGGGATTTTTAATCAATTTAAAGGTTTTTAAGCAAATCTGAGACCAGACGTTTTGGTCTAAGCTGACTGATAAATCTGCTTCCCACTTTGCAATAGGAAGGGATATTGATTCATCTATTTTAGAAAGTGTTCTGTATATTTTAGATAATAGTTTGGGGGATTTAAGAGTAAGAAATTGAACCACACTTGGTGGTGTTTGTAATTCAACTTGACTGAGGTTAAATTTCTTTTTTTACTATGGATTTAATTTGTTGATATTCTAAAAATCTTTTCTTGTTGATCCCATATTGTGTAACTAGTCTGTCAAATGGAATAAATTCTGTTCCCTCTAATATATGTTCTAAGTATTTAATTACTTTACAACTCCATTCTGGGAAATTAATCATATTTTTGTTTTGTAATATGTCAGGGTTATTCCAGATAGGTGTACGTTGGCATGGGATTAATGAAGACTCCGTTATTTTTAGAAACTCCCACCATGCTGTCAGAGAAAAGCTGATGTTGATGCTTTTAAAGCATTCATGTCGTTGGATGTTTGAGCTAATAAATGGTAGGTCTGAAATCTCTAGATCATTGCATAGTGCCTGTTCCTCGCGTTTCTCCTCATGACCCAGCAGTGTACCTGTGGCAACCGCTGGCTGCAGTGCAGCTTAAAAGTTGTGGAAGTGGAGTGGGTAGGGGTGAGCTGCCGTTTTATTTTTGGACTTTATTTTGGTAAGGTCAGGGGTGCGGGATTTGTGTAGATTTGTTTTGTTTATTATTTTGGCCTTGGCTCAACCTGAAGTATTGACACTCCCGTTTTGTTGTTCCTTTTTTTCCACAGTATAAATAAATCACATTATAACGAGCGGATTTGTTTCCTGCGGCTGCTTGAGTCTTGGGGGGGTAGCGAGTGCCTCACTCATGTTATTGTAACACGAGTAATATTCATGCATTCAAACTGGTAGCAGTTCCATAATCAGGCTGCAGAAACATTCCTTCTCAGTAACATCTCCTTGATTACAAACACTTTCTCATTCTGACGCGTAAAATACCAACGATTGTGACAAGTTGTCTGTATTTTACATGTTGGGAATAAGAGCCGGTTGGAATCAATCTATAAATGTGTTTTACGTGTGAAATGAAAACAAACCTCCATCCATCCATTTGCTTCCGCTTATCCTTTTCAGGGTCGCGGGGGGCGCTGGAGCCTATCCCAGCTGTCATAGGGTGAGAGGCGGGGTACACCCTGGACAGGTCGCCAGTCTGTCGCAGGGCCAACACACAGGGACAGACAACCATTCACACTCACATTCACTCGCACATTCACACCTAGTGGCAATTTGGATTATCCAATTAACCTATCCCCACAAGCTGCATGTCTTTGGACGGTGGGAGGAAGCCGGAGTACCCGGAGGGAACCCACGCAAACACGGGGAGAACATGCAAACTCCACACAGAAAGACCCCGGCCTGATGTTGGAATTGAACTCAGGACCTTCTTGCTGTGCGGCAACAGTGCTAACCACCATGCTGCCCGAAAACAAACCTTATGTACGTTAAATCTGGAATTTGGAATCACTTTGGAAAACACTATGTGATGGCCACAACACGAAGCTATTTTATTCTTGAGTTACCAGTGATACGTTGGAATGGACAGCTGAAGCCTTTGCTCTAAGCATCTCTTACCGCCATGAGCAGGTTTATATTGGAGTCAGTTCAGAACCCAGAGCGTTTAATAAGGACGTGGAAGGATACTTTTTGCTTTACTCTGAGACACCTACAGGCATTATAAATCGTCTGCATGTTACACGTTGGGAATGATAATGCTCTGGGATTACACCACTTCTCAATCACAATTTCCTCAATCTCTTTGCAATTTTTCTTACCAATCAAGTTTGTCTAAAAACATATCTTATTACAAGGCACTCCCTCCAGGTCTTTACCTGCTCACCAAGCTCATTCTTTTTATTGCCTGTTCCCTATGATGATCGCTGGAACACCTTCCTCCTTGGTCTCCACTCTTACTCCACTTAGCTCAAACCTTTTCAAAGTCTCAGATTCATTCAGGCCATTTCTAAAGGTGTGCCTCTTTCCAATATTTTGTACCAGTGCTGACACAATTAGCAGTGCATGGATGCAGGAGTTTTTACCCATTAATCTTGGTTAAACATATGACATGCTACCTGCCTAGCATGTAACTGCAGGCGAGTGGCTCATGACGAAAGAGAAAAATTAATCAGCTGAGGAATTATTTAGAGCCGAGGGGAAAGTAAACATTGGCATCTATCACTCAGGTGGCCAGAAACACAGTTTGAAACGAAGGATGGTTCTCAGCAACCTGAAAAAGTTCATAACATATGAAATGGTTAAATAAATATGCTTACTACAGCTTTAAAGTATATGATTAGTCAATGGTTCAAACATGCCTTCTTATTCTGATTTTTTTTAAACTTTTTTTATAGCTTCTCTTTTTTGTTAAATAGCCTCCTCTCCTAGAGCAGTTCTCAGCAGTTGTTGGCTGCTTTTCCTTCACTCTCCAGTCCAACTAATCCCAAAACATCTCACTTGGTTGTGGAGACCATTTCATGTGATTCAAACAGCCCTCACAGAGCCTCTGGGTATGTTTTGGCTCTTTTTTTCTGCTGAAAAAGAAACGATAGCCCCACCGAGCTCCAGCCCAGATGGGATGGAGTTTCTGTGGAGGATGCTGTGGTAGACATGCTGGTTAAGCATTGCCTTGAAAGTCTAAGTATCCAACAGTGTCACCAGCAAGACCCCTCCCCACACACACACAACATAACAGTTCCTCCTTCAAAGACCTTCCAAAGACCCCATTTTCATTGGTCTTATGTGCATTTCTTGTGTTTTGTGGATCCAGTTATCTTCTTCTTCTTTTTACTTTCTTTCCTCAGTAGTGGTTTATTTGCACTAGTTGGTCATAAAAGGCCTAATGTTGATGCGCCTGGTGCTTGAACTCTGAGAGACATTGATGTGGGCCTTAAATCTAAGGTCTCATTAATTATTGATTTCTGAGACTGGGAACTCCTAATGAACTTATCTCTTGGTCTTTCTCTCCTGGGGTGGTGTGGACTTCATCAAAGCATTGGGAAGTTTCTTTAAGTGCATTTGCAAAAACACAAAGTTCTTGAAACTCTCTGCACTGACTGACCTTCATGTCCCCGTGTAAGGACGGACCAAAGTTAATATTTAATTAGTTTTTAGGTTTTTATCCTGTAAAACCGATTATTACAGCACTTGTTGTTTATGGTCCCCGGGCAGGAAACTCAATCAGGTAATCTCACCTGTTAACTGAAAACCATAAATCTAGTTCAGACTTTACCATCAGTGTGCAAAAAACAGCATAAAATCATAGTTTTGTTAAGATTTGCTAGTGATCGTGGCTCAAGAGTTGGGAGTTCGCCTTGTAATCGGAAGGTTGCTGGTTCGAGCCCCGGCTCGGACAGTCTCGGTCGTTGTGTCCTTGGGCAAGACACTTCACCCAATGCCTACTGGTGGTGGTCAGAGGTGGCGCCAGTGTCCGGCAGCCTCGCCTCTGTCAGTGCGCCCCAGGGTGACTGTGGCTACAATGTAGCTTGCCATCATGTGTGTGTGAATGGGTGGATGACTGGTTGTGTAAAGCGCTTTGGGGTCCTTAGGGACTAGTAAAGCGCTATACAAATACAGGCCATTTACCATTTTGTTGTTAGATTCTGGTTCTGTACTCTCTCTGTTCCTGTTTAGTCAGTTCTGTCTGTCTCTCTGTTTAGTTTCCTGTTTTACTTTGAAGGTCTGTGTCTTATGTCAGTGTATTCAGTTCTGCGTGCTCCTCCGTCTCGTCTGTGTAATCAGTGTTGCCAACTTAGCGACTTTGTCGCTATATTTAGCGAGTTTTCAGACCCCCTAGCGACTTTTTTTCTAAAAAAAAAGTCGCTAAAACAAAGACGTGAAAGCGCATATTGCTTTTACTCTCAACAAGCAACAAGCAGGGTGCTGTAACGCAGTCAGTTCTTCTTTTACTCTTATGCTGTTTTGTGGATCAGGTTTAAAACTACTTATAAACACACACACAAAGTAACTCCACCAGAGTGCCTATTTCGGGTCACTTTTGCCGGTCCAAGCCCGGATTAAGGAGCAGGGTTGGAATTGTGACATTACAAAAAACAATAATTGCTAAAAGAAATTTAATTTGTAGTTCTAAATAAATTCTAACTGCATTTAGGACGTTTTTTGCTCACTTTATGTCTCGTCCACGATGTTATTTCTCTCTCCAGCAGCGTAGGTTACAATTACATTAGCATGACCAATTATGCAAATTAGGTGATGACGTCATTTAGCGACTTCTAGCGACTTTTAGGACAACCAATAGCGATTTTCCTTACTGAGGAGTTGGCAACACTGTGTGTAATCAGTGTCAGCCGTGTCTCCCAGCTGTTTCCTCTTGGTCCTGTTCACCTCTTGTATTTAGTATCTGCCAGCTTGCTTGCCTGTTTTGTTTATTTGTATTCTCACTTTAGCTAGTTGTCTGTTTGTTCTGCAATCCAGAAATAAAGCTGAGTGTTTCTGAGTTTACGTTTGCCTCCCTGGGTCCTGCTTTTAGGTCCATTATTTCTGCCTGCCTTCACACAGCCATGACAATTTATAGGTTATCATTTTCTTTCAGAGTGGCAGTTTGGGATTTGGAGGAACTGCAGTTCTTTTTGCTTCTGTACTGGCTTCAGTTTACAGTTGGATAAGTTGCTACTGGATCCAAAAGTGAGTCAGTCCTCATAAACTCCCATGTTAAAATGTCCAATCTTGCAGTAGAAACAAACATGTTTACAGTATGGTACAAAAATGTTTTTGGCCTCTGTGGATAGCTTTAACTGTCAAAATAAGTACTGATTTTTTTTTTTTTTTAATAATTCATACAGCTCAAGTATTGCTGTCTGTTTGGTCTCAGCTAATTCATGTCACTGATCTGGAGCTTGGTGTGTGTGCTGTTGGTGCCTTTTGTAGAATAACTTAGCACTCCACCCTCTTCCCAAATACATTCACTTCTGGCTTCAAAACGCTAACATGGACGCGGGTAAAATGAAACTTACGAGTACAAAACCAGTTGGCGATGCCACTTAATCTGAAAAAAAAAGCTTATTGTCTTTGAGCATGTGCGTTTTTGCCCTCTACTGGCCAAAACTGATTAACAGAAATGGAAGCCTTGTCTTGAGGTCTCATTGGCACTTTTTATTATCACAAGGACAAGTAGTACTTTAGTAAAGTACATTATTATTTGCTTGTATACTACGCATTAAAAAGATCATACAATTAAATGCATTAAAAGACCAGGAGATTTCATGTGGCCTCTTGAATAGAAATGCTCTCCTCGCTATCCTAAATGTAGGACATCCAACCATATTATAGACTGTCAGACAGAGGAAAGGTGAGGTAATGAGGGATAGCGTTGAAGGTGTCTTCCCGTAATGTACTTCCTGGGAATCTGCCAGTACTGTTAATTCGACACATACTGAACGAACCACACTGTCTGTTTCTGATTAAAATAAAGTCAGTGAACGGTGATGCGGGCACTTTACGCTGTAAGTTGAGTGAAAAGATTAACACTTTTTCTATTATTACCTGCATAAATATGGACATGCACCAATAATTCATGTCTCAATGTGTGCGATTAGATGTCAGCTTCTCATCCTTTCAAGGATTTGCATTTTTTCCTCTTTTCTGCTTCTTCACATGAATTTGATTTGTTCTGCAAGAGGTAAAAAGACATGCATTTGTGTGTGTGTGTGTGTGTGTGTGTGTGTGTGTGTGTGTGTTGCCTGCAGCATACACACTCCCTTGACCAGATCTTTTTAGCCTGTAGCTATTTATTTTGAGCAACAGAAAGATGCCAGAGTAAAACATCAAAAAAGGGCAAAGAAGTCATATGTTCGTGTTTGCGTGTATCTATTTGTGGTGACTTCAATCCACTGCGCACCAATCACTTATGAACTTATAAAAATCGTTTACACATTTGAAGAATTCTCACTTGTCTTTCCAGGTTTTCTTTTTTTTTTCTTTGCGTATTTATCCTGCTGGTGCTGCAGTCAGAGGAATCCTATGACTTCCCAACAAGAAGCACAGCCTGCAGGGGTGGAGATTAGGCGGACTGTGAAACAGACGAACAGGACGGGCATTGTCTTACATACGTCGTTCTGATCTCAGACTTGAGACCTTGTGATGTGTAGGGTTCATATTCTTTACAGCCCATGCCTCTCAGGACCTGGAATGATAAAAGAGACTCTATAATAACTTCTACTGTATAATACAAAGCCATGCCTGATTGGGGAGTGCGCTAGCATTTTTGAAAAAGAATCCATTTATCAAGAAAAAAGGCTTATTCTTCTACCTTCAAAATGTCCCTTTTATGGACTTGGCCTTTGTCTTTGCCCTTTCAGACAACTACATATTTTTTGTGCAGTCCAGACCAAACAGTCATTTCTCTCCCACAGAAAACACTCGTCCTGAACTGCCTTAAACGCCTCACCTATGATCCCTGTTGTTCCTTCATGACTTATCTACATCATCATAAAACAGACTCACATGATGCTCTTCTAGTGGCTACTTTTGTCGTGTCCAAATTCATGGGCTGCATCCTCCTGAGGCCGCATTTGTAGACTGATTACGTCACAGTGACGCGCCGAAGGCTGTCCAAATTCATAGACTCCTCCGAATGCAGCCGACAAATGCGTCCTCCTTTTCCCCGAATTTGAAGGATGGGTCGGGTGTGTCCTTCTTGGCCCACCATATCCCAGAATTCATAGCGCGGCCCAGCCAAGCTCCAGTTTCCGGCAATGGCGGCCGCTACTAAGTTTTAAAATTACTCTTATTAATCTTTCTGGGCCACAAAATAAACTTTAAACATATTTTCAGGCGAGAATGTGGGTTAGCTCGTTGATAATTAAAAATGAACACAATAACGGAGAAAGATTTCGGGGTCCATTTTCGATTTTCGTGCCGTGGCGCTGACAACCGGAAATACTCTGAATTAAGGGCGGGAGTAGATCGAGAAGGCTAGACCATCCAATTCCATAGCCGTTTACTTCCGGCCTACCCGACCTCCTGAGGACCCGGCCCACGTAGACCGCGAAGGCCGGGTCCTCAGGAGGATGTAGCCCATGGATTTGGACACGACCTTTGATGTGCCTCAATTACAGAGCAGAAAGAATGATTGCTGTCTTGACTAAATCCAGGTGGAGACAGCTATTTATATTGTCTCACCTATTGCTAGCAACTTCAAATGTTCCATTTTGGTTGCTAAGACAGGTGGATTATTTTAGTTTGGTGGCAATTTCCTATGAATAATAGAAAACTCTTAAAATCTAGTGCAGTGCACGACTAATCTGACTGAAGTTTCCATCTGTTTGCATCTCATCTACTCTCCACTCACATACAATGTATTTCAATACAGCTGAATTCCCAAAAAAGCTGTTCTTATTTATGTTTCTGTTGTCAGACAACTGAAAATGCATGAAATATTGACACAATCACAGCCAATTGGACTAATGTAAACCAGCCAATGCTTTCAAGCCATTTTTCAGCATGCTGCTCTGAACTGCTAACATCCTGAAGTCAGAAAGAAATGTTGTATTTCACAGTCACCGTTTACTTAAAGACTGCGGCTTTGCATGTGAAATGATCAGTCATGGATAATATTTTCCTTTTTAGACAAAATCTAAAGCTTTTTGTTACCTTTGTAATACTTCGAAATCCAAGCATACCAAGCCTTCAGGTAGCAGGAAGGACTTCAGAGAGTGAAAAGAAATGCTGCAGTAATACACGGTAAAAAAAAAATGGTTTTTTTTGTTTGTGTTTGCATGCGAAACCACGTAAACCCAGGAGGATACACAACCCCCGCAACTAAAAGTACATTTACCTGTGTGTGTGTGTGTTGCCATGCCAATTCTTGGAAATCATCGTAAGACACTCAGATAAAGAAAAAGGCGATTTCTCTAATATTAGGATCATTATCTATGACGTAAGCTTTAGTTATACTTCTGAGTTGGATCTATGGATCGCTGACCCCATTGCCAGCATTTATACTTGCCAGCATTGTGCTGCAATTTCACTGCCAAAACACCAGGTGGCAGTGGAGCATCTGAATAGTCAAAACACTGTGTCAAAAGAAGCAACTGGAAATGGTCACAAGGAAATGACAGAATTGGTAAATCCTAGTTGTTTCAGGCTGAGTTGATGTGGTGCACATTAGTGTTAGTTAGGATGTAATGGTTTCACATTTGTGTTCGCAATGTAACTACAGCGTAGATTTAACATGGAAGCATTAAATCCCACTTTATCCCTCAGTGATAAAACTGCATCTGTTGTCTTTGCTATGTATCTGTTAGTCTAGTGTTCACCAGTTGCAAATTAATATAAATTAATTAGATTAATATATTTTTTCAGGCTATAGATAAGTGGCTAGCTAGTCCATTTCCCTCTTTCGGTTGGCCTAGCAACAGACAAAGGACAAATGTACACATTTAGCAAGTAACATTGGAGCATTCAGCTAAACCAGGTGTGTCCAACTCCAGGCCTCAATGGCCGGTGCCCTGCAGGTTTTAGATCTCACCCTGGGTCAACACACCTGAATCAAATGATTAGTTAATTACCAGGCCTCTGGAGAACTTCAAGACATGTTGAAGAGGTAACTTAGCCATTTAAATAAGCTGTGTTTGATTAAGGACACATCTAAAACTTGCAGGACACCGGCCCTTGAGGCCTGGAGTTCAACACCCCTGAGCTAAACAGATGAATGGTTCCATGGGGAGTTGCTGGAGAGAAAACCAATGCAACATCCATCATGTCGACCGAAAGACACGACTGAATGCTGACATTGCTGTATGTGAACGTAAACGCAGATTCATGTATCAACTTCTTGTTCCCGCTGCCTCACTTATACCTGCAGGAAGTTATTCCAGACATTTGTCTCACAGTCTTATAAAAGGTACAGGTCAGTGAAGATGGAAATTTAATCTTAGTTTCAAAGAAAACTATTTTTATGGCTTCTTGTTGGATCAATGTAGCTGCAACAGAGTGAGGCCAAACCTAAATTTGTCAATGATGAAAGTCTTGAGTGATTAAAAAATCATTTGAATTTAAGGTCAAGAAGAAGGGAAACTCTAATCATTTTAGGTTTTCATAAAATCCACTGAAGTTATTTAGTTCAATTAGTTCTTGAACTTTTTGTTAACTTGAGATCAAAAGACAGCTCAAAGTGCTTATATAATTAAAATATGTTTGATTTATTGGAATAAAACACTCACTCATCATGATGTCTTCCCTAGTTTTAAATAAAGTTTGTCAGAATCTTCTCCCATACATCAGATCCAAAACTCCATTAATGGAGAAGATTGCTCCTCTTCTTTACATTCGGCACTGCGTTGGAGATCTGAGGCCTCATATCCTGCTTTTCATAAAAACCCATTTCCTGCCATTCATCCCTCAGCAATATGGAAAACCAACTTCAATTGATCAAGATAATCTATACCAGTGAAAATGAATAGCTGATTTGTTGAGAAGTTTCTGTTTGATCATTATTTCATTGTGCCCTAGTTGGAGTGTTTCCATATAACTGCTTACATGCTCACTGTCAATCACCAGATACCCACAGGAAGAAAAGGAAGTGTCTGCTGGGAAATATTCTCTCAAATACAAATCCCCTCACAAGATTAACTGTCATCTTTAAGAACATGTCCTTGTTTGTGTTGTTTATTGGGTGACACGTCAAGAAAAAAGAAGATGCTTGATATAAATTTAAAAAAAACAAACAAACAAAAAAACATCTATGCTTTTTTTTCTTTCTTTTACTGAACCTTAATTTTACTTTAGGAGGATCTTATGGATGTCTACTTTTGCAAAATGCACACGGCCTGAATGCTACACGTGATAAGTGACAATTAATGAACAGTACTTTTAAATGACGCCATAATACATTATTACAGTGCCTCAAATTGTGGATGAGCGTGTTCATAGTGACAGCTACCTAAAGGGGACTATGAACTGGGGTTAAAGAGTGCTGGAGCGATACAATCCAGCACCTTCAGTTAATGAGTAATTAAATCTAATTGGCAGTTTAACACATTATAATGTCAAGCGAGGTAATCTTTTATGTGCTGCAGACTGGAATTACTTCCAACTAATGCCATGGAGATTATCACTCAACAAATCAGAACATAATGCCTCCCTGACACACACACACGATCTGCAATCACACATCCTTTGTCCTTCTTATCCCTGTCATGCATTTGTGCATGCAAATGTCAATAAAGTTGCTGTCACAATTAATTTAATGGCTAGCACTTTTTACCATGGTATACTGCTATGGTAACTGCGAATCAGATTAGAGATCAGCAAGTATGAAATTAGTGCCTAGTGACCAGCCAAGTCTCCGGGAATAGTGCCACTATTCCTGGAAGATCCCTCAGTATAGGATAGCAGTGATGTGGTGCTGTGATCCTGGTTGTTTGTTTGTTTTTTACTTTAGACATTTAAATCTTTGTGTTTTGTACACAATTTTGTTTATTGGTCTTCATGTTTTTGAGTATTTTGGAGCCTTTATTTCTTGTTATAATTTAAAAGTTCTTAGTTTTAATTTTTCCTTCACTGTTTTCTGTTAATTCCATTAGATTTACTTTATTCTTGTGTCTGCTATTCCCTGTTCACTTTGTTTCTCATTTCCTTTTTTTTATTTTGGTAGTCATTTGTCAACCATGTTTCACATTTAATTGTACATCTCCTCTTGTCTCACTGTCATTAATTCATATCACCTGCTGTCTCCTAATTACCCCCATGTGTATGAGTAGTGCTGTCTTCCCCTCAGTGTTTGCCACTTGTGTGTTTTCTGGCTGTTTGTTGGACATTTATTAGAGTCTTTGTGGTTTCTCTTATGGACTCTGTATTTTTGGACTTCAATCCACCTGCATTAAAGGTGCACTTTCAGTTTTCTCTTGACTGTTTCTACGTCCTCCATTTGGGTCCTAATTCCATGCTTCATAACAAGGTCTGGTCTAAAGGTGTAAAGTCCCTCTATTTTTCTGTGGAGTAAGGGATGTACATTCTTAGATGCAACCTTCATCCTCGGGTTTTTTTTCCCCCCTGTTGGCTGCAAATGATTATACAAAGATTTTTCTCTGCTTTTTTATTCCTGGCATCAAATAGTGTGGGATGATCTTGACACACAACAGAACAAAAGGCAGCCAACATCCAAAGAAAAGCTTTCGTTGTCCTTCACGAAGCCTGGAGAACTATTCATAAAGACTTATTACAGACATTACAAGAAAGCTCTCCTGATAGAGTTCAGGATGTGGTGAAGAATAAAGGTCAAATATTGACTTTCAAGCTCTTTCAAATTGTAAAAACTCCATGAATATTTGCACATGTTTTGAAACTTTTGTACAGTACTGTATATTGGAAAATATGGTGGAGTAAATCTAGAAAGGGCAGTACCTCGTGCCCAGCAGCAGCAGCATTTGTCAGCTGATCACAGTCTGTCCACAAAGGAAACAAACCTGCTGGAGCTCACAGTACAAATGACTTTGTCACTTATTTCTAAATGAGTCATTTCCCCATGCTGCACCAGCTCTTGCAAATCCCACTTTAACCCCTGACTGACCTCTGTGCTTACAGCAAGAATACAAGTGCTGTTGGGCACCTTAAGAAAAGGAGAGAAAAAAACTTTTTTTCAGAAAATACATGAAAAAAATATTAAATGGTAAATTTAAAGGTATACAATTAGCCAATTAGGTTTGCCTAGCATAAATAAAAGAATAAATAAAATAAAAACAACAGTACCTCCATACTGTTAATCAGCTTGCTGTATTTTTAAATTGTACCACTGGCAGGTAGATTCAGCTATGTATGACAGAAAAGAGCATGTTAACTCAGCAGTAGTGGGGGGGAAAAAAACTTCACTGAAGGTTGAAAGAAGGTGGACTAAAAGGCAGATTCTGGGTGGTCAACTCTCCCCTTTACTATAGAAAGTGGAAAACTGGCAAATCTAAAATGCGGCATAAAGTTTGTTGTGCAGTGCCAAGAGCGAGGGCTTGGCTAAGACCTTGGAGGAGCACTTGGATGAAGGCAGCTGCAGCTGGTCGGGTCTGAGGTCACAAATAGATGTCCTTCACAACCTCCAGCACTGGGCTGTTGGTCTTTTGTCAGAGTTCTCCTTTCAATCTGCCAAATTTCTCTCATATGCAACTCGGGGGTACACAAGGGAAAATGAAAAACACAATATAAAGTAGGGAATTGCTTTCTAGTTGCATTTGATGGCTTGCCTGCTCAAGCAACAAATGAACAGTTCATATTTTGATGTGCTGCATGACATACAAAAGATGCAACACTCAAAAACAAAAAGCTGCATGGCTTACTGTACTTTTTCACTCCAGGGATTACCTTGTCATCCATCTTTTCCCTTTGTCCACAGACTCAGGCATGTCAAAACAGTTATTTGTTTAGGAGGCAATATTTCAGCTCACTCTGGGGCCTTGAAACTCTCTTTCGTCCAGGGTCAGTGGAGGAGTACAAAGAGACTGTGAAAAAGCTTTAACACATTCTTTTATCAGCAGCCTTCTGATCTCAGAGAGGAATCTTGCAATAATGCTGCACACTTTAAATTTCACAAAAAGCTTTGATTTTTTGAAATCTCTAAGTATCCTGTCATTGAGCTTTGAGATGGAAGTCTTAATCGTGCCCCCAAACAGCAAGTCAACAATTTTAAACAGCCAGAAACCTGAAGACATATGTTAGTTGAACTGCTGCATTGACAAAAGAACACAGTTTCAGTTGTGTGTGGTGGCAGGCATATCTACTTGTTAATCACTTGTGACAGCCAGTGTGCTGGCCTTGTGTTTTGCTTTTTCTGTTACTTGTTTCTTGCAGGTAGGTGGAGCTGACCCAATTATAGATGCAGCACACCTGAGTAGGCCAGTCCCAGTGTATATAAAGACACCTTGACTGAACCACCTCTCTCTCTGGCTCTGGCTCTCTCTGTCTGGCACGCATCATGTTCATTTGGAAGTTTCCGTTATGGCTGTTATGTCCTTTAAATTGTGTTTAAGTTGCTTTACCTTATTTTCATTAAATATGTCTTACAGCCTTTAAAAGCCTGGGTGTGGTCTCCCTCTTGCTTGTCACTTCCCATGAGCCGGGTTGTGACAAATGGGGGCTCGTCCGCCACATTGGTGCAGGTGCTGTTCTAGTCCAAGCTGACAAGCAAAGTACTGAACATCAAGTTAGTTTATATTCTAAGAAGTTCAACTCCCATCAGCTGAATTATTCAGTCATTGAAAAGGAAGCTTTGGCATTAATTTTGGCCTTGCAGCACTTCAGAGTATATTTGGATTCTGCTCAGCCGATTGAGGTATTTTCTGAATGGTATTTATATTTACTACACATAGGAAAACAAAATCCAGTTAATGATCTGATGTCCTGCCTCTACAAATATATATACACAAACAATATTGTCTGTTTGCTTTGAGTTATAACTTAGACATAACCAACATAGTTGCTTGTTTAAGTACTCACTTCTAACAGAAAGTCATTATTGCTGTTCCCCAACAACAAACCACAAAGTGCCCCATGAACTGCATACTTTTTCTTTCAGGTTTGAGTAAGTAAACCAATCATCATAAAACAAAAGCAGGGAAATGTCTGGAGGAGGCTGGACTGGAAGAAACACATGAAAGGAAGTTGATTCTACATGTTTGTGGTCTACGGAAAAATAATAAGCTTCAACTTTATAGACTGTGATTGTGCAGAAGAAAAGGTCCTTTCAAAGAGATTCCCCAAAGGGCTCAAATCTTCAGCTGAACAGGTGAAGACATTAGTTCAGCTTTTTAGTGCTTCTACTTTTTTATTAACTCTAACATCTGCTTCCATTATTGTAAAATGTGTGCACAGCTGCAGAGTAGGGCATTGTGAGTATATGTACCACAGTCCAACATCACATGTCTATTTGTCCTGCTCTTCCTTTTAGCCTTATACATGAAGCCATTTTCTTTCTCCACATCCCCACTAGGCCTCCTCAGACTTTTTCACCTTTCTAGGTAACCTGATTTCCACACAGCCCTGCACACCAGGAGCTGATTTCACTCAGCAGACAACCTTCAGGACTGCAAGCTGCAATTCCTCTAGTGGCGACTTGAGGCTGGCTCCAATAGTGGGCAAATCTATCATAGTTTCCTACTGTGGCGTTATTTTCCTTTTAACATTACTTACATTCCAGCTGCCCTAACTGCACACCTGTTTCTCTGTGTTCCTTGCATTGTAATCCTTCCTTTAAAACACAAGGAAAGAGGATTTTAGAGCTCCGTGAATCCCTTTGTTGATTTAGTTTGGGGTTCTTTTTACCAGATTTACATCAGGTTAAGTGAACCTGTAAGTTACAGTAGACCGTCAAGTGTCATAATCATCATGGAAAGTTACCAAAAAGTCACAAACTTTACATATTTTGGTGAATATAGAATAGAATAATCCTTCAATTGTTGCACAAGGGGAAATTTGGTTGTATCAGCAGCAAAAAAAACCCAAAAAAAGCACATATACAAACAGAACAGGACACACAACAGAAACAAACAGAAGAATCAGCTGTTTAGCAAATTCACACATCTGCTGATGCTGCTCTGTGATGTAGTTTCCAATATATTCTATCTCTAGAACCCCCTCAAAAGACTCCAATAAGTTATTGTTTGACCAGCAATTTCTGCTTTGCTGATATCTAAATCATCCGACGTCGTAGAGCTATTAGCATGCTAATAGCATGTGCTAATAGCATGCATAATAGCTATTAGCATGCTAATAGCTTTAGAGCTAATAGCTCTAAAACATCTACCAGAGTGAGTGAGACTGAAAACTGAAATCTTGTTTACTCATTTGGGAGTCAGCCACCTCCATGCAAACCTCTCTATTTGAAAAGAAAGTGAAAAGGGAAATATGTTTGAGCTTAAGATGACACTTTTGATGAATTCTGAATGTTTCATTTTTGATAAGATTAGACCATACAGCAGGAAGCTTTCTTACTCAGCTGTCAGGTGGCCAAACTAGATACTCTTTTATTAATGCCCATAATCAAGCATTTGTTCTTTTATTTGTTCCTGAGCCTGTATCCTGCCTGTGTGTAACCCACACTGATTTATAGCCCATTGATAATGACCTACTCAGATAAAGACTTCTGTTCCTGCAGCCTGTAATAAAGCAGAGAGGCTACATGCCGACCTCATGTTTTGACCCATTTTTCTTAATTGGTCTTTCCTATGATGATGTTTTTGAAAATAATGAATTTTTGTGAGCACTGCTTTCTTACTTTGTACAAAGCTGCTGTGTCCTACAAGCATCAGGCAACACGAGAAACGTTCTTGCCACAACTGTCAACCTGATTGATTACCTCTGCAAATGTCTAAAGGTTGAGCCTCTCACCTCTCGACATTTCACTACAGTTTCATTTTCCGTAACTTTGACTCCAGACTTGACAAAAGAATAAGAAAAGCGGAAAAATTCCAAACACCGAAAGTGGCCTTAGAAAAATAAATGTCAGGGAGAGGACGTGTAAGAAAAGGAGAGCTTAGCTGAGGTCAATAAAACTGGAGGATACGGGATGACGACATGGGATTATGTCAAGAAAATGTCACATTTTCTTTATGTGTGTGTGTGTGTTTCTCTTTCTATGGAGTCTTTAACTTTTATTCAGCCGTGAATTGGAATTATTTATTTCAGTCCATGACACAGACTGTCACTCTATTTCACAAATTCAAAACCCCAACTATGAGACAGGCTAAACTTGTATGTCTCCAGGTGTGATTTTCATCAGAAATACTGGAGGCAATCAAATAAAGCCACCCCCGAATACAAGCTTGGTAATTTGTGATAAAGCCCCCCAAGCTTTGATTGTTAAATTTGTTATTTGGTGTAAATACGAGACACTACAGTTTGTGGTCATGGTATTCCTGCTTCCAAAACCCACTCACCATGACCTCAGCATTTTCACAGCAGTAAATGTCATGCTCCAGTCATGAATTCGTGAATCACCATGCTGCCTACAATCTGCCTGCTATTCAAGCTGGTTACAGGCCTGTGACTTGCCTCGTGGCTGTGCTGACCTACAGTATAGAGTTTATTACACAGGTCATTCCTTTATGGGGGCTTTGACATTACTTTAGTCAACACTGCAGAATAAGTAAAGTAGTATCTTTAGCTTCAGGGGGTTTCCGATGATCTTTTTGATGTTGTGCACTGGTAGACTTGATTGTTATTCTACTACTTTTGTTTTTTTATTGCATTAGCATAAAGCCCCAAGTCTGTTAAAATCCAGAGAAGTGCTATCAGACAAAGTAAAAATTACACTGGAAAAATGAATATTAAGATGTTTGGAGGTCAGCAAAGATCATTATTATTATTATGATGCAAATTGATTTCATCTCTGAAATGTAGATTTTAGGGTCAAAATTGAGTAGTTTTGCCCATTTATGGCTACTTACTATAATTGCTTAAATATTATAGTAACTTAATCATAAGGGCGCTAGATGAAGTATGTGATTGGTTTGTTTGTTTGTTTGTTTGCAGTCTAGTGTTGATGGTTTGGAAGATATCACATTCGAATTTTGCATGATGGTAGATACCAATAGCAGCAAGGTCAAGGTCGCACCCTTTGGGAGAGTTGCTCTCTGAGTGCTCTTGTTGGGGAGGCTGTAGCTGAGGAGGTAGAGCGGGTCATCTACCGATTGGAAGGTTGGTGGTTTGATCCAAATATTGAACCAATATTCAAACTAACCCCAAGTTGCTCGTATGAATGTGTGTGAATGTTAGAGTGAAAGAACTTAAGCATAGAAGCGAGTGCTTGTATGAATGTGTGAAGGAGGCATGTGATATGAAGCCCTTTGAACAGGTAGAAGTACTATATAAGAATCAATCCATCTTCTTGTGCTTGTAATGGATGTGGTCAGTTGGCAGTGTCAACGCATGAAGCAGCAATAGGAACACAGAGTCAGTCTACTTTTGGTTTGTGATTTGAATTGGTAATTATAAAAAAATCTGTGTTGTATGGCATGATGAATTGGGTCTGTTGTGAATCTATTGTTGTCTACATACACAGAAATTCTCATTTGGAATGTGCATTGAAAGCCCAGGATAGGATCCAAGATGTGTCCACCACGAACATGAAAACTCACAAATCACAAAAGTTCTTTGGCATTTCATAAAGAACAACAAAATCTAAAACGACAAAAAATAAATATGTTGATGAATGCTTAGCACCTCATTGTTGTGGTGTTGTTCCTTTTTCATCACCTGCCAGTTAAAGCTTTATATTTTTTGTATTTCCTTATCATATTTAACTTCTGGCATTCTTTATTCATTCATATAACTGTGTTTTTTGACTGTTTATCATTAACTGTTCTTGGTTGGTTCAGTAAACATGCAGGCATGCCTCAAAAATATAAAATAGTTGAAAAGCATGTCATCTTCACATAGTGTCTACCAGAGGTCTTGGGTAATTGGAACAGGTCTTGAGGCAGTCAGCAGACAAATCCTTTATAGGTTTTTGGGGGCACAGAAATAGAAGGAAATGCTTTTAAAGATATTCTGTGTTTCATGGTGTTCGGCACCCCAGTGTGCAAGCCTTTCATGGGGACTGGCTTTCATTGCCCAGAGGTTCAAGTACATTACAAGAAGAAAGGCAGCAGTTTGAATGTAACTTCGACTGTAATAAACTGACTTTAACTGAAAGTGGGGTTGGCAAAGGGAAAAAAGAATCTTCTATTTCAATAAGCTCATTTGTACAACGACATTTTCTCTACCTTCTGACCGGCCATTGATCTAATTAATATATGTGGCTCAGCATGAGGAAAAATTGCTGCCTTCACATGCGAGGTGGAGGCTTTTTAAGAGACACCATTCCTTAATGCTGACAGGTTTTAATTTCCGTTGTCAGATAGAGGCTGTGGTAAATGAAAACACCCAAAATACTTAAAGATGGCAGTGAAATATTAAGTGGAAAACACCTCGTTTGACACCTTTGTTTACTCAAAATGTTTAATTTGTAACAGCAAGAAGTGATACGTGAGGAAAAATTTAACTTTTCTTTTTGTGGTAAAATAGTTAAAAGTCTGGACAATCACAACCTTGTATCTGATTCGAAAATGTCCTTTTGTAAGTCAAACAGTGCACATTTATTAAGCCAGGGAAGAGCAGACACAAAGTAATCCATTTAAGAATACTTAATATGTGCAGAGAGAAGCTATTTAGTCTCTAGAAATTGAAAACAGACAAATGATTGAGTTCCTACCAAAATCCTTGTTAGCTGAAGGCTCTTGTTCCTAAACTAATGGGTGACTATGAGGAAATCTCATGCAGGGCAGAGTCTGAAGAAACCCAACACACGACTCTGTTTCTATTTGGATCAATCAGGGAATAAATTGAAGTGAAACGTGGATAGGTAATTTCCAAAAGACTATTTCCAGCATCCAGCATGTCAGTATTGATCTAACTCTGATTTGTGTCTACATTGTTTAGACAAAATTAATAGATGTTGACTTTTTGTAGAAGTATTCATCGCTATAGCAACTGAATCACACGTCACAAACAGAAAACAAAATGATTAATATGTTTTTGTATTACTGTGATGCACATGTTGGATGTGTACAGAAACAAGGGGTGCTAATTCTGAGCAAAAATTGCCCAATGAAATGATAGCCTCCCTTCAATGCCCATGAAAAAAGAATATCACTAATAGTCTGAACCAATACGTCTACTATCAACAGAAACATGGGATTCAATTTCATTATGTCCGAGGACACTTTGGAATATGAAGAGGCCAGACTGACCCTCCAGTCCACCAATGAATGAACATTTATGTGCTAAGTCTGTGCCTGCTGCGCATAAAACCTTTCATCAGAGCAATAGTTAGCACTGTTACCTTATAGGAATAAGGTGCTGGGTTTGAATCCACTGCCCAGTTTGGGTCTTTCTGTGTGTATCTTCTATGAAGTTACTCCAACTTCCCTCTACAGTCTGCATGCTCGATTACCTGGTGATTCTAAATTGGCTTTACTTGCGTGCACGAATGACTGTCTGTCTCTCTGTGTTAGCCCTATGCTAGATTTATTGCCCAGTGACAGCAGGGATGGACTGCAGTGAGGTTAAATTGAAAGGGGAAGAAAATGAATGAATGGATCTTAAATCAAACCCGTCTTATCCATTTTATACTGCAAAGAAAACCATCTGTGGTGCAAATGCAGATAGGACATATGGACATAGACTTTATGTTCCACTAAGCATTTTTCTTATTTAAATTGAGTTACTATGGTTGTTCGTAAATCTGTCACACGAATCATCAAGATGATAGTAAAGTTTTAGTTCTTTTATGGTGCTATAGATGCTAGGGTTAGGGTTAAATACTGAAAACACAAATGTGGCAACAGGGAAATACCTGAATATGTAGATATTTAGCATTTGAATCAGGGAGAAATGGCAATGCAAACTGTTGCAGGACCTTTTTAAATAAATACTTTAAATTTATTCAAGCAGCAAAAAAATTCACATCCAGATTGACCTGAAGCCGAGATCGGAAATTCAGCAGTGAACATGCTCATCCAATATTTTTTAAATATTGTTTGTTTAACCTTAAAGGCTAAATTATCTGTCTAGGAAAACCATCACTTTCTTTTGAGTCCATTGTAGAAGTTGGCTGCAATTCAGCTAGGGGGCACAGCAATGGGCACTCCTAACAAATAGGAGCCAAAGGAGCTAAACTGATAAAATAAACATTTAGAACTTCTTCTTAACAAAAGAAGAAAGCCCAGATTATATTTTAGTGTTTGGAATGCAGTAACAATGAAATGCATGAACTGAAATGAAACAACACAGGTTTCTTAGAAAGAAAGCAATTCTGCAAATACATGCTGATTTACTCACGATAGCTGCGGGGCATCAGCTGCCTGCTCGCAACCAGTGGCGGTCCTAGCCTGTTTGGCGCCCTGGGCAAACACTCCCTCTGGCGCCCCCCCCCCCCCCCCCACACACACACACACACACAAAACATATTAAGGATTGTACATTAACATAAAATTGTTGTACACACACATATGAAGAGAGAGAGAGTATGCATAGTATGCAAACGGCTACCAAACAGCCATCATAATTCGTCATACAATGAGAACAGGACAAATCAACAATTGACAATGACTAATTAATATTAAAATCTGTAACATAATGTATTGTTTGGAGTTTAGTCTGTTACTGTTACTATTTTTACCATTTCTTCTTGGAGCAACTGTAACGCAAATTATTTCCTTAGAGATTAATAAAGTATTCTGATTCTGATTGTTTCAGGATGACCTGCCATTATCCAATCACACATCTGCTTACCTGTATCTTTTACTCGTTTCTCTTCCTCTTCTTTTCTCTTTTTTCTAAACTGAGCACCTGATGGCTTTGAACTTTTCTTGTCCATCTTCCATTGGTTTTAATTTTGCACTCCAGTATGAACACCCATCCCTCAACCCGAGGATCACCACAACATGATCTAACACACCTACACCTTAGTTCACAGATTCACTTTGTCTAGGGTGCATTTCTGAGATTTCACACAACCCAGGATTCATATCATGAATCCATAATGGACTTGGATTTACAACATTATAAATGAAATGTGCTCTATTTGGAAGCAGCAGGCCCCTCCCCTTTCGACGGCTTGTGTGTGAGACTTTAAATCATCAAACTGTAAATTTTACATTTTAAATTGTTATTGATCCCTTTACCCCGAGTCCTAACGTGTATATTTATTTTCTTACTCTTCTTATATTTATTGTTTGTTTACTTGCACTGCTGTAACTGGAGCCTCGTCGTCTCGTCTCTCTATATACTGGACTGTAGCGGAGATGACAATAAAGTTTACTTTGACTTCAGCAGCGAGCAGGCGCGCCGAGGGCTCTCGCGTTCACTTTTCGTGTATAGAATTAAAAAAACACAGATAAAATTTAAAAAAAAAAAACATCGGTGAAAATTATAAGTCTGTATTATAATGTCTGGTGTTTTTGTGTTTGTTGGTTTGTTTTTATTTTGTTTTACTTTGCGAGTTGGTTATTAGATGCTGCGGTTAGAAAATCCCCCACCGCCCCGCCCTCTCCTCCCTGTGTCACAAGCAGCAGGCGCTCCTCGCAAACGAAGGGCGCCCTTACTCCCAGCAAATGGGCGATAGAAAACCAATCGGTGCCTATGCCATTCCCAATATGCGCTGGCTGAAGTCGGGGCAGCATGAGTACGAGCATTTTTTTTTTGCCGATGCTGGTGATGGCGCCCCCCACCACGATGCCGCCCCGGGCAACCGCCCGTGTCGCCCGTATCTAAAACCGCTACTGCTCGCAACATTCCATGACCTGGTTGCCTGGGTGACCAACAAATTTGTTTGTTAGCAAGTCGTACGTCAATCAGCAATATCCTGTGGTCTTATTAACAGTCACTTTAGGTTTATCTCTGGTCACGCGGGCTTCGTGTGGCCTGTAGTTATTTTACTAATAGTTGCTCAATGTTGGTCTCTGGTTGCATCAAGCAAAATTCTCACTTGATAAGTCTTTTTGTGTGTGCAACTTGCGTAGTTTGCACCAACTTT